>NC_137789.1:51151769-51751769 GCF_963383645.1 Muscardinus avellanarius | reverse complement strand
ATGTATTCACAATTAGGAGACAGTGTGGAAAGCAAGTTTCTAAATAACATCTATTTTATGAGTCCATTTATTTACAGTATAATTTAGATATTGTGGGTACATATTATATAGAAAAACAAGATATTGTTTGTATAGGCTTGTTATAAAAGATGAGCTATAAAGAGATGAGCAATTTGAGTTTTTAATACAACTTTGAATTTTAGTAATGATTATGTGTTACTGTTATAGTGAAAATAAAATAATATAAAAAAAACCAATTTATATGCTTCTTGCTTAACCAAAAGTCACACTTGGAGGGCTTATAAGACTTTATCACATAAATGTGAATAAGTATAATAAAAATCCCTAATATAGATTCAATTGATACTTATCTTTTAGTAAATGTGGTCATAGGATTGTAAAAATAGAAGATTCAAACATTGTCGATCATTTTTTCTAATATTGTTAGTTTACATGTAAGACAGTAGAAAATCATAGTCATTAAGTAAGTTTCTAGGTTACCAGTTTAAATAAGCACTATATGTTTATACTTTTCTCTTAGATTACAGTTTGTCATGTATATTCTTTTTATTCAGATTTCTGATATAATAGAATCACATTAATTTAACTGGACCATCCATCCCTGTCAAAAACAAAGATTATTTAATTCCCAAGTAATTTTCAGGTTTATTTTTCATTTCTTAAAGGGATTGAGAGGGCTGGATGTGTTGGAACAGGCCTCTAATCCCTGTACTTACTTGGAAGGCTGAGATAGAAGGATCACAGTTTTAAGGCCAGTATCAGCAACATATTAAGACACCACTTCAAAATAAAAAAATGAAATAGGGGTAAGGGTATAGCTCAGAGGTAGAGTGCTCCTGTGTTCAATCTCCAGTACAGAAAATAAAACTAAATGTTCTGAAGAATTATGTTTACCATTTCTTGTAGCACAATTCAGTTAAGATAAAAAAAATGTATTCCTTAGAACATATCTTTTCTGGTTCAGCTCATTAATAATATTCAATCACTCAACCTTTGTTCAGATGTTTTTAACTTTTTTACATTATGGTTCTCTAATTTGAGACAGTACCTATAGTTAGAAAATTTGGTCAGTGATCTTAATTTTGAATCTTAAGTTTGAATTCCTGGTCTTATATAGCCTCAGCAATAAAAAGCTTTTTTAAAGCAAACTAAAATAATTTATTGCAAAATTATAGGATTTTAAATTTACATAACTAGTTTACAATAGTTACCAGACAAAGAAATAATAATTTGGAACAATCTATATTATTAAACTTAAAACATATGCTCAAAACAGACATAATTTGCTTTTTAGTGGTCTCTCAAAACAAATCTGCTTTCTCTTAGACATTTAAGCCAACAGAATGAAATGCTTTTCTTGGTCAAAAGCTGTATGAAATATTTCAAATATATCTTCCATTATACACCCAGCCATGTTACTACAGAACTGCCCTTTTCTGTTCAAAGTAAAAATTCCAAAATTTTACTCAGAGAACCAGCCTTAAAATACCTCTGACAGGTCTAAGGGCTTTAACGGTGGGTGCATTTAGCCTGCTTTGATTTTAAAAGTAAGCTCAATGTTGCTTTGCATAAAAGCTTTGGATTCCAGTGTATTCTCTCTAATCTTCCTGTCCTTATTAATTATGTACAAGATGAAATAACGAAGCAAACTACTTTTATAATTGTTAATCTTGGAAAGTGTCAGGAGTGTGTGTGTGTGTGTGTGTGTGTGTGTGTGTGTGCGCGCGCACGTGCTCATGTACACACACTCGTGTATATACAATGGGCCTCTGATCTAGTCCCTCCCCCACTCTTACCATATAATTAGAACAGAAAAGGAGAGGTAAACTAATAGAAAATGAGTCTGACGTTACAACATGGTTGGTCAGTCTGCTGGAATTTACCTTTTGTTCACATTCCATTCATTTCTATCTCCTCACCACTAGTAACCAGAGGTGTTGAGTAAAATCCTGCCTCCTAATTAATTCCCTATGTTTATAAAGCAATATGCATTATACAATTTCTCTGCTTCAAACCTTTCATGTTCATTTTAATGTCAGTTTGAGATTTTTGGTAATTGAATGTAATTCTCTTCTGTTCATTTTAGAGGAGCTTAAACTCTTCTAAATAATTAAATACTGTGTTCCTACAAAATATAGATTATTTTTAGAAAACAACTAATTAGTGTACTCTTATACACGATGTAGCCTTTTAAAATTTAATTTCTTACCTGTGAGAATATGTGTTTGAATTATGAAGATAAATTTTTTTTCTTTCTCTTTTGGAAAAGGCCATTAAAAATTAATGCAGTTGTAACACCATTTGAGAAAGCATAGACCATACAAATTTAATGAAATTGTTAAGAAAATTTGAGCAGTTTTTATAAATAATCTTGATAATTCAGAGATCACAAGCTGTATTGGTATTTTAAATATTTGGAAATAGATGATTATATTTCCTATAGATTTGTCAACACTCTAATGTATACTGGCTTAGTTTAAGTATGGTTTATAGTCCACAATTTACTTACTATTTCTAGAGCTATATAAACAAGTTTTATCTCCAAGAATTTACTGTTTTTCTTAGCCCACAAAATGGTCCTTTATTCAACTGCCAGATTCTTTTATTTTAAAACAACTTGTTTTGCTACAAAACACTTGAGTGTCTTCTCTCTCTTGACCTCATCATTTATATTGATATTACATATAACATTTATTACACAAACTTTTTCTAACTTATCATGCATCAGTAATTTGTTTTCTGTAATTTTATCTTTTGACAAAAAAGGTACTCTCTCTCTCTTTCTCTTTCTTTTTTTTTCTCTCTCAACCTCCCATATTTTATTTTTGCATTTTTGACTCTTTTGATTAGAAGGAAAATGAGTAACAAAAGCATGTACTTTTTCACTAATAGTAAATCCTTAGATGCTTAATAAAGCAACATTTCAATTCAATGATACTTTAATATAAAATATGACATTGGTTAAAGTGTAGAAATCATTAAAAGGAGCCCATTGAGATTTATACTTATTTAGGTATTAGGAATAATAAATATAAACATAAAAAACTTGATTCATGATTTTGTTTTCTTTTTTAATTTGTTTTTTATGTGGAACATATTGAAAATGGCCTACATTCAGACTATGCTTGGTGCCCTCCCCCTACACACACTTCTCCTTTCCCATCTCCCAACAATGAGTGTCCAGGTTAATCATGCTATATTTATACTTTTACAAATATTCGAATGTAGCTTTTCCATTAATCATCCTCAGCCTTCTTCCTCTCCTACCCTTCCTTTGTAGCTTTGCTGAGGTTTCCCTTCTATTTTCTGGAGTCTCTCTGATATTCCCAATATGCCCTGGTTTAGGCATATCAGAGATAACATATGTCCATTTCCTTTCTGTGCTTGGATGATCTCACTTATACATAATGCCCAATTATGGAAACAACCTAAAGTCTCCATCAACAGATGAATGGATTGCAAAATTATGGGAAATACATGAAATAGAATTCTACTTAGCTATAAAGAAGAACAAAATCATGTCATTCACAAGAAGATGGAAAGACCTGGATAATATATGTTAAGTGAAATTCATGGGTTTTTTTTATGTGTGAATGTAGTTTTTATAGAGGAGTAGTTCTCAAAGTCTGTCACTATAATGTAAACTATCAACATTATTTGTAACTTGTAAAAAAGCAAAATCTGGGACCCCAGCCCAAAGTATAGAGTCAAGAATCCTGGGTTCCAGAAATCAAGATTTATTTTATTTATTTTTGGTGGTACTGGGGATGGAACCCAGAGGCCTTCTACCTCCAGGCTACACACCCAGACCTATTTTATATTTTATTTGGAAACAGGGTCTTGCTAAGTTGCTGAGAGCCTCACTAAGTAGCTGAGGCTGGCTTTGAACCTGCGCGATCCTCCTGTTTCAGTCTCCCAAGCGCTGGGATTACAAGCTTTCGCCACCACGCCCGGCCTAGAAATCAAGATTTTTTAAAAGTGCTTCAGGTGGTCTGATACACATTCAAGATTGAGAAACACTATTGCAATAAAATTTTTAAGAAAATTCTAGGTTTTTTAGAGATTTATTATAAATTATACTGCAAAAGACATACCAAGAGGACACAATGTCAAAAAACTAAATTAATAGAGAGCTGGTTTTCTTATAAAAGCATTCTATCATTACCACTGGAATCCCTCAGAATATAGAAGTATCTATTATGTCAAATTTATTTACAAACCTTAAACCAATTCACTGAAATAGAAGTTTTGAGGTTTGGGAACCATTATATTTTAAGTAAGAGAACTATAATGATAAATGAGAGGTTAAGAATTAATTGCCAGCTTCAGACATTTTGATAATTTTTCATGCTGGAATTTTTAACTACAAAATATTTTGTTCTTCAAATATATTCCATATAAAAGTAATGAAAAGAGATAAATTTCCAGTTCATGACATTTCAAAATTCTGTATGTATGTATGTATATATATATATATATATATAATATGGCATGTGATATATACTGCATATTCCATATGATATATATGGCATATGGTATATACCATATACCATAATCTATATAAGCAAAGTATTTATTACTCTTAAATTATTTGTGTCTTTTTGGGAGAAATAGGTGATTGCAAAATGTTTGGTTTTTTTTTTTTTTTTTGGTAGTACTGGGGTTCCTGGAAGCCCTTCTATCTCCAGGCTACACTCCCAGACCTATTTTATACTTTTTTATTTTTTTAAACAGGGTCTCTTAAGCCTGCGTGGCTGGCTGGCTTCGAACCTGCGTGATCCTCCTGTCTCCGCATCCCAAGTGCCAGGATTACAAAAGTGTGCCACCATGCCCGGCTTGCAAAACAGTTTTTAATAAGTTAATACCTTATGTATCTTTGATCTTATTAGAAATGAATTTTCATATTGACTTTAAATTACATCTAAGCAAATATTTCAATTTATTATATGTGGACATTAATTTATGTAAATCTATACACTGAAAATTGACATCACAGGTTAATAACATGTAGATATCTTAGTAACATATTGATGAATATAAAAATTATGCTCTAGAAAACTACAAACTACATACAAGTGGTACTATATATAAAGTAAAGCTGAAAAACATATTGCTTGGGCATGTAAGTGTGATGAAGCTATAAACAAGAAAAAAAAAACACAAGTGTATGCTAAACATAAAATTCAAGAGTGCACCAGGAACACGTGGGGGAAGGGCACATCGGAAAACATAATTAGGAGAGTGATCCTGTATTTATTTATTTATTTATTTATTTATTTATTTATTTATTTTATTGGTGCACTGTATTCATACATCATAGTGGGATACATACTTTTGTAGACATACATGCACACAATGCCCAGTCAGCCCCCACCTGATCCCCACTCCATTCTCTCCCTATCCCTCCCTCCCATGCTTAGCTTAGTGGTTGACATCTAGTATTAAAGCAATTTATCCAAAATTAAAAATGATAATCTCACATAACAGTTTCAGTTGTCTGATACCAAGCTTTTGATGACTTAAAGATAACTTTTCAATATTTCTTTTTGCTTTCTTTCTTACCAGAGAATATTTTTTTTCTATTTTTAAGGTGAAACTATCATATATTTATATATTCATTTTTCAGAAAAAAAGTCTATCCTAATATGGAATATGGACTCTAGGTACCCAAAACGATCTTGAAAAAGAACAAAGCTAGAAGATATATATTTTCTGATTTCAAACCATATAAAGCTACAATAATTGAAACAGTGTAGTACTATTCTAAAGGCAGATATATAAACCATTGGAGTTAAATAAAAGCCTAGAGCTAAATTCTTCCCTATATTGTCAAGTTATTTTTGACAAGGTTTCCTCGAACATTTGGTGGTGGAAATAATAATCTTTTAACTAAATATTGTTGAAAAATAATAATTACATGGAAAAGAATAAAATTGGACCTTTACCTAATCCCATATACAAATATTAACTCAAAATAGATAAAAGACCTAAATATAAATCTTAAGACTATAAACTTTTAGGAGAAAATCTGGGTCATAAAACCTCACAACATTGAAATTGGCAGTGATTTCTTGGTTATGATTTCAATGGCACAGGCTACACAAGAGTATACAAACTCCCTAAAAAATAAAAAAATATTGTATATCCAAAGACAATGTAAACAGAGTTAACAGTTGCTAATAGAATGGGATAAAATATTTCCAAATGCTATATCTGAAGGTATATTAATATTCCAACTAGAAATCCTAAAAATTAACAACAATAAAGGCAAACAATACCCTTTAGAGATAGGTAACAGACTAACATAAATAATGAATCTCCACAGATAACCAATCTTAGTTGTCTGTTGGATGGAAAATCTTGTTTCTCTAGTTCTGATGTGTGTTACCTATTTCTTCTTTGTAGTTAATCTCTTTGAGTATTTTCTTCAGTGCTGGTTTTGAAGACATAAATTCCTTCAGTTTCTGTTTGTCATGGAAGCTTCTTATTTCTCCATCTAATTTGATAGAAAGTTTTGCTGGGTAGGAAATTTTTGGCTGGAAGTTGTTTTCTTTCAGAGTTTGGAATATGTTACTCCAAGCCCTTCTGGCTCTCATAACTTGGTTTGGGAAGTCTGAAGTGATTCTAATTGGTTTGCCTCTGAATGTCACTTGGCCCTTTGTTTTTGTTGCCTTTAGGATTCTCTGCTTGGCTTCCACATTGGTCATTTTGACAATGATGTGGCGTGGGGATCCTCTTCTCCGATCCTGTCTAAAGGGAGTTCTATAAGTTTCCTGGCCCTGTGTATCGACCTCTTGCTCTATGTCTGGAAAATTTTCTGCTATTACTTCCTTGAAGAGATTGTTGATCCCTTTGGTTTCACTTTCTTTTCCCTCCTCTATTCCAATTATTCTTAGGTTAGCTCTCTTAAAATGGGCCCATATTTCTTCAATATCAGATTCCTGCTGTCGGATATTTTTTTCTAGATTAGAAACTATGCGTTCATTTTTGGATTGCTCATCTTCTAAGAGCGAAATTCTGTTCTCCATGTGTTCTAATCGGTTGTTTGTGCTTTGAATTGAGGCCTTTACTTCATTAATTGCATCCTTTATCTCTTTTTTGCTCTCTCTGAGTTCTTTTCGAAGCACTTCTATTATTTCTACAGTTATTTTCCTGATTTGATCTTCTAGAAATCTCTGATTTTCAGTTTTATCGGGTTCTGATGTTGTGGGGTTGTGTGCATTCATTGCTCCAGTATTATTCCTCTTTCCCATGATTTCGGAAGTTTGTGCCTTCTCTGGGTTCTTCCCTTGGGTCACTATGACTTCACTTAAGGTGTTCTGGATCTCGAGTCAGTAGTATCTCAGACCCCACTACTCCTTTACTGGGTTGTATCACAGAGTCTCCGACCCAGAGAGTAGATAGAGGCTGCTTTAGACTGTGGGAGGTGCCAGGTTGCACGTTCTCCTATGGTGTGATATCTCTGCCACCGCCCCTCTCCCACTGGGTCAAGTCCCAGGGAGTACAGTACTGGGATTTCTCCTCTGTGGCCTGCAATTTGACTCACTGTTCTTGAGTACGCAGATGTAGCTGTACTGAATTCGATGAATTCGCTGCTGCTGCTGCCGGTGGCAATATGGCGCCGCTCGCTTCTACGCCCTCAGCTGTGGGGCTGTAGTTTTTCTTCTTGGTTTTGATTTCCACTCTGAATCTCTGCAGCATGTGCTGAGATCAGACAATGGAGCATTAGGTGATCTCTGCGTGGAGAAATCCCGCCTGGCTGTTCCGCAGTGCCTCACCTCGGCTTGCTGTAGCCATCCCGTGTATTCACCGGTCCGCCAGCAGTATGGCGCTGCTGCAGCGTCCTCAGGCTTGAGGATCTCCTCTGTGGCTCTGTTCTCAGTCCGCTTTCCTTCTGGAGCCTGGTGATTTTTTTTTTTTCCTCTGGTGATGGTGATTTCTGGCTATGAAAGGCGCTGATTTTGTGGTAATGGAGATTTGTTGTTAGCGGGGCTCTTAAGCCCCGCTTTTCTCGATCGCCATCTTCCCGGAAGTCCGAGTGATCCTGTTCTAGTTTTCTAATATATAACTACTAAGTTTTAGTGAACTAGTGATTGATCAAGTTAGTTTAATGATGTGCATTATTTCACCAAATAGTAAATCATTTTTCAAATATTTTTTCATGATTTTTAGGTAAAAAGAGCCGAAAATCTGGGCTCTAAAGTGGACATACACAGAATGCCAGGATTATTGTGAAAATTGAGAGCATGACAGTCAATGAATATGACTTGTAAATCCTTTAAAGAATAGCTTAAACAGATTACATATTTCTGAAAAGAGCAAATAATATGAAAATAGAAATGCAAATTGGAAAACAATATAGATGTGAATAACTAATAGAGGACTAATCAATGTCAATTTATATTAAATGATTTAAAATGTGATGAATGATCGCATTGTTAACAAGTTGGAGATTGTGTTGGAACTGTTTATGAGAAAAGTAAAATGGTCAAAAAGCAACTTAAATGTTTATTATTTGAGGATGAAAGACTTTCTCAGTGCTAAGCCATTGTGAGGTCTCTATTTTTTTTAAATATTAAATAATTTTATTTAGAATGTGAAATACTTCTCTGAGCTGGGCGTGGTGCCGCATGCTTGTAATCCCTGCACTTGGGAGGCTGAGACAGGAGGATCTTGCAGGTTCAAAGCCAGCCTTAGCTCCTTAGTGAGGCTCTCAGCAACTTAGTGAGACCCTGTTTCCAAATAAAATATAAAATAGATCTGGGAGTATAGCCTGGAGGTAGAAAGCCTCTGGGTTCCGCCTCCAGTACCACCAAAAAAATAAAAAATAAAAAATAAAAAAAATTAAAGAACATTGCATTATATTGGTAAGACAGTCTCTCTGCCACCCTTGTTTATTTTTGTAGACTGGAAAAGAAAATTTTATCTTCAATATTTTTCACTTAAAAATATAGACCTTAGGAACATTCTGAAATAATCTATAGAATTAAGACAAGCAAGAATTTATAATCTATTCTTCTTTTTTTCTCCCCCCGAACTAAAAAGAAAACCAAAGCTCAGAGTAGTGAAATCGCTTAACTACTATCACAGTGAGTCCTGCTAGACCCTTTAAATAATTTCTATAAAATAGTTATATAAATCTGTCCTTTCATTTCTAAATTTGAAAGCCACAAACTTCACTATAATATTTTTTGCTTCAATGCATCTTCATTTAAATTATTCTTTTTTATTTTTTATTTTTATGTAGATCGTATTGAAAATGGCATACATTCACACAGTTATTGATTTTTTCCCACCCCTGCTTCCGCTTTCCCCCCATCTAATCTAAATGAAAAATGAAAAGAGATAATCTTTTCTCTAGACAGCAAGGATCATAAAATACCTATACAATATATGAGTGAAACAGAATATAGAGCCTAAAAGTAAACTCATGTATCTATAGTAAACTTATTTTCAACAAAGATATAAGAACAAGCTTGGTTAAAGAAGTCTTCTCAATAAATAGTACTAGGAAAATTTAATATCTACATGAAAAGGAAGAATGAAACTAGACCCTTCTCCTACCAGTTTCAAATATTTACACAAAATGGATTACAGACTAAAATGTTATACCTAAAATCATGAAGAAACTATAAGAAAACACAGGAGATAAACTTCAGGACATTAGAATAGCAAGGATAATTTGGACAAGACTTCAATTCCAAAAGAACAAAGTCAAAAGACAACCTACAGAATGGGTGAAAATACTTTTAAACTATAGGTCTGTTATGACATTAATATCTAAAATATGTAAATAGTAAAAAAAGTCTTTATTAAAAAGTGAGCTATAGATGGGTGGTGGCATTTGCTTGTAATCACAGCATTCTGGAGTCAGAGACAGGAGGATTGCAGGTCACAAACAACCTCAGTTACTAAGTGAGGCCCTTTGAAACTCAGGGGAGCCCTGTTTCAAAAATTAAAAATAAAATAGGGCTGGGGGTGTCGCTTAGAGGTACATGGTGCCCCTGGGTTCCATCCCTTGTACTAAAAAAAAAAAAAAAAAAAAAAAAAAAAGCAAGGAGAAAGGATATTGAATGTTTTCACTACAAGGTGATGATAAATATCTGAGTATAACTATGCCAACCCTGATTTGAACATTACAGGATGCACATGTCTGGAGACCTCATATAGTAACCCCCAAATAAGTATACTTTTAAGATTGGCTGAAAAATAAAACAAAAAATTAAAAATACCTTTAATCTTATTTACTGTTTGTCTTGCTCTATAATGGAGTAGTCCTGGAACTATCTACTGAGCAGAGATTCAAAAGAATGATTAATGATGTTTGGCCTTGGGTATATTATTTTTTTTTCTTTAACAGCAAAAAATCAGGTAGTCTTTGGTCTGAGACATTAAAATAGTTCCTTATTAAAATGACCTACATGCTAAGCAAGTGGTAAGACAATTGCAATGATTAAATCTTAAGGAGAAAGTCCAAGGGGGAGGTGTAGATGGTGGGGAAAGCTGAAGTGTGAAGGGGGGTAAGTCAGGCAAAAATAACCATGATTTTTTAAGATAATTACAGTGGGCCATGAACTAATTTAATATCAAATTTTTTATTATTTTCTCCATTTTAATTTTAGGAGAAAAAAAACTAGAAATAGATGAAAAAGGAGGTTTCACTTCCCCTATAGCCATTAAAATAGGTGAAGAAACAATGCTAAAACTATGGGAAAAATATCTTTTATAAATTATGCCCAGTGCTGAGAAAGTTTTCTTATTTCTATAATCCTATTTTAAACTATAAAATAGAGAAAATAATACAACTGGCTTTAGAGGATTGCTGAGGGATCAAATTGACAAATAGGATGAAGAACTTAGACTAATTTTCTAATAATTATTCATTATTTTCATTTTTAGTTTACTCATATAGTCATTATTTATTCAACACTTATAATAGCATATTATTCCAATGTGCCAAATGCTGTCTGTCTAGGATAGGTTTCCCAGAAAAAAGATTTACACAAAAAATTTGTATGCAGGGAGTTTATTGGAATTGTTCCTGCAAGTATTAAAGTGTGTGGGACTGAGGGAAATAGTACTGGGCAGAGGGATGTAAACCTACTGTTGTCTACCACAAATGTGGAGCAAGATCATGCAGTTGACCCTGATGATCATAGTTAACTATTCCTGTCTGGATGGTAACTCTACTCTTCAAAAAATAATGTTTTATTTATGTTTTAGTTATTGGTGTATTATAATTATATGTTGAAGTGAGATTCAAAGTAATGCATTCATACACACCCATCACTTGGTGTATTTCCCTCGGCATCTCACACCTTTCTCCCTCCCTGTACACATTAGTGAGGTTGGTAATGATGCTTTTGTATATGAACATAAAATTATTTGAGTTATTTCCTTCATTGAGCTTTGTTTCTTCTACTACCCACCTCTCTCTCCCAATCCCCTTCACTATTCTACTGGTCTCTCTCGTTTTTCTGAAGTCCATTTTGTTTCCTAGTTTCTGTCTAGCTCCCATATATGAGTAAACACATACAACTCTTAATTTTATGAACCTGGCTTATCTCACATAGCATAAAATTCTCTATTTCCATCCATTTTCCTGCAAGTGACATGATTTTATTCTTCTTTATGGGTGAGTAAAATTTTATTGTATGTATATATCTCATGTCCATTCAACTGTTGATAGACGCATAGATTGGTTCCATAATTTGGCTATTGTGAATTGTGTTTCTATAAACCTAGTCATACATGTATCAGTATTCTAACTTTAATTCTTTTGAAAAGCTACTGAGGAGTGGTATATCTGTTTTATATAGTGATTCCATTCCTAGTCTTTGAGAAAGCTCTATATTTATTTTCTTACTGGTTGAACTAATTTACAACCTCACCAACAGTGTATACAAGTTTCTATACCATGTTGTTTTAATTACTATTGCTCTATCATATAATTTAAAGTCAGGGATTGTGATGCCTCTTGCATGGTTCTTATTGTCAAGTATTACTTTGGCTATTCTGGGTCTTTTCTTTCTCCATATAAAGTTAATGACTAATTTTTCTAGGTCAATGAAGAATGTTTTTGGTATTTTGATTGGAAGTGCATCTAATCTGTAGATATTTTTGGCAGCATGGCCATTTTGATGATATTTATTCTACCTATACATGAGCAAGAAAGATTATTCTATCTTCTAAGTTCTTCTTTATTTCTTTAATGTTTTATAGTTATCATTGTAGAGGTCTTTTACATATTTGGTTAGGTTTATTCCTAGACATTTTATTGGTTTTGAGGTTATTGTGAATGATATTATGTTCTTTCTTTATTTCATTGTGAATTTATTGTTGGAATATAGAAAAGCAATTAATTTCTTTAGGTTGATTTTGTATCTTGCAAATTTGCTGAATTGTTTAATAAGCTCCAGTAGACTATTAGTTGTGTTCTTTGGGTCTTCGAGATAAAAGGACCATGTCATCTGCAAACAAGGATAATTTTAGTTTTTCTTTTCCTATTTTAATTCTATTGATACCCTTCTCTTGTCTTATTGCTGTGGCAAGAGTCTCAAGATCTGTAGTGAAAAGGAGTGGTGACAGTGGACATCTTTGTCTAATTCCTGATTTTAGAAGAAATTCTTGCAGCTTTTTTCCCATTCAATATGATGTTGGCTTTGGGTTTACTGTATATTACCTTAATGATGTTGAAATACATTCATTTTATTTCAATTTTGTGCAGTGTTTACAGAACAATAGTAATTAAAACAGCATGGTATCGGCACAACAACAGACATACAGACCAATGAAACAGAATAGAAGATACAAAACAAATCCACACATGTATAGTCAATTGATCTTTGACAAAGGGCCCAAACTCATGTGCTGGAGAAGACAGCCTTTTCAACAAATGGTTCTTGGAGAATTGGCTATCCATTTGTAAAAAGATGAAAATAAATCCTAACCTCTCACCGTGCACAGGAATAAACTCAAGATGGATCAAAGACTTAGAAATTAGACCAGAGACTTTGAAGGAGGGCATAGGCTCAACACTTCAACATATAGACACAGGCAGTAACTTTCTCAACAAGACCTCCAAAAAGCAGGTAATTAAAACAAGATTAACAAGTAGGATGGTATCAAACTAAACAGTTTATGCTCATCAAAGGAAACCATCAAGAATCTAAAGAGAAAGCCTACAGAATGGAAGAATATCTTTACCAGACACCACTCTGATAGAGGGCTAATATTCAGAATATACAAGGAGCTCAAAAGACTCTACAATAGCAATACAAATAGCTCAATCAAGAAATGGGCAACTAAAATGAATAGACACTTCACAAAGGAAGAGATACAATTGGCCAATAGATACATGAAAGAATGTTCAACATCATTAGCCATTAGAAAGATGCAAATCAAAACTACCCTGAGATTCCATCTAACCCCAACCATATTGGCAAGCATAAAGAAATCAAATAACAACAAATGCTGGTGAGGATGTGGGGAAATAGAAACTCTTTTACACTGTTGGTGAAAGTGCAAACTAGTTAAGCCACTATGGAGATCCGTGTTGAGATTCCTTAGAAAACTGAATGGATCCACCATATAATCTGGCTATACCTCTCCTGGGTATCTTTCCAAAGGGGTTGAAATCAGAGAGCTACAGTAAGATACACACGCCAATATTTAAAGCAGCACAATTCACAATAGCCAACTTTGGTGTCCATCAACAGATGAATGGAATGCAAAATTATGGGAAATTTACACAATGAAATTCTACTCAGCAATAAAGAAGAACAAAATCTTATCATTCACAGAAACATAGAAAGATCTGGATAACATGTTTAGTGAGATCAGCCAAGCACAGAAAGAGAAGGGACATATGTTTTCTCTAATATACCCAAACTAGGGAACATTAAGGAATAAGAAGGCTGAGTTTGATTAATGAAGATATATTTGAATATGTTTATAAGTGTGAATGTAGCATGGTTGACCTGGACACACATTGTTGGGAGGGGGGATGAGAAGAAGGTGGAGGAGAAGCAGGGATGGGGAGGGCATCAAGTACTGTGTGAATATATGCCATTGTCAGTATGATCCACATTAGGAAGTAAAACTATATTGTACCAATGAAAAAAGAGCTACTATTTCTCCATATCCTCATCAACATTTATTAATATTCTTAGTGTCTGCTATTCTAACTTGAGTTAGATAAACTCTCAGTGTAGTATTTATTTGGATTTTCCTATTTGCTAATAATATTGAATTATCTTTCTTGTTGGTCTCTTGACACAAGGAGGCTAAAGTGACCTTTAGTGGCCATAGCTTAAAATTTCTTATAATTCTTGCTGTGGTCCCTGATAGAAGTGTTCTCACCTTAAGGATCAGAAATTGCACCTTAAATAGCTCAGAGTTTATAGAAATTGGAAGTCAATGTTCTCCAGCTAGATCACTTTGAGAAAGTAAACCCATTCTTAATTTCAACCTTGGTTAGCAAACCTATGCATTCTAACCATGGAACACCACAACAAATAATATCAATTTAGTGTTTATATTGTTTCCAACAGGATGCTCTTCTCTCCACATGGGATGTCAACCTCAAACTGAAGCCCAAAACTTACCCTCAAATGGTTCTATTTATATATCAGGCTGTCAGTCTCTGAATGATAGGATTCATAATGAAACCAGAGGATCTCTTGGGCATGTGTCCATTATAGAATCTCTGTTGTTATAAAGTGAGACATTGGATTATTCTATATTGGATAGGATACTCTGTCATTGGGTAAAATTCTTCTGAGAATAAGTTAAAAAACATACATTTTATAGTCCTGCAGCAAGTTACAACTTGCAAGCAGGAAAGGTGAAAGTATATGCAAAACTATGTGTTGTTTTAGTCAAGATGAAACTTTGTGTCTTCTGAAGAAAAAAGCCCCAATGTAATGATCTAATAACTAAATCTTCCAGGAACAGTGCTAAAATTTTAGTGATTCAGCATAAAGTTTTTTTCTGCTGGTAGATGTATTTTCAGTTGTGAAAGTCTTGGGGTTGGTCCCTTGAATAACCACTATCCTTGCTACCATAATCACTAATCTATTTTTCGCTTTGCTGCTACCTCCTATCAATTAGCAATTCATTCATTTTTGTCTAGTTGGGTTTTCAGTGTGTCTCCATGTAGTAGTCTTCTTGGTGGGTGCTAGCATGTGAAGTATAGATCTTCTACTTTATAATCAAATCCATATGTTAATCTAGATGGTTTTCCCCTTGAGCTCTTTAACTGTAGTCTTCCACTATTTTTCTTTCAGGCCACAACAATCAATTAAGCCAAGCCATCAGTCACTGTTATGACACTATATATTTACATTTTAAGCCAATTTTCTTTTCATACCTAGTCTATGATGAGATGAACTTCCAGGTGCCCATTAATATTTTCTTTACCTGCTGCCTGTGGGCTCTAGTGGAGAAGCAGTCTGGTATTGACTAGACACTACCAAGTAGAACTTTTGTGGACCAATATATGAATCTTTATTTCTGTTAGACAATCATGTTAGAATCTCCACATTCTCCTAAGTATGAACTGAGGGAGAAGGGTTGTTATAAGGGTGGTCGAGGATTCAGGAGTCCAGGCAAACCTTCAGACAGTGCACTTGAGCCGCCTGACTCTGCTCATGTCCAGTCTGTGTAGCAGTCCTGTCTTAGATGTGTTGCTGCTGGATCTGCCTGACATTATGACTTGGTGGTTTTGACAGAACCTAGCTCCTGCCTGGCATTTGGCATCCTATATGTAAGCTCTAATTTTACATGACCCAGTAGTATACTGGAATTAATTTCATCATACCTTCCTGATATAAACCCAACTATATTGTCATTTCTGAATGTCACTAAATTTTTCACTTATGCTTATGAAAACTGACTCAATTTTTCTTTACTGCAATGCTAAGTTTTAAAATTAGAGCTTGATACTCCTGTATAAATGGACTTAAAACCCACTTGATATTTTCCTGTTTTTATAGTACTTAGACAAGTTTTCAAATTTCTCATGTCATAAATTTTACGTTTTTTTTATTTTATAGCATTTTAGCACCTCAGCAAACCCCTTATTGGATCCATCTTAATAATTAAATATGCATATTATTAAAAGACATTTTTGTTTAATGTTTGTTTAAATTAGAGCTCCCCATTTACTACAATTCTTACTTGTCACTGAATATTAAAATAGGAATAAGTTATAATGCAACTTTACCTCTTTTTTTAGAATTTGATTACTTTATAAGACATTCTGGTCATTTATGCATGTAAAAATGAGTGAATTGAGAAATTATTTTAATAAATTTGGCTTAAAATATAGAAAAATTCAACAGAAGCTAAATTACTTATTTGGCCAATACAACTACCCACTAGTCTATAAGTTCTATGTGGATAGCACATGTTTTATCAACCTCAATAAGTTAAAATTTAAATATAAAATTGTATTTAGGAATAAACTTAACCAAGGAGGTAAAAGAGCTCTATGAAGAAAATTATAAACATTGAGAAAAGAAATTGAAGAATACCTTAGAAGATAAAAACATCTTCCATGTTCATGGATTGGCAGTATAAATACCATCAAAATGTCCATACTTCAAAAAGTGATTTACAGATTCAATGCAATACCCATTAAATTACCAAGATCATCCCTCAGAGACATAGAAAAATAGCCCTCAAAATCATTTAGAAAAAGAAAAAACCCAAAATAGCCAAAGTAGTTCTCAGAAACAGAAACTATGCAGGAGAAATCATAATACCTGACTTTAAACTATACTACAAAGCCATAGTAATAAAAACAAAATGGTACTGGCACAAAAACAGATACAAAGAACAATGGAGCAGAATAAAAGACTCAAACAAATCAACACACTTATAGCCAATTGATTTTTGACAAAGGGGCAAAAAATATACATTGGAAAAAGATAGCCTGTTTAACAAATGATTTTGGCAAAACTGGTTAACCATATGAGAAAAATGGAAATAAATCCCACTTTCTCACCCTGCACAAGAGTCAATTTAAGATGGATCAAAGACTTGAAAATTAGATCAGAGAATTTAAGGCTCCATAAAGAGGGCATAGATCCAACACTGCAACACATAGGTACAGATAAAAACTTTCTCAACAATACCCCAAAGGCACAAGAAACTAAAAGACAAATCAATACATGGGATTGCATGAAACTGAAGAGCTTCTGTCCAGCAAAGGAAACTATCAAGAACCTCAACTGAGAGCTAACAGAATGGGAAAAGATATTTGCTACCTATCCTCTGATAGAGAACTAATATCTAGAATATACAGAGAAATCAAGAAACTCAGCACTAAGAAAACAACTAACTCAATCAAAAAATGAGTAAGTGAATTAAATAGACACTTCACAAAGCAATACATTCAAATGGCCAATAAATGCATGAAAAATGCTCACCATCATTAGCAATCAGAGATGCAAATCCAAACTACCCTGAGATTTCACCTAACTCCAGCTAGAATGGTAATCATTCAAAACACAAACAACAGCAAATGCTGGCGAGAATGTGGAGAAAGAAGGGGAAACTCTAAAACATTGTTGGTGGGATTTCAAATTAGTGCAACCACTTTGGAAAACTGTATGGAGGATCCTCAGAAGAATGGGAATGAACTTACTATATGATCCAGCAATACCACTTCTGGGTATCTACCCAAAAGAAAGGAAACCAAACTACCAAACTAATGCATGCATATCTATGTTCATAGCTGTACAATTCACTATAGCCAAACTATGGAACCAGCCAAGATGTCCATCGACAGATAGATTACAAAACTGGAATATGTACACAAGGGAATTATACTCATCCATAAAGAAAAACAAAATTACATCATTTACAGGGAAATGGATAGAACTGGAGAACATTATGCTAAGTGAGAATAGTTAGTCACAAAAATAAAAAGTCAGATGTTCTCCCTAATATGTGAAAGCTAAGGAGAAATTGGTCATAGTAAGAACTCTAGATAAAAAAGGAGATTTTATAGATGAGCAAATAAGGCAACCTGAGGGGATGGGAGGAGGGAAGAGGAAAATCCTGGAATGCACATGATGTATTTTAACAAACATATCAAAGTCAATCATGAATCCAAGCATTAGAAGGAGGGAGGGTGGGAGAGGGAATGGGACAGAAATTGGGTAAGGGCTGATTGCGTGATGTGTGCAGGTATGACTCCAACATCTTGTATCCAATTAAGAAGTATGAATATAATGCACCAATAAAAATTTTTAAAAATGAAAAAATTTCTTATATTTTTTGTAATTTCTTTATGTGCATACTTTCCTGAAATGTTTGTATGATCAACTAGAATAAGGATAATTTTAGAAAACTATAATTCTAATTAGAAAGCATAACTTCACTTTGGAAAACTTGATTGTTCTCACCACAAAAGAGTTGATTTTCCCAAGGAAACTATTTTCCAAATGCAAATATATTATATAAGATCTATTGTCATATTGTATATTAGCATTAAAAGTATTGTTTCATAAAACCCACTTTCATCAAAGAATTCTGATCATTTAAACAATTTTTTATACATTAAGAACTTATATATTTTCTATTATTTAATATTTTTCAATGGATTTTACTGTTTTATAATATTTAAGAAACAAGTTTTATAAATGTATAAATTTAAATGCTGTTAGTTATGCTTTTTAATTTTTTAGGAGTCTTTTTTAGGAGTCAGTAAGATCTCTAGAATTCATTCATTCTTCATTAATTAATTGCTACCTAATCACCTCATTTCTCACCAGGGTTTCTTTAGTAAATGTTTGTATGATATATAATTTTTATCTTCACTTTCTGTTTCCAGCAATTCAGTCTTGAGTTTTATGTTTGTTTCTCATTAGTTTCTTTTCTTTTTGGCCATAAGTTTCATCACTTTCTGATGTGAAGAATACTTTCAGTTATTCACCATATACTCTAATAAATTCAACATCCCTTTATTGGTCTGCATGATGTTTATAATTTAATCTCTATAGCTTTTCATTTCTCCTATCACTTCCCTCTTCTACACCTACAAGTCAGGCACTTAGCAGTAGTCAAGAATGACTCAAGGCTTTTAAAATATCTTATGCTTGTTATATATCTATGTACTTTAAAGGAAATTTTTCTTTTATTTTCAGTTCTTTTTCTGGTTTGACTTCATATATTAATCTTAACTGTATTGCTTCAAGATGACAAATAATACATACCCTAATATTGCTCCTAAGTCAAAGCATGGTTCTTTTTTTTCCTGAGTAAACTTTCATCCTGGTAAATGCTGTGAGCTGAATAACCTGAATAACCTGACTTTTCTTAGTGATAAAATCATGTTTCTCATTCAGCTTAGCTATTTTGTAAAACATAAATAGCAATTTGGGGGGATATAGTTTTCATTGCACTATGAAGTATATTTCTGCAACAATAAATATCTATTTTACACCTCTCTCCTCCCAATTTTGCTGCTGTGAAATAAAATACTAAATGATTGCCCACCTCTTACTTTTGCTAAGAAAATGCTTCATGAATATTATAATTTCAAGTCCCTTTCACTTGCGTCTCTGGATACTTCATAGAATGTTTACATCAAAATCTTGTCATAAAACCTCTTAACTATATCAAAAGTAGCAAAAATGCATCTGTAAAATTAGACTCACCGTTGACTTTGAGTGGAAGATATTTCTAATTCCACCTATCTTTAAATGGGTAATTTCCTTCTTGCCATTCTCCTTTGTCATAAAAATTGCACTCCCAATCCAAGCATACGATGACAGATGACAGCTTGATGGCATGTGAAACTCACAACATGCCTCAGCCCAATTTATTCACAATGTTCCGTTAATATAGAAAGAATTAATAGCTTTCATGGCAGAAGTTTTAGAAAATTCTCAATGCTTTTAGGCATTTGAAAATTTCTAAATGGTTTTTTTAGGATGAAGCTCTATTTAGTATCTAACAGCCTTTTTCCTCTCATTGATTCACTCATCAAATATTTACTAAGTAGCAACTAAGTGTTAGAAACTTAGTATTTTAGAGAAAACAAAACATTTATGGTACCTAAAAGTGATTATAATTATTATGTGAGAAAATATCAGAGAAGATATTAAAATATTCTCTCTTTTTGTGGTCTTGGGAATGGAACCCTTCTATCTCAGGGCTACACTCCCTGACCTCTTTTATATTTTTTTATTTGGAAACAGGATCTCTTAAGCCAGCGAGGCTGGCTTTGAACCTGAGTGATCCTCCTGATGCAGCCTCCCAAGCGTGGGAATTAAAGCATGTGCCACCATGCCCGGCAAAAATATTCTTTTTTGAAATCTGATATGAATGAGAAAAAATTTGTGTTAAAAAAGGAGAAAGTAATTTTATAAATTGTAACATGGCATCTATAGCCAGTTGGAAACAAATTTCAAGAGATGCTTTTCATTTTAAAAGTTAAAGTGTGGTGGTACACACTTGTAATCCTTGTACTTGGGAGGTTGAGACAGGAGGATTGCACAGGTTCTAAACCAGCCTCAGCTACCTCAGCAACTTAGTGAGACCCTGTTTCCAAATAAAATATAAAATAGGTCTGGGAGTATAGCCCGGAGGTAGAGGGCCCTGGGTTCTATCCCCAGTACCACACACAAAATATTAAATAAATAAAGTTAATGGTTTTGGTTGTTTTTTTATTTTTGCGGGTCTGGGGATGGAACACAGGGGAATTTGACCTCCGAGCTACACCCCCTGCCCTATTTTTTATTCTTTATTTTGAAACCAGGTCTCACTAAGTTGTGGAGCACCTCACAATAAATAGCTGAGGCTGTCCCTGAACCGTGATCCTCCGGTCTCAGTCTCCCAAATGCTGGTATTACAAGCGTGCTCCACCATGCCTGGCTAAATAAAGTTAATGCTTTAACAATGGATTATTTTGAAGAAATTCTACCCTCTGTGGGGTTATTTATTTATTTGTCTGTTTATTTATTTTTGGTGATAGGGATTGAACCCAGGGGCATTCTGCCCCCACCTGTATCACTTTATTTTTTATTTGGAAACAGACTCAGACTAAGTTGCTGAGTCAGACTTCAAACCTGCAGTCCTCCTATCTCACCTCCCAAGTACTGAGAGAATATGCCCACTCACCATGCCCAGCTAGAGGGTTTTATTTTTAATTTAGACCAGATCATGAACATAGATAATATTCCCATATTTCTTCTTTAATATCAAATGAATTGTAATGTAATGTTACTTTTAAAATTTAGAAAGCATCTAAATTTTATTACATGTGTGTTTGAAATTTTTGTAAAGATTTTCAAGTTAGTGTGTTTTAGGTTCGCATTAAAATTTAGAAGAGACTGAGATTTCTGTCAACATATATAAAGCTTACCTCATTACCAACATGCCCTGTCAGAGGGGCATGGTTCTTATGTGTAATAATCCTTCGTTGATACATTACTAACAGTTAAAGTCCATATTTACAGTAGGGCTACTCTTGCTGCCATACTTTCTACAGGTTTGGACAAATGAATCATGACATATATTCACCACTATGTTATCATACAAAATACCTCAGCGCCCTAAAAATCTTCTGTACTCTGCCTTCCTTTAACCTCTGGAAACCACTGATATTTTATTGCCTATAGTTTTGCCTTGACCAGACGTCATATAGTTAAAACTGTCCACTGCATAGCTTATTTTTTACATTTAAGTATCCCTAATGTTTCTTCATGACTTGGTTACTCCTTTCTTTTTAGCCTCAGATAACATTTCATAGTCTGGATGTACCAGTTTACTTATTCATTTACTGAAGGATATCTTGGTTACTTCTAAGTTCTGGCAATTATGGATAAAGCTGCCATAAACTTCTTTTGGTATATACCAAGGAGCACAGTTGCTGCTGTATCTATGGCAAGAGTGTAGGTCATCTTGTAAGAAAGCACCAAACTGCCTTGCAAAATGGTTATATCATTTTGTATTCCCACCAGCAATGAGCAGACATTTTGTTGCTCCACATCATTGACAGCAGTTGACAGTGTCACTGTTCTGGGTTTGGGGCATTCTAATAGAAGTAAAATGTCTCATTATTATATTATTTATTATTTGGAACTGCGGATTGAACCCAGTGGCATTCTACCTCCAAGCTCTACCCCCAGCCTATTTTATGTTTTAGTTTTGAAACAGGGTCTCCTGAGGTTGCTGAAAGCCTTGCTACATTGCTGGGACTGGCCTCTAACCTGCCTTTCCATTGTGGAGATTACAGGCAAGCACCACCAAGAGCGGCTCATTATTGTTTTAATTAGCATATTTGACCTTCCAGATGATTTATGATGAAAAATACCTTTCTATATGTTTTTTTTTTATCACCTGTATGTATTTTGTTTGGGGAAATATCTGTAAAGATATTTGCTTTTTTTTTTAAACAAGGTTCTTGTTTTCTTTTCTTTCTTTTTTTGAAGATTTAAAGAAGTTTATTAGAAAGATAGAAATACAGAAAATAGAAATACAGCCCCATGCCAAAATGGCATGGGGGGGGTGACTCGAAATGAATACACCCAAGGTTCTTGTTTTCTTAAAATTGAGTTTTAACAAACCTTTGTATATTTTAGATATTAGTTTTCTGTCACATATGTCTTCTGCAAATACATTCTCCTAATCTGTGATCATCTTTTCATTTCTTCACAGTTTCTTTCACAAGACAGATTTTCTTAATTTGTGTGTGTGTGTGTGTGTGTGTGTGTGTGTGTGTGTGTGTGGTACTGGGGTACCTGGAAGCCCTTCTACCTCTGGGCTACACTTCCAGACCTATTTTATACTTTTTTAAATTTGGAAACAAGGTCTCTTAAGCCAGCATGGCTGGCTTTGAACATACATGATCCATCCCTCTCTGCCTCCCAAGCATGGGGATTACAAGTGTGCACCACCACGCCAGGGAGATTTTCTTAATTTTAATGAAGCATAGATTGTTAATTCTTTATTTTATGAATCATGAATTGGTGTCATATTTAAAAATTTATCACCAAATCCAAGTAACTTGGGATTTCTCCTAGGAGTTTTATGGTTTCACATTTCGTACTTATACACATTTTTTTGAATCATCTTTTATGAAGGGCATAAGATCTGTGCCCACATTTTTTGTCCCTTTGTACACTAATATTAATTTGCTCTGGAAAAACACTTTCCTCCATTGTATTGCATGTTTACTTCCATTTAAATTGCACAGTTGCAATAAAAATATTAGGACCTTGTTTTGTAGATATTAACACACTGACTCTAGCATAGATTTTCAATTAATTGGCTTATAATCTTCTTTTCAAAACAAACAAACAAACAAGCAAAAACAAAATAAAATTTAGTGTACTTTTGGGAGGTATAACTACTCCCTTGTTTTTTATTCAATTCTCCTAATTACACCTAAGTATAGTACCAACCCTTAGGTCATTCCAATGTTCCCCCAGGAGCAGTATTGCCAACTTTTGGAATCTATGCATAAAGATTATGTCATGAAGTGAATTACTCAGAGTAACAATACTGAATGGAAAGATAAAAAAGACCAGCACTACTCAACCGTCTGTTTTTCTGTGTATCTTCAAGATGTTTTGCTTACTTTTTTCTGAGGTGTCTCTGCACTGCTGGAAAATGGTTTTAATTCTGCTGCTTCCATAGAGCCACTGATAATGGTCTACTGCATAGGTCAGGTTCACTCAATTACGTAGATTACTATGTGTTAGCCATTTAGTTAAAAAGTGGAAGTCAGCCCTGATTTTGAACTTTTCCTGGAGTTTCATAACTATATAGGCCTAAGAACATTTTAAGTGGTATTTATAAGTACATTAGGCTATCCATCAAGGATTCTCAGTATTAAATAGAGGCTAGTATAAGAGGCCTTGTGTGATCTACAACAGTAGGTGGGTGCCAGAATAAAAAATGTTTATGAAAACTTATACTGATGGGAAACTTGTCTAGAATTAGTATTTATGTCCATATAAAGCAAAGGTACAATTAGAAGGACACTGATGTAAGAAATTTTTAGAAATTATTAAGCCTAATTATGAGAAGAGGAGAAAAGGAAATGAAATAAATCATAATGTTGTGAATTCAAGGAGAAACACAATAAAAACCAGAACAAACATGGTGAACCTATGTTTCTATCTGATTTAATTTACTTAACACATAATCCACTTGAAGACAGAGTTTAGATTTTCTTTGCTCTGTGTTAGATGTGAGTCTAAATTGTAGCAGACTTAGAAAAACAAAAAACACTTCCTTTGCACATATTCCAGAATATAGAACTGATTTCTCAGAAACAGTGTCTTTCCAGGGAAGCCCCAGTGCCAAGAAGAAAATACATTTAGTGGTGGGAGGGCAGATGGACCTATTTATCAAGCTAAACAAACTTCTTGTGTGGTGGCTTTGCCTGAGCTTTCAGTTGTTGCTTAGCTAATAATAAGAAAATAGAATACACTGAAAAAGCCAAAAATCACTCAATTCCAGAGCCAACAAATGTAATAGTGGTACCCAAAGATATAGCTGCTTTTTTACATTATACATTATGAAAATATGATATCATTTTAAATAAATAGCATGGACAAAGGGAGAATGACTATTAACGTACTTTGCTAAAATTTACAAGAAACGATTTTAATTAAAGGCAACTTATGCTTAAAAATAAATCACTTACTATTTTTAATCAGTAAAAATAAGTCACAGAAAAAAACTCATTTTCTGTCTACATATAAATTTCCCACTGTGATCACAAAACATGTATTTCATGCAGTTTGTTTTCATGCTTTCAAACAGCCATAAGGTAATTTTTGTGAGTTATTTCCAATACGGTTGAACATGTTTGAGGGTGGATGCGTGATGAGGAGTCATCCAGGAACACAAAAGAAGCAAGACAGATGAGTGAGAGGTTCAGCCGCTCTGGTCTTTATTTTAATCAATTAAGTATTATTTTATGAAAGGTACAGTCTAATAAGTCAAGTGCTATGCAGACCTGACTTTTTTTTTTATTCTCCAGTGCTTCATTTTTTGTGTGAGAGTGTCCTCGCCTTTTGCTGTTGGTCCTTAGAAACCTTTTAGGCCACCTATCATCCCCTCAACATTGAGGTCTGTAGGATGTCCAAATATCATTGCCTCCAGATTGAGCAAATTAGATTTATTTGCAGGAAATATGGAAGGTTGACAAGAAAATCTTTCTATGGCAGTAGCTGATGGCAGGGGGTGGGATGGCGGGAGCTGTGATAGTCAAATCCCAAATTTTCCTGCAATAAACCTGAAATTCCTGGCAGACCCTGTGAATGGTACAACTTGCATTTCTTCAGCCTTTGCATTCTTCATAAAAATAATTATATAATTCCTTGCATTGTATCTGCTTCTTGTATAAAAAAGATAATTTCTGTATTAAAAAATAAACCTTAAGTGATAATTGATAATACTATTTTGGTAGTATTGGCATTTGACCCAAGGGGCATTCTTTCTGCAAGATATTATCCACTAATCATTTTTATTCTCTATTCTGAAACAGGGTCTTGAGGGCCTGCTGAGAGTCTCACTAAGTTGCTGAGATAAGTTTCAAACTTGCATTCCTCCTTTCTCAGCTTTTAAGCTGTTGGGATTATAGCCATACACCACCACACCTGACTTTGACATTCATTTTTGAGGTCTACTTAAATGTTGAAAAATGACAAATAATTTCTAACACATTGAGAACATTTTAATAATTATGTCAAAAATATATGGTCAGCTTTTTATACCAGTTTTAGGTTTTTTAACACATGGAAGAAGCACTGCTATTATAATATGTAATGAGTTCTCAGTCTGGGGCACAACTTGAGTTACTTATCACAACTATTTTTAAAATTTTTACATAAACTAAACCTAAAATGTCTGATTTCTTAATATTATCAGTATCTATAAATAGTAATCAAAAGCAAACGATTGTAATAGATTCAGTAATGGTGAATAGAAAATTTATTTTTATCTTTACTTTTTTGTCATTTAAACAATAAAAAACTGACTGTGTTATAGCAGAGTAAGTTAGTTACATCATAAATAGAAATAGAATAACTCTACTGAAATGGATGTGGAGTATGTGAAAAGAATAAATAACACTAAATAATACTAAATGAAGAATGCAGTATATTTGGAATACAAAAACAAATGCCCTTCTATACATTTGCCTTTGCAAATGTTTAGGTAATAGAAATGCTAAGTTTATTACTAAGTACTTACTCTATTTAAGAAGAATACATGCATATTTAAAACTTCTAGTAATATTTAATATTGACAAAAGGAAATATGTAAATTAAATCTTTCCTCCAAAAGAGAAGTTACAGCTCTTACAGTAGGAAGGTAGATCTTTCAGAGACAAGAAAAATTTTGTCAGTAACTTAGTATTCAGAGATGAATGTTTAATTCTTTAATTTTATCTTTTTTTCACTTTTCTCTATGCACTTACATATTTTTCTTTAAAAATGTCTAAAGGAATGCCATAAGTTTTGATGAACAATATTTTCAGTATCAATTCAAATATTTTCTAATTTCCATCATTTTCTTCTCTGATCTATGGCACATTAGAAATGTATTTCCTAATTTCCAAATACTTGTGAATTTTGTAGAATCATATATATATATGGTTTTTCTGTACTTTGAGCATGTACATGACATGAGTTGTCGTGTACTATGACAACTCACACTTTAGAGTCTATGCAGAAATTGTCCTGATTACAGAGAACTTATTGATCAATGTGTATCTCTTTCCCACAAGTGGTCTACATACAATGATTGGTAGATATACACAGTCTAAACCATTATGTTTACTTAGAGTTAAGGGTTGAATAGCAACTCAATATTTATACATTGAAGCTCTAACTTTCAGTACCACAAAATGTTACCTTGCTTGGAAATGGGGTCTTTTCAGATGCTTTTAGTTGATGAGGTCCTACTGAAATAGGATGCACCATTGTTAAAATATGACTGATGCCTTAACTAAAAGAGATAGAGATAGAATGCGCACACATGAGAGAGAGAGAAAGAGAGAGAGAGAGAGAGAGAGAGAGAGAGAGAGAGAGAGAGAGAGAGAGAAGAGGAAGGAAAATATCATATAAAAACAAAGCTAGCCATCATTTACGTCATGCATTATAAGTGAAGGAACATCAAATATTGCTAGCAGAAGCTATGAGAGAGGCCTGAAACAGATGCCCCACAGCCCTCAGAATGAATCAATGCTGCTGACACCTTTACCCTGGAGTTTTGATCTTCATAACTGTGAAACAATATATTTACTATGATTAAACCATTTGGATTGTGGTACTTTGTTACAGCACCCATAGAAAACAAATAATAATACAGAGCATATTGATATTCTTACCATTTTGTGATATCCATTTTTATTTATAGAAATACTTTTTGCCATAAAAATTTTTTTCTAACAGTAAGGTAGGAACATAGCCTTTTCTTTTCATTAACACATAATTGCTACATGTCCTTGACATAGGATTTTATCCTCCAAGTTAAGAAATCTTGAATAATTTTTTCCATTCATTTCCATTCTGAGGTAAATATTATTTCTTATTATTTCTCTGTACCAATTAAGTCCTATACTTTTCTCCACAATGATATTACTTTTACATAATTAATGTTCTGGGTTTTTAGAATTTTATTGGTGCAATAAAATTATGAAGACTTGGATTTAGAATGTGCCCGTAGCTTTCTCAAAAACAACAGAGCAATATGCCTGATGTGGGGCTTGGTTGGGAAGAAGTCCCTGGGAATCAGTCTTTGGATTTTACATTTCTTCCCTCTGATTTTTCTTTCACTCTCTGTCTCTCTCTTTCTCTTTTTTTTCTTCTGTCCTCCATGATGTGACATGGAGGACCACACTCACTCTCCCTCTTTCTGCTTTCTACAGCCATGTCCTGAGCTCCATAGGCCTGGCCTGTAATGTATTGAGCCTCTAAAATCTGCAAAAACTATGAGCAAATAAATCTATCTCTAAATTGTGTGGTCGGTCATTTTGGATTACAGTAGTAAAAATGTTGACCCAGAAAGAAATTGGTATCAGAGGAGTGTGTCATTGCTGTAACTGAGTTTGACCATATGTTTTTTGAGATTCTGAAACTGCTTTGTGAGAGAAAGTTGGAAGGGCCAGACTGTGGCTAGAACAATAGATAGTAGAGACTGTACTCAGGAGTTTGCAGAGGGCAAATAGGATGTATATTAAAATGGAGTAGAGGCCACAAGTATTACATTGTGGCAAAGCACTTAGAATTTTTTTCCTGTGTCCTGAAACTTTGCATGAGGCTGAATTTAAAGATGATAGACTGATTAAGCTGGTAGAGAAAGTCTCAAAACATTAAAGTATCCAAAGTGCCTTATCGATATTGATTTCTGCATTCAGTGAATTGTACACTTGATTTGGGGAGTACAAAGTTAAGCATTCTAT
Source organism: Muscardinus avellanarius (assembly GCF_963383645.1). Lineage (NCBI taxonomy): Eukaryota > Metazoa > Chordata > Mammalia > Rodentia > Gliridae > Muscardinus > Muscardinus avellanarius. The sequence continues at coordinate 51,723,316 of NC_137789.1, read as the reverse complement.
CTTGCATTACTTTTCTTACACCAAAAGATATTTTTAGAATGTTTTTAAAGATTTTTTTAATGACAAATATGTCTGCTTTTGTCTAAATTAATTTTCATTTTCCCTCCTTTTTTGAAAGACACTTTCACCCAGTATAATGTTTTAAATTTTTTCTTTCAACATATTGCAAATATTTTCCTGTTGAACTCTTTCTATTTTCCTTCCCACTCCACCATCCCCATTTGAAAATAATTGACTTTGCCACTTATATAAAATGAAAGTATATTTCCTTGTAGGTTTTTAGAGATTTTCTTTTTGCATTTTTATTTCTGGAGTTATTCCACAAAATGTTTAGGTACAGGTCTTATCATATCTGATTTGGGATTTGCTGGGATTGAATTTATAAAATTAAATCTTTCATTAAATCTGAAAAATTCTCAGCAATTATCTCTTCAAATATTTTCTGTGAACAAGTAATCACTTTACTTCTTCGAGAACATCATTGAGACACATTTTACATCTTTTATGCTATCTATTTTGTCTAAAATGTCTTCTGTATTTTCCACATGCTAGATTCTGGATTATTTTATTAAATTTTCCAATTCAATATTTTACTAATTTAACTTTCTTTCCTTTTTTTAAATTTTAGTCATTGCATTTTTAGTGCTACTTATTTTATTATTCCTATCATTTCTAATTTTAAAAGGTACATCTTATTTTATGTCACTTTTTAAATTTTCTTTTTCTTTTCATTTTGGTGGTACTGGGGTTCCTGGAAACCCTTTTACCTCTGGGCTGCACTCCCAGACCTATTTTATATTTTTATTTGGAAACAGGGTCTCTTAAGCTAGAGAGGCTGGCTTTGAACCTGTGCAATCCTCCTGTTTCTGCCTCCCAAGTGTGGGGATTACAAGCATGCACCACCACACCTGACATAGTTTTCTTATTTTTAAATTGAGGATGCTATATTATCTTATAAATAGTTGTAAGGCTAATTAAGCTATTGTAAGTGAATTAATTAAAAGTTTATCTCATAAAATAAACATTAATTTTTATAATTTTAAATATTTTTGCCAGTAACAAGCACTAAACTTTTTTTTTTTGATGTTACTGGGAATGGAACTCAGAGGTTTTCTACCTCTGGGCTATACTCCCAGACCTAATATATATATATATATATATATATATATATATATATATATATATATATATATATATTTTTTTTTTTTTTTGAAACAGGGACTCACTAAGTTGCTGAGAGGCTGGCTTCGAACCTGTGAGATCATCCTGTCTCTGCCTCCCAAGCACTGGGATTACAAGCGTGCACCACCACGCCCAGCAACACTAAACTTTTAACAAAGCATTCAATATGTACTTGATTAATGACATATCAGTCATAGTTATATAAAGACTGCCCCCCAAAAAATCACATGATGGATTTCCACGTGTACTTTTTTAGTGGAGAAATATACCCATAAATCTAATTTTTTTTTTTTTTTGGTGGTACTGGGGTTCCTGGAAGCCCTTCTACCTCCGGGCTACACTCCCAGACCTATTTTATATTTTTGAAACAGGGTGTCTTACGCCAGCGTGGCTGGCTTCGAACCTGCGCGATCGATCCTCCTGTCTCCACCTCCCAAGCGCGTGGATTACAAGCGTGCGCCACCACGCCCGGCCCCATAAATCTAATTTTTAAAGTTAAACAAAACAACCAGCAAACAAATTCCCAGCTTAAAATATAGAAAAAAACAATAATAATGCTACAGATTTCCTAACAATATCTTTTGCATACAACATATTTTTTTTATATGTATGGCACTTAGGAGTGAGCCCAGGGCATTATATTTTTAGGGAGCTATACTACCATTCTTATTTTTTTTAATTTAAAGAAGTTTATTAAAAGATAGAAATACAGAAAATAGAAATACAGCCCCCTGCCAAAATGGCATGAGGGGGTGACTCGAAATGAATACACCCTCCCATTTTTATTTTTTTACTTTTTATTTTTGGTTTGTTTTGAAACAGGGCTCACAAGGTTGATTAAAGTCTCACTACTTGTTGAGGCTGTCTTTAAACCTGTGATCCTCTTGACTCTGCTTCCTGAATCCTGGATTACAGTAATGTGCCCCCCACGTCCAGCTTAACATGTTTTTTAGGTTATGATAATTGTCCGTTAAAATGTGTCCTACCCCCATTCCCTTTTGTGTAGCATGACAAGATTCTCACAGTGCTAGGAAATCCTTTCTGTTTAAGATTATGCAAAATATGACTTCACATAGCTAAAGTCCATATCTGATAAGAAAAATTAATTTCAGGCAACATTATCTAAAAATTTTTAAGTGATCTTTTGGTAATTCCTCTAAGCTAGTACAGATACATCTCAGTGAAGACAAAGGAAAGTCTTTTCTCAGCAGAATTTGTGAATATCCACAGCTAGTCATTTGTCTCATTCTAAGCCAAAACTGTTCTCTTATCAGTCACATAATTTTTTTTTGGAAAGCTTAAATAAAAGCATATAATGGAAAACAGCTATCACTCATGAACGAGTACTCAGAGGGAACTTTCATCGATGTTTACATTTTGCTAGAGAGAGATAAAAGAGAAAAAATTCTTTGGCTCATTTCTATTATATAAAAATATTCTAAGCTGATAACAGATTTTAACTGTCCAAATAAAATTTTTGATTTGTCTTTGTCCTATTTAACTATATATATATATATATATATATATATATATATATATATATATATAGTTTTTTTTATCCTGTCTCAGTCTCCCAAATGCTGGGATTACAAATGTGCACCACCTTGCCCGGCTCCTATTTAACATTATATTTTTAAGATAGAAATATACACATTGCATTTCTCAGTCATTTTAACACAGAATCCATTTACCCCCAATGGAATTACGTTTAAACCCATATTAGGAAGACAAAATGTAAAGATTAACTATTTTGTTTGAAATAGATCCTTCATTTGTGGTAAAATTACATTCTCATTTTCCTCCCCAAAGTTTTGTCACATGTTATGGTATAATGTGGCTCTTCTTACTTAGCCTTCTATTATTACAGTGAGCAGTATAAACAGTATGAAAAATGTGTATGAAATGATAAGAAAGTGTCTCCTAAGAGACACAGGCAGATTTTTTTTGTCTGACTAGAATAATAAATGTAATGTCTCCCTCTAAGGAGAAGACAGGGAAGTTTGATAACAACTCTTTAGCAAATTGGTATTTTGTAAGTTCGGTGTCTCTAATAAATTCTAACAAAAATAGATTGTCTAGTTTACATCTTCACTTGGGTTTATTTGGTGCAGATTCTCCTTTGTTATGGTAGTTTATTATATATATGATTTTTTTGGCAATACCGGGTATTGCACTCTGAGGCATTCTACCTCTGATCTATACCTACAGCCATATTTTTTATTCTTCTTTTTTCATATTGAAAATGACATACATTCAGACAGTGCTTGGAGCCCTATCTCCCATTTCCCTTTCCCCCTTCCAACAATGAGTGTCCAAGTTGACCATGCTATATTCATACTTTTATACATATTTGAATGTAGCTCCTTCATTAATCAACCTCAGCCTTCTTCCTCTTCTACCCTTATTTTCTAGCTTTGTTGAGCTTTCCCCTACATTATCTAGAATCCCTCTCATATCCCCAGTACTCCCTAGTTTGGGCACATTAGAGAAAACATAAGTCCCTTCTCTTTCTGTGCTTGACTGATTTCACTTAACATCATGCTGTCCAGGTCTTTCCACCTTATTGTGAATGACATGATTTTGTTCTTATTTATTGCTGAGTAGAATTCCATTGTGTGGATTTTCCATAATTTTGAAATTCATTCATTTGTTGATGGAGACCTAGGTTGCTTCCATATTTTGGCAATTATGAATTGTGCTGCTATGGACACAGGTATGCATATGTTACTGTAGTTCTCTGATTTCAAACCCTTTGGAAAGATATCCCAGAGAGGTATAGCTGGATCATATGGAGGATCCACTCCCAGTTTTTTAAGGAATCTTCACACTGTTCTCCATGGCGGCTGAACTAGTTTGCACTCCCACCAACAGTGTAAATGAGTTCCTCTTTCCCCACATCCTCACCAGCATTTGTTGTTGTTTGATTTCTTTATCTGATTGGGGCTAGATGGAATCTCAGCTTTGTTTTGATTTGGATTTCTTGATGGCTAATGTTTAACATTTTTTAATGTATCTGTTGGCCATTTGTATCTCTTCTCTTGTGAAGTCTCTATTCAATTCAGTTGCCTATTTCTTGATTGGGTTATTTGTTTTGCTAATGTAGAGTCTTTTGAGCTCTTTGTGTATTCTGGATATTATTCTTTAATTTGAAACTGGGTCTCATTAAGTTGCATAGGAGAGCCGGGTGTGGTGGCGCACACTTGTAATCCCAGCATTTGGGAGGCTGAGACCTGGAGGATCGCGGTTTGTGGACAGCCTCAGCTACTTAGTGAGGCCCTCTGCAACTCAGTGAGACCCGGCTTCAAAATAAAGAATAAAAAATAGGGCAGGGGGTGTAGCTCGGAGGTCAAATGCCCCTGGGTTCCATCCCCAGGCCTGAAAAAAGAAGAGAAAAAAGTTGCAGAGGACCTCACTAAGCAGCTGTGGCTGTCAGAAACCTGCGAGCCTCTTGTCTCAGCCTCCCAAGTACTGGGATTACAGGTGTGTTTCAACACACCCAGCATTAAATTATCTTAATAGATAGAAAAGTATAATTTAATAAATGTTTGTAAGAAATATTGGTTTTGTATGAAAGGTTATTTTAAGTTAGGGAAAGAGAGAGGACAAACCAACTTCTCTCTCAGACGGGGAGGCTCCCAGAAAGAGAGTGACCTTGAAACCCTTGGGGATTAGACTTTTAAACCTTCCTGAGGTTTTCTATCTCTTCTTTTATGATTGGTCAGAATTGGATTTGGGGAAACCAATGACTTATACAATTTTGATCCTTAATTTGAATGATTACCTCTGGGCTGGTCAGGGCCCTAGTTCCCTGGTGCTCATCAGTGTCTCACCTTTCTGCTCACCTCCCCCGACCTTAACGAAGGGATGTCAATGGCCGCTTTTAATGGGGAGCTTCTTTTCATGTTTTGGTATCAAGACACTATTAATATTAAAAATACATGTGAAAATCTGAAAATGTCATCCCTGTTCTGGATTTCACTCAGGATTTTATTAGAAGTGGAGTTATCAAGCTATTTGATCTGCTGAATACAAATAGAAACAAAAGAATTTAATTTTTTTCATAACTATTTAAAAAATCTAAAACATTTATTGAGTAGCCAATAGGGAAATTATGACCAATCTTACTTCTTTTCATACGACTATTTTAGATAAATGTTGTGAAAAGTCTGAGGCTAGCTTTTATCCTGTCTGTAGGCTCGCAAGTGAGTGTCTACAGTTTCATGGAGGCTGGAGAATGACACAGAATCCTGGGTCAGAGACACAGGACTTCATTGCCCATGGCACAGAAGGCAGCATGTGCCTCATATTTACACTGATTCCTCTTTCCCTTAAAATCCCATATGAACAATGCGGAGCAGCCCAAGTAGATACACACACCTAGAGTGTTTGTCATAGATGAATGACCTGAGCAGTTGCTATCAAACCTCCCCATCTTTTACTCAAAGGGACACATTGTCTTTATTATTCTGGTTAGCAAACAAATCTGCCTCTGTCTCAGAGGGAGATACTGCCTTTATTTTTCATAATGTTTGCCAACAAAAGTCCTTGAAAAATCATGAGTTCTGTGACTCAGATGCAGCTCCGAAGATGGGCAGAAACATCTAAGAAGAATTGTCTTCCAATATTTGCATCATCATTTATTTTAAAAATATATATTATATTCATTCTGCAGTATATAATATATTCTTTACTTAAGTATATTTTTTTACAATTAAAATGCTCTCACTCTTCTGTTTTATGAATAAATTAAATTTACATTTTTCTATTGCACAAAGAATATGCTCATCATGGTACTAAGTTTCACATTTGTGTGTATCCTCTACACATGACATATTTTTTCTATTTCAAAAGTATAATGTACCCCTAAACCAGTTGTTACAGCATTTTAAATTAAATGAATGATTGCATTCTTTCATAGTATTAACAGAAATATCTTAAAACCAATTTTGTAGCCCAATGACCACACAAGGTCTTTGTGTTATGCTGTTATAGATATATGTAGGATTGCACTTTAGCCTTAACTTTTCGTATCCTTTTCTTTTCTCCCCAACATGAATGAAGATAAATAAACTGATAGGCATTGGTATCTTATTTTGTTGATCTGAAACAAGATGGCATATTTTGCAGAATTCCTCCAGGCTCTGCGTTAAGTAGTGAGAATAGAATGATAAGCCAGAAAAACAGGGAATTTGCCCTTATGAAGCATACATAATGGTGCATAACTGCAGAGGCTTTTAAAAAATATTTTAATTTTGCAATATTTTGTGAGAATATTATTTACTATTTATTTTTAGTATCTTTATTTCTGTAAGCTTTAAGAGAGCATTGACTATACTGTATACTCATAATATATCTACCCATAATTTGCCTTAATGTCATTTCTTTACCCTTTATCTCATGACAAATATATCTTCTTGTTTTAAAAGATTTAATTACTAATTATTCAAGGAAGGTGGCAACTTTGCCCCAGGTTTGTGCAATATATTTAATACTTCATCTCACATATTTGGCAATATTTTCCCCATTTTTTCTCAATAGGGAATCTTGAACTACTGCCACATTTTTCTGGGGCTGAATCAGATAGCAAAATAAATTATTACTTATAAAAATATAGCTTTTCAACACTTGGTTTTCCAAGACTAAGTACCTTTATTTCTCTTGTGGTTGTGACTTCTCAACTCATTCCATATTTCAAAGGGCTCTCTACTTACTACTGATCACATTGTAACTGAGATTAGACTTTTATAAAAATTTAATTCCCTTTTCCCTATAATCTATTAGATTCCAAGCATGGAATTCATAATCTTTTACATTAAAACTTCATACAGTTCTCTGGTTTAAGATGTATCTCCCATAACTCTTCAATATGTACCCTATATTCTAGTCATAAAAGGTAAAAATTTAACATTTCAAACTTTATATGTGTTTTATACTTAGGTATCTTTCCTTAGCTCTCTATTTTGACACTGGTCAAAGAATTAATGATTAGAATAGAATGTGTGTAAAAAAATTAACCAAAATAAAACAGTTATAGATTATAGAAAACAGATAGATTGAGTGGCATAGGTTATTATTGGAGGAATAAATATAGATAGCCTTTTTAAATAAATTGGGGGTAAATAAACAAAATAAATATTAAATTCACAGAAAGAGAATACTCAAAATATTATGTTCTCTGAATTCTTTTGAAAATAAAAACTAAAATAATAATAAGAAATAAACTCTGAAACAGTCTAAGTAACAATTATTAGTATTTTAAAAGAAGTTATTCCCAAGAGCAGTTATGAAAACAGTAATTTGAAATTGGGCATAATGCCATGAGGCTGGAAGCAAGCATCCTTAGGTCATTACTGGAACTTAAAACTATCAAGTTTATAAGATTTCTACTGTACAAGTTAAATTGGGGAAAATGCAAAGTTAGTATTTTTGTCTTAATGGGATAAAAAAGTGGGTACCAGGTTGTGTGTGCCTTCATGTACATATTAATTTCAAAAAATGTAAACTCAGCAAATATTAATGCAAATCAAAGGGATATAGTTATACTATGATCAATTTCATTATGTTGAAATATGTTCAGCTATAGAATATATCTTGAATTAGTACATTAAGGAACTAAAATAGAGAGAATGAATCTTGTATTATTTTTAGTCAGTTACCCTGGCTGAGTAATATTCCATTGTATACATAGTAGTTTATCTTGGAAAATATTTCAAATGTGTTAAATCATTTTCATTAGTAGTGAAAATTATATCTATCTTGTTTGCGCCACATATAAGATTTTTATTAGACTTTTGGAATAGAATCTTTTCAGGTCATAATGGACTGAAAATAGAAATCAACAACAGGAAGATCCAGATGAATTACATAAATTCATGGAGATTGAATGAAATACGTTTGAATGAGGACTGGGGTTATAGAAGAAATAAATGGATAAACTTAAAATTTTTTCAAATTCAATGAAAAGAGAGACCCAACTTACCCAAATCTCTGAGACACTGTGAAGACAGTGTCTGAAGGCAGAAATTTTATAGTATTGAGTACACACATTAATAAAAGAAAGACTCCAAACTAAGAACACATCTTAAGGCCCTATTAAAACAGGAACCAACTATTACCAAAGCTAACAGAAGGAAGAAAATAATATGAGGGCAGAAATCAAAGAAATAGAGAATAAAAACAATATAAAATCATGATTTTAAAAATATAATCAAGATTGATAGACAACAGTCAACCTAACCAGAGAGATATATAAAGATATAGAGATAGAAAACTGATCCAAATTACTAGAAATAAGAGATGGAAACAGAGACATTACATTAAGAAGTGTAGAAATCTAGAGAAGAAACAAGTCTGGAAACTTATACTCCAATAAACTGACAAACCTAGAAGAAATGAAATTTTTAGACACAGACGACCTAAGTAAGTTGAACCATGATCTAATAAAAAAAACTAAACAGACCAATAACAAGCAAATATGTAGAAGTAGTGATAAAGAGCCTTCCAACAAAGAAAAGTTTAGGACCAGAAGGATTCCCAGATGAATTTTATAAGATTTTTAAAAAAGAGCAAAGTCAAATGCTTTTCAAATTATTCCATGAAACAGGAGAAGATGGAATACTTCCAAGCTCATTCTATGAAGCCAAAATCATCTTGATATCAAAACTAAGTGAAGCTACCTCAAGGAAAAAAATTACAAACCAATATCCCTAGTGAACATAGACATAAAAATATTTAATAATATATCAGAAATTCCATTTAAAAGCACATGAAGAGGATTGCACACCATGATCAAGTTGGTTTCATTCAAAGAAAGCAAAGCTGCTTCAACATAGGCAAGTCAATAAATATAATTTATCACATAAATAGAAGCAAAAACAAAAATTATGAGATAATCTCTATTGATACAGAAAGGGCATTTGACAAAATCTAACACCCATTCATGTTAAAAACCACTGAAGAAATTATAAATAGAATGAATCTACATCAACATTATAACAATATATGATAAATTAAAGTTAACATCATACTGGAGAGAAAAAACTCAGGAGTTTTTAAGTTTTTAAGTTTTTTCTATCATACTGGATAGAAAAAACTCAAAATGTTCCCCTTAAAATCAGAAACAAGGATTTCCACTATCACCAGATCTATTTTCAATATAGTACTTAAGGTTCTACCCAGAGCAATAGACCTCAAAAATTAAATTAATATACATTGGAAAAGAAAAATTTAAATTATGTGTTTGTATAGATGTCAAATGGCCATAGTACCAAAAGTGATCTATAGATTCAATGCAATCAGAAATCAGATGCTTTTCCTAATATGCAAAAGCTAAGGAGAAATGGATCATAGGAGGAACTCTAGATGAAAAAGGAAATTCTATAGAGAAGCAAATAAGACAATCTAACTGTGGGGATTGGAGGGGGAAGAATGAAACTCTCTAAAGCACATGATGTACTTATACATATCGTAGTCAACCACTAAGCCAAGCATGGGAGGGAGGGGTGGGGAGGGGTGGGGAGGGAGTGGGTGGGCACTGGGCAGGGGCTGGCTGGGTGATGTGTGCATCTATGACTACATGAGTTTTTTACCCAGTTATGATGTATAAATCCAACGCACCGGTAAAAAAAATTTAAAAACCAATGTAATTATTCATAGAACTAGAAAAAAGTCCTAAAGTTCATACTAAAGAACGAAAGACCAAGAATAGTAAGAGCAATTCTGAGCAATGAGAACCATTCTGAGAATATCAAAATGCCTGGTTCAAACTATACTACATAGCTATGGAAATAAAAGCAGCACAGTATTTGTACAAAGACAGACAAATAAGCCAGTGGAACAAAATAGATGATACAGCGACAAATTCTCATGCTTGTAGCTAGTTAATTTTTAACAAAAGAGTCCAAAACTTATGCTAAGGAGAAAAAAACCCAGTCTTTTTTTCATCAAATAGTCTCTGGAAAACTGGATATTCATATGCAGAAGAATGAAATTAGACCCCAATTTTTCACCATGAACAAAATTCAAAAATTCAACAATTTCTCATCCATTCAAAATGGATCAAAGACCTGGAAATTAGACCAGAAAATTTGCCATTAGCTTAAAAAACATAAGACCAACTCTCCAACATATAAGCACTGGAGATATCTTCTTAATAAGATCCACAAAGCTCAGGAAACAAAACTGAGAATCAGTAAATGGAATGCCATCAAATTAAAAAGTTTCTGTGCAGCAAAAAACACAATCAGTATTCTGAGGAGAGAGCCTACAGAATGAGAGAAAATCTTTTTCAGTTACTCCTCTGGTAGAGGACTAATATCTACAGTATACAATGAACTTAACTTACAAAAGAAGAAAACAAATGGACAATAAATATATGAAAAAGGTTCAACATTATTAGCAATCAGAGAAATACAAATCAAAAGTACACCGAGATTCCATCTAACTCAATTTTAAATGATAGTCATAAAGAATACAAACAAGAATAAACCCTGGGAAGTATGATGAAAAGTAGGAACACTTCTTTTGGTGGGATTGTAAATTAATACAACCACTATGGAGATCAGTATGGAGATTCCTTAAAATAATTGAACCATATGACCTGACTATATTCCTCCTAAGTTTCTTTCTTAAAGAATTAATCAGAACTCTAGTGATACACATACTACAATTTATAATAGTAAAATTCACAATAGCTAAATTATGGAACCAACGTAAGGGGTCATCAACAGGTGAGTGTATAAAAATATTATGGTATATATACAATGGAATTTTGCTCAACCATAAAGAACAAAATTATGTAATTTTCAAGGAAGGAATTAGAGAATATTATGCTGAGATCAGCCGTTCTCTGAAAGTCAAAGGTCATATTTTTTGTCATATGTGAAAGCTACATAGAAAATAAAAAATAAACTTCAGAAAAATGAGAGAGAGAGAGAGAGAGAGAGAGAGAGAGAGAGAGAGAGAGAGAGGAGAAAGAGCAGTAGAATAGTGGAAGGGTTTGGAGGAAGAAGATAGATGGAGAGGGTAAAACAGTTTTGATAAAGGAAATAGTTCAAATAATGCTGAATCCATATATGCAGGTATTACTTCCAATCTCCTAACATGTTCATAGAGGGAGCAAGTGGGGTGGAATGCAGAGAGAAACACCCCAAGTACTGTGTGCAGTTTTTTTTATCACATTGGAACTCATTATAATTTATGATCATAAATACACACATATACATACATATATATGCGATATACACACACACACACACACACACACACACACACACACACACACACACACACACAAGTACATACACATACCCCAGCCCTATTTTTTATTTTGAAACAGGGTGGTCTCACTGAGTTGCAAAGGTCCTCACTAACTACTAGCCGAGGCTGTTTCATGAACCACAATCCTCCTGTCTCAGCCTCCCAAATGCTGGGATTAAAAATGTGTGCCACCACACTACATCCAGTGCAATAAAATATATATATATATATATATATATATATATATATATATATATATATATATATTAAGATAGATAAACATGATAGTAATTCAAAGCATATTTTGAGAAGCATTCCATAAAACACAGGGTCATGTCTCACTAAGCTTTGCACGTGTGTTTTAGTCAACATTTTCACTGCTACGGTCCAAAAACAGACTGAAAATATCACCTGAAGGAAGATTTATTTGATCAGTTTCCCTGGAAATTCTGGGTTCAGTTCATGTGAAGCTGAGGTTCATGGATCTCAGGGCATGACAGTGAGAAGCAGAGAAAAGGAGAGAACGCTCTGTCCTTCATATCATGGAGGTTTGAAGCAGAGAGTGCACACACTAGGGGAGGAGCAACCATTTATAACCCAAAGGCTGCACTACCAGAGACCCAGTTCTTGAGCCATACCAGATGGGATCTGGCCACCACCCAGATGAATCCATTACAAGGAATATTTGACAAGAGCAGCATCTGTACTTTACAGTCTCAGCACAATATCTGTCAATTAGCGTGTGATCAGTGAGACCTGGATGAAAATTGCAGAATTTAGACCTAGACACTTAAAATGTCAAGTTATTTGTCTAAAATTTGTGCTCTGAGTATGTTATCTTTGTGGAGTCAATTTGTTCATATCTTATAACAAGTGGTATTGTTTAATTACATCTTTCTTTCTTTCTTTTTTTTTTTTTTTTTTACAATTCACCAGAAAAAGGATTTACAGGAATTTGTGAAAGAGTTTTGCAGAAGCAAATAGTCACTGAGATTTCTAGTGTAGTCCTACATTACCATGTACCTAGTATCATATCCACCCCCTCCCCTTGATGTTACATTACATATAGCTAACAAAGACTATGGATCACTAGCAAACCAGAAATAAATTAACATACAAAATTTTAGCAACCTTTGTCTGCTTCAATTCATTAATGTTCATATATTACATATATATATATATATATATATATATATATGTTTTCAAGTTTATAAAACATGATTTGATTTTGATTATAAAGATAATGCATTAACTTCAAACTAAATTCCTCTTCACAAAACCATTGAATTTAGGATTTTCAATAAAGTGGGATATTAAATTCCTTTGATGACAGAGCAAACACTGTACAAAAGAATTTACATTTTACTAGTCTTATTCTTTACAAAGCCTCTAGTAGTTCTGTTTAAACAGATGTATCACAGATGTAGAAACATCTGGCAGGTCAATACAATTCTTCCATGACCATAATCAGGTTAGGATTGCATTTCTTGACATCTAATTGTTAAGTGAGGACCATTCATTGGAAGAAGTTAATACTTTGCTCCAAATGATAGGTTTCTACTTGCTTTTCCTTTATTTCTAATAAGTATTTTCACATGTGCTCAGCAGAAATAGTTTAGTGCCCATGGTTACTTTTTATTTGTTTTGGAAATAGTTACATAATCTTCCTTGGACGTTAAGAAGTCGCCTACTCTAAGAAACAGGTTGAATTTAAATCAATAAATTGATTTTGGTTGCTTTTGTTTTTTTCTTTTCCAGAGGTTTGCAGATCCATTTAAATTACATTAAAATTGTTTCCATTATACACATTAAGTATACTAATTCATCAAGTTCTCAAGTCTTCTTTCTCTATGTAAGTTTGACATGTCTAAGATATGAATGAATCTTCTTTCAACATACTCTGTAACCACAGAAAATCCTTCATTTGAATAAACATGTAGGAAAATAAATACATATCATAGATGCTATATGCTTGTGTGCTTGTAATTTTAGTTATTTTTGGTAAAAGAAGGAATAGAAAATTGGAAAATAGAAAATAAAGATTATAGATTTTGAAATTATATTTTTGTGGCACACATTTATAAACCTAACAATAAAAAGCTATAATTTTTAATATGAAGTATCTGCTTTTATGAGTTAGGAAACATTTATTAGACCCAAGAAAATATTCTATAAAGCTGAGTGTCTGAAAATCTATACCATTTACCCAAATCAGACCAAATTAATCAGATTTAAAGCCATTTACACAAAGTGTTTGGAAGTCCAGAGGGTAAAAACAGATTATACCATTTCACAAGTGCTGGGAATTTGGGTGATATGTTGTGGCAATAAGAGACTTCTCACTCCTGAAGAGACTGAGGCTGTGCGACCCCAGGGATCAGCAGGCACTGTGGGAAGCTGTAAGACTCATCTAATATTTATCGAGATGTGCACTGTAATGAAAACAGCCTGGAATCATCGCACCACATGGGCATACTCGGTCTGGGAATGGAAAAGCAAAACAGGGAAATGAAATGATAAGCTGGGCCATTATGCTGTGCCACTTAGTCTCAGTTCTTCGGGCCCATCAGAAATGTGTTTGCTTATTTTCTTACCTACTTTAGTATCTTATTGAAGAAGATTTATTTTCAAATATATCCTGAAATACCAAAATTACCTAGCTTCTCTTTTTTTTTTCCACTTACTTGCTTTCCTCCAAAACATGTAATTTTTTTTTTCCTGAAAAGTCTACTTTTGTTGTTTTTAAAAATCAGCCACCATTCACATTTTTATCAGGTGGTAACAACACTAAATATTAATTCTGGCTTGGAAATTCACTTCTACCTGGGGATCATCGAACGTAAACTTTGAGTTTGCACTGTATTGCTGCAGAAGCACCATTCGAGAAGTTCAAAGTTCTGAATAATCTTACCTTCTAAAATTTTCCATTGCACAGATTTGCTGAAAACATATATATATATATATATATATATATATATATATATATATATAGTGAAATCAGAAGATTGTTACAATATTTTACTAAGAAGATCCAGAAATTCTCAAAACAGTTTTCAGGCAATCAGCCCACAATGGGCTTCTAATTCCTTCACCATGGAGGCCACATCTACTTCCAAATTTCCAACCAAGAAGTTTGCAGTGCGCCTCCTCCTTTGACAGCTGTTAAATGCCATAATGGCTGTGAGAGCATATGGTGGAGTGTTCCAGATGTCCCAACACAGTGGTAGGTCCATTCTTAATAACAGACAATGAGAGAGAAAGGTTGACATAATATCCATAGGCACTTTTTAGTCTCCAGTGTGTTGTAGTTGTTTATGGTTCTAGGTGGAGAATCTGGCAGCTTACCAAATGTGCTTTTTCTCAGCTCTGTAGTTAAATAGCAGAGTTTATTTAAATATTTCTATTCTTTTTATACTCTTTCTCTGTCTTTATATCTCTTAAATCAAAGTCAATCTCTCACTCTTTCTCTCTTTCACTCTCTTTCTCTCTCATGTTTTTTTTCTTCTTTACAGAAATATTTACTGAACATTTCTGTTCCATTTAACTTATCTCTGCCTATCTCTGGCAAATAAGAATGTTTCCATTTCCATCCTTTGGATCTGTTCTTATAACAACCATGCTCTGGACTGATTCAATTCAACATAAATATATTTTTGGATTATTAAACCATATGGAAAAAATGTCTTCTTGAAATACTGAAGCAATTTACTTCCTAAAGAATAGTTTTCCATTGGACCTATTCAAATTTGACTATAACCTCTGTGTTTAGAATTTTTTGGTAGTTTTTGCCTCAAAAATTATTAAGCGAAGTCAGGCATAGTGGTGCACTATTGAAATTCCAGCAGTTGGGAGGTGGAGACAGGAGGATTGTGGTTTGTGGACAGCCCAAGCTACTTAATGAGGGCCCTTTGCAAGTCACTGAGATTCGTTTCAAAATAAAGAATAAAAAATAGGGCTGGGGGTGTACCTCAGATAGAACACCTTTGGGTTCCATCTCTATAAAAATGACTATTTTATTCCAATGGATAAATTCAAAATGAGTCAAGGAAAGATAGAAAATTAGTAAAAGATGCTGCAGAAAACATCACTAAATTATGATACCAGATGATTAGAAACATTTTGGAGGGTGAGGATGATGGAAATCTTCCTTTTTGGGGAAGAAAAGGAGAATATTAATTTACCTTTTTATGGCTCTCTTCATTTCTAATCAATAGTCCAGCTTTTTTCAAGCCCTCTGATTCTCTATAACTCTCTTGAGCATGCCCAACTAGATACTTCATATCACAATTTTTTTTTCTTTTAATCATTCTTGCTATGTTTACAAACTGTCTGCCATTCAGTAACACTAGAAAATAAGAGAGAAGTGAGGGAAAATAAACATTTCAATAAACAGAGAATACTTTTTAGATCTGTCATACTATTTTCTAGGCTAAAAATAATACAGAATTAGGAATGAATCTTCTGATGGCATTTTGGGGAGCTGAAATTGTCTGAATTATTAAGTGCAGAAAAAAGCACCTATATGAAAATAAGCAAATCATATATATATATATATATATATATATATATATATATATATATATATTTTTTTTTTTTGTGGTACTGGGGTTCCTGGAAACCCTTCTACCTCTGGGCTACACTCCCAGACCTATTTTTACATTTTTATTTGGAAACAGGGTCTCCTAAGCCAGAGCGTGCGGCTAGCTTCGAACCTGCGCGATCCTCCTGTCTCTGCCTCCCAAGTGCGGGGATTACAAGCGTGCGCCACCACGCCCGGCTACGAAAATCATATTTTGATCTTGGCAACCACATGTGATTAAAAAGTCTATAGTGTGACGGGCCCCGCCCATCAGCCAGTAAGTCCGAGAGCTAAGATGGCGCTGAGCGGAAATCTTCCCCAGAGCACTTAGGTGGTAAACAGCTTTCAGGAAGTGACGACAAGAGCATGAGATACACGGGAACACCGCATGCCATAGGGCAACAGCCAATGGACTGGCTGTTGCCATGAGTTGTGCACGTGAACAGTCTGCTGATTGGCTGTTGGGCTCTATATAAGGGGAAGATTTCTGGGGGGAAAGGGGAGAGAGAAGAGAAGATTTACGGGAAGAAGATTTGCGGGAACTGTACAAGAACCTGGGGTAATAAAACTGCTTGAGGAAGATCGTGTAAGAGTCGTCACTGCGCGCGACAAGTGGTTGGCCCGTACGGGGACCTTCGCTTTGATCAGAACCTCGGCAGTCCAGGGCAGCCGGCTGGTAAGTACTCCTTGACTCCGAAAAGGGAGGAGGAGGCTCCGTTTACGGAGGGTTATTTTCCCCGATCAAAGGGGGCTCCATTAAGGAGGATATTTAGTAAATAAGGCTCGCGGATAAGCGAGGCTCGCGGAAAAGCGAGGAACAGCGCTGTATTTTCCCCGATCAAAGGGGGCTCCATTAAGGAGGATATTTTTTAGTGTAAGTAAGTTAGAGAATCGGGCTGGTCCTGATTCGACAAGATGGGAAATAGTCCATCTCACCCATTGCATAAAGCATTGAAAGCTTTGTTGAAAAGTAGAGGCCTAAAGCTTAGGGACAAGACAATACAAGATTTTCTCGAACAAATAGATAGGGTAGCGCCATGGTTTACAGTATCAGGGAATCTTTCTTTAGCAAGCTGGGATAAATTGGGAAGAGACGTAGAACGCGCCGAAGAACAAGGTATTGTCACAGGAGGGACTCGGCCGCTTTGTCGGCTGATTCGTGCCTGTTTGGAAGAAAGGCGCTTTAGAAAATTTGTGCAGGAGGGCCAGGCAGCTTTAGACGGTGTAAAAGAGGAACGTTCAGCTTCCTCTAAAGTGGCCAGTGAGGAGGATTCAGAGTCAGAGGGGGAGGATGAATCTGAGGAGGAATTAGAGGCCATTTGTAAACAAGTGAAAGCTTTTGAACTGATTAAAGAGGAAATTTCGCCTCCTCCGTATAACCCTTCTGCGCCCAGAGCAGGAGAAGGTGTCTCTTTTAGTAGTCAGATGTGGAGAGATGCGGGAATTTTTTTAGCAAATCAAGCTTTCCCAGTTTTCCAGCTGCAGGAGGGGGGAAATCGTTATCATGAGCCTTTGGACTTTAAAATAGTTAAGCATCTCGCAGAGTCAGTTCGCACATATGGGTCGTCAGCTGCTTTCACTATAGCAATAATAGAGAGTTTACATCGCTATGCCATGACCCCAGGAGACTGGCAAAATTTGGTTAGGGCCACCTTAAATCCTGGCCAATATTTGGATTGGAAAGCTTATTATATAGAATATGCCACTGAACAAGCTGCACGTAATCGAGCAGCAGGAAATTCAGCCTGGGATATAGACATGCTGATGGGCCAAGGACGATTTGCTAATCAACAGCTTGGGTATCCACAACAGGTGTATGAACAAATCAACAGACTCGCTACCCAGGCCTGGAAGGCCCTCCCTAACAAAGGAGAGGTATCTGGTAACCTTACAAAGATTACTCAAGGATTGACTGAACCCTTTTCAGACTTCGTTGCCCGTCTAGTAGAGGCTGCGGGAAGAATTTTTGGGGATTCTGACGCGGCCATGCCGCTCATTAAACAATTGGTCTATGAGCAATGCACTAAAGAATGCAGACAGGCCATCACTCCTTACAAACATAAAGGCCTAGAGGTGTGGATGAAGGTGTGCAGGGAACTCGGAGGACCCTTAACCAATTCAGGACTTGCTGCAGCCATTATACAGGCCTCTGGACAACAAAGTAAGAATAGTACCAAAAATGGCAATTGTTTTTCCTGTGGAGCGACAGGACACTTAAAACGAGATTGTCCTAAGTGTAGGGCGTCCCAATCTTATCCTTCTCCTCCTGAGTATTGTCGTCGATGTAGAAAAGGAAGGCATCCTACTTTTGAGTGCCGTTCGGTTAAAGATATCGATGGCAACCCCTTGCCCTATACTGGAAAGCAATCATCAAATACTCAGACAAAAAACGGGAGGGCGGGCCCTCGTTCCCAGGGCCCACAAAAATATGGGAACCCTCAGGTGTATGGGGCCATGGAGACACAGCCACCTCAGTGGCCCAATTTACAGCCTCCGGAACAGTCCGGCGAGCCACTCCAGGTTCGGCAGGATTGGACCTCTGTGCCACCTCCAGGCTGGTATTAACGCCACAAATGGGGGTTCAAATTATTGAAACAGATTTTCAAGGTCCTCTGCCACCTAATTCTGTTGGCTTACTTTTTGGAAGGTCTTCCTCTACCATGAAAGGACTTGTAGTCCATCCGGGGGTTATAGATGAGGATTATACCGGTATTATCAAAGTGATGGTTTCAGCGCCCCAGGGTATCGTTGCCATTTCCCCTGGGGATAGAGTGGCACAGTTACTTTTGCTTCCCAGTCTACATGGTATGTTTCCTTCAGCAGAGGGACGACGCGGTATTGGTGGGTTCGGTTCTTCAGGAAATGAGTTAATATCTCTTGCCTTTGATATGGGAACTCGTCCCTTGATAACCTTGGACGTGGAAGGCAAGCAAATCCTAGGACTTTTAGATACTGGGGCAGATAAAAGTGTCATCGCCTGTAAAGATTGGTCATCTTCATGGCCCACTCAAAAGGCTACCGGAGAACTTAGAGGTTTGGGTTATGCTAAAACCCCTGACCTCAGTGCTAGGGCTTTACATTGGAAAGATCAGGAGGGACATAAGGGGCAGTTTGAACCCTATGTGCTGGAGCTGCCAGTTTCCCTCTGGGGAAGAGATTTATTAGTGGACATGGGATATTCCTTACAAAATACATCTTATTTCCCCCAAGCCCATAATATTCTCCTTCGCCAGGGCTACCACCCTTCCTACGGGCTGGGAAAACACCTCCAGGGACGTAAAAGCCCAATTCCTACTAAAGAAAAGAGTGGTCGCGAGGAACTGGGTTTTGTGCAGTAGCCACTGAGGAGGCAATTCCCATTACCTGGAAGACGGGAGATCCAGTATGGGTTCCTCAGTGGCCTCTCTCCCGTGAAAAGCTTGAAGTAACAAGGAAATTAGTACAAGAGCAATTACAGTTAGGCCATATCCGGCCATCCACCTCTCCTTGGAATACCCCGATTTTTGTGATAAAGAAAAAATCTGGAAAATGGAGGTTATTACACGACCTCCGAGCCATAAATAGCCAAATGCAGATTATGGGGCCAGTCCAACGAGGGCTTCCACTCCTCTCTGCTATTCCGAAGGAGTGGCCACTTATCAGCATAGATATAAAAGATTGTTTTTTCTCCATCCCTTTAAATCCTGCGGATACTCCTCGTTTTGCTTTTACTGTTCCCTCTATTAATCAAGAGGAAATTGACAGTAGATATGAATGGGTGGTCCTCCCACAAGGAATGGCCAATAGCCCTACCCTCTGTCAATTATATGTAAATAGTGCTCTTGAGCCCGTAAAAACCAAATTTCCAGAAATTCGGTGTATTCATTACATGGATGACATTTTGTTAACCACAAAAAATCCCTCCATACTTGAGGAGGCTTATTGTCACCTTGTAAAGATTTTGGAAACTCATCAATTATTCATCGCCTCAGAAAAGGTACAAAGAGGAGAAAATATACACTTTCTTGGCAACATTGTTCTCCCCCATGCAGTCCTGCCTCAAAAATTAATCATCCGCACTGATCAATTAAAAACCCTCAATGATTTCCAAAAACTGTTGGGAGACATTAATTGGGTTCGACCCTTTTTACAAATTCCTAACCATGCCTTGAAACCTTTATATAATCTGCTCGTAGGCAATCCTCAATTAGATTCTCCTCGCGTCCTTACCGATGAGGCCCGCCATGCGTTACAATTAGTAGAACAAGCACTTACGAAAGCGTCTCTCCGTCGAGTGACCCCTGGACAGCCATTATGGGCTTGTATCCTGGCCACTGAAAAACAGCCTACTAGTGTTCTTTGGCAACAAGGACCCCTTCTTTGGATTCACCCCAAAGTCTCCCCTCAAAAGGTAGTTGAATATTATCCCACCAGTGTAGCAAGCCTTGCCCTTAAAGCCATTCAGCAGTGCATCCAACACTTTGGCAGAACGCCCGATAAGTTGGTGGTACCGTACACTGCTCTGCAAGTACAAACGCTGGTAGCCACTATTGATGATTGGGCTATACTTATGTGCTCTTTCAGTGGTGAAATAGACAATCATCTTCCCAAAGATCCATTGTTACATTTTGTTCTGGAACATCCTCTCATTTTCCCATTGGTCACTAAAAACAAACCTGTAGCTAATGCAATTAACATTTTTACTGATGGATCCAAAACTGGTGTGGGGGCCTACCTAATAGAGGGAAGCGATCCTGTTATCATCCAATATTCACATACCTCTCCACAACTGGTTGAATTAAATATTGTTTTAGAAATTTTTAAGAGAGTTTCTTCTCCTTTCAATTTATTATCAGATTCACAATATGTGGTTAATCTGGTTAGATCGCTTGAATGCGCGGGTCAACTCTCTTTACATACTCCTATTCATTCTATGGCTAGCCAAATCCAGATTTATATACATTTAAGAAAGACACCATTCTTTATCCAGCACGTTAGGGCACATACTGGATTACCTGGCCCTATTACATATGGAAATGATCTAGTAGATAAACTCACCAAGATACATATGATTTTTTCTCTTACTCAAATGCAACAGGCACAGGCATTTCACCGTCAATATCATGTAAATTCTAAAACATTACAACAGCGATTTAAAATCCCTCGACATCAGGCTCGGGAAATTGTAAAAACCTGTAATGCCTGTGCCCCTTTTTTACACCCCTCACATGTGGGCATTTGCCCACGAGGCTTGCTCCCTCTACATCTCTGGCAAATGGATGTAACTCACATATCTGAATTTGGAAAATTGAAATATATCCATGTTTCCATAGATACTGTCTCTGGAATTATTCATGCATCTGCTCATGCCGGGGAAAAGGCACATGACGTCGTCAATCATTGCCTTGAGGCCTGGGCAGCATGGAATATGCCTAAAGAAATAAAAACTGATAATGGCCCGGCTTATACTTCCCAAAAATTCACATCCTTTTGTTCACAGATGGGAATAACTCTAAAGCATGGCCTTCCGTACAACCCTCAGGGACAGGGTATTGTGGAACGCGCCCATCGTACTCTTAAAGAATGCTTGATAAAACAAAAAGAGGGAATTGGAACCAATATGAAACCGAAGCAGCGCCTATCCTTAGCCCTTTTTACTTTGAATTTTTTGCAATTAGATGTCAATGGCAAGACTGCTGCCGATCGTCATTTTGCCCCCTCGGGTACGAGCCAGGGTTTCGTGCGTTGGAAGGATGCCCTCACAGGGCAATGGAGGGGACCTGACCCAGTGCTCACATGGGCCAGAGGCTCTGTTTGTGTGTTTCCACAGAACGGCGCCGATCCTGTCTGGGTTCCAGAGCGGCTGACTCGTCTGGTGAAACAAAAGGATGATGAGCCATCGACTGATTCTTTTGGGGACCATGATACTGTGGAATTCCAAGGATAGGAAGTGATCCACAATGGGGGCTTTTGACTGCTTTTTCTTTTCTATTGCCTTTGAGTCATTCTGCTCAAGTTCTTCCCCGCTTAATCCTTTTACCTTTTCCCCTTAAAATTGGCACAGGAGCAAATTCTACTTTTGCAGGTTATAATTTTACTTATTAGAGCCTGACCATGGCCTTTCATTCTAACCTATTTGATCTGTGGCTTCTTTGTGGGATAAATGGCAGTTGCACGGATTTAGCTCCCCTTGTCATGATTAATGATAATGCGTTTATTGCCGCTAATCTTTCTTGCGAGCTTTCTGCATATCCTACAGATAACCGGTCATCGAAATTTGACAATTTGACAAGACGGTTGCGGTTGGAGATCATCAAAACCAATACTACTCAAGTTGACCCGGTGATGGCCCGCACCTTGATGTCCTGGATCCAACAAGCAGCTCGTCATTTAAAAGAGTGGGCTGGACTGGGTGCTCTTGGTCTTTGTCTGGTCTTACTGTGTATCTTATGTCTCTACTGTCTTAAAAAACTAATCCGTCAGCGCGCTACAGATCAAGTGCTCATAGCTCAGGCATTTGCAGCCATGGAGTTGGGACAATCCCCTCAAATATGGCTTGCGGCGATGGGAAAGTCTTAATGACAGGATGCCAGCTAGGACTGCACTCGGGACCCCGGGAGGGTGCATCCCGAGGAGGGCATGCTCAACTGCATACGGGTTGCCACTGATTCTTGTCCCGTCCCTGGCAAAAGGTGGTGGGCCTAGAAGCCCCTTCCAAACATACAGGGGTTGAGTCCTCTGTCCTCTCCTGTCTGAAAAAACAAAAAAGGGGGAACTGTGACGGGCCCCGCCCATCAGCCAGTAAGTCCGAGAGCTAAGATGGCGCTGAGCGGAAATCTTCCCCAGAGCACTTAGGTGGTAAACAGCTTTCAGGAAGTGACGACAAGAGCATGAGATACACGGGAACACCGCATGCCATAGGGCAACAGCCAATGGACTGGCTGTTGCCATGAGTTGTGCACGTGAACAGTCTGCTGATTGGCTGTTGGGCTCTATATAAGGGGAAGATTTCTGGGGGGAAAGGGGAGAGAGAAGAGAAGATTTACGGGAAGAAGATTTGCGGGAACTGTACAAGAACCTGGGGTAATAAAACTGCTTGAGGAAGATCGTGTAAGAGTCGTCACTGCGCGCGACACTATAGCAAACAAAATCCTTTAGTAGACTAAGATTTATAACTATAGATCCTACTAATTTATACTTATTTGTTTAATAGTAACATACAAATTAGTAAATGAATAGCATTACGTAGTTAATGAAACCAGTTTCATTATAAATTTGAAAGTGTAGTAGGAAGTGCACATTCTTTTCCTGGTGCAGTCCTTAATATACTAATAATCCACAATTTCAATTCAGAACACTCTGTAATGACCTTACAGAGGTCATTACAGAGTTTAATCATCAAGAAGGTTTCACTCCTTTGTATTCTAAGCAAGTCATTATTAGCCTATGTTTTATTTTCAGAAAGTCCTTTTCTTAAGTATCATGTATTTAGATACTTGCCTTGGTCTTGTGAACAATCTTTGATCATAGGCAGTCTTAGTGTTAAAATCATACTGTCATAACATTTAAGATAAAAGTGAGATTTTAAAAATCACATTATTCTTTAATAACAGTGAAGATGAGTTAGTTGAATTTAGCAAATACTGGAGAATTTAGCAAATATTGGAGAATGGTTTCTTATCAGAATTTTCAGGACTACCACAAAATAAAATGTATATGGGACAACACTAATATTCTTATCCAAACAAAATAGGAAATTTAATTTGAACAAGCTGTCCAAATCATTCTTGAGCACAAAAAATCATGAAAATCACTACAGTACAGTGAGTAGTGAAAGATTCATCTGCTCCCCAGGTTTGATGACAGCCTCAGTAAGTAGTGAGACTAGCATCAATGTAGTGAGACCCTGTTCCCAAATAAGAAATAGAAGTGTGGCTTGATGAAATACCTCTAGATTCAATCTCCAATACCAAATACATAAAATAAATAATTTTCCTAAATCTAAGGAACATATTCTCAGAGTGTGGATTCTTAATAAGATTTATTAACCAGATGACATTAACTCATATTTAGATTTATTTAAATGCAACATCTGAGTTTCTGGTTTTTGAATAAAAATGACTACTAATATGAATCCCGTAAGTATTTTCTAGTGAACATTCTATTAATCTACTTTAATTAGATCTTGAGAGAACAATCATTAAGGTTATAATGATAAACAATAGTGACTGAGGAATAGTGTTGGATGACTGCAAAAGTCAATCATAGTCAAATGAAAATTTTACGCCCTTCAGTTATGATGGTTGCACATATCTGAGTAAAGTTTATATTTTCTAAGTACTCTTGCTTGTGATATATATCAAGTTTAAATTCAATGCAGTAAATATTTGATTTTGGAAGGAAAATGGAATCATATAAAACCTCTCTGTCTCTGTCTTTAATCTACAATGCTCTATATTGTTGCTTACCTCATGGTTAATTTTTGACCATAGTTTTTAATTAATGAGAAGTTCAACCTCTACAGCCTTCTGCCCCATTCCCTCCTCCATAATCTAGGAGCAGGGATGCTAATTAGGGGATGGACAAATTAAATTATTGAGATGCTGAATTAGGTCATGGCTAAAACAGTTACAGAATTAATGGGAATAGAGGAGAGGCTAAAAGGCATTTTTCACATGAAAGCTTTTATTGGATTCTTTGTATCTTATTTTTCAAATGTTTTTTTCTCCTTTAAATCATAAACTTCCCTGTATATAACATGACAAAGCATATCTAGAAATACATATTCCACAATAATTTCCTATTCAAAACAAGGTGAGATTTAATCTTTGTTGAATTCATTTTTTTGTACATAATCCTGTTTGAAATAAAATGTATTCCCTGCATCAGTTGATTTCTAATAATGTGTATTTGATAATTCAAAAATAGCTATTTCAGGAAGATGGCAATGGAGAAAAGCAGCGTTTATGAGTCCGGCTTAAATTTGATCTCTATTACCACAAAATTAGCGCCTTTCATAGCCAGAAAACAACATCAGCAGAGAAATAAAAACTGTAAATACAAGGGATAGAGAAAAAAAGGGCTAGAAGAACAACCAGACACCAGAAAAGAAACCAGCCTGCAGTGCCGTGACCAGAGCCGCGGCGCAGAGCTACACTGGTGCCAACTTCCCTTGCAGCACTAGACTCCAGAGAGGAGGGGGACTCAGAACTGAGCTCAAAACCAGAGAGGAGATACGCCGGTCTCATGGCCGAAGACACGGCAGCAGAGCTATACTGCTGGTGGCAGCAGCAAGTTCACCGGACGGCTCCAGATCAGTGCACTCAACAAGCCACCAGTCTCCAGAGAGGAGGGGTGGACAGCGAGCTGAGGTAAGCAGCTGCAGAACAGGGGGGGCAGCAGTCAGCAGTTTTTTCGGCGTAAGGAGAAGCTAAAGCTCCCAGGGGCTGGGCTCAGCACACCCTGCAGGGACACAGAGTGGAGCTCAAAACCAGAGAAGAAATATGCCAGCCTCAAGGCTGAGGGCGTGGCAGCGGTGCATTATTGCCAGCAGTGGCAGCAGCGAGTTCACCAAGACCACTACAGCTCCATCAGCGCACTCAACAATCGTGAGTCAAATTGTGGCCCCTAGAGGAGAATTCCCAGTACTGCACTCCCAGGGCCTTATGCAGATAGTCTCCCTGGATCAGAGATTTTTGCAGTTCAACCCAGTGGGGGAGTGTCAGTGGCAGAGATATCACACCATAGTTGCAGCTCCCCGTGGGAGAACGCCCAGCCTGGCACAACCATGGTCTAAAGCAGCTTCAATCAACTCCCTGGGTCTGAGACTTTGCGATACAACCCAGTAAAGGAGTAGTGGTAACGGAGATACCACAGACTTGAGATCCAAAGCACCTTAAGTGAAGTCATAGTGACCCAGGAAAGAAACCAGATAAGGCACAAATTTCTGAAACCATGGGAAAGAGGAATAACAATGGAACAATGAATGCCCAAAATCCCACAACATCAGAACCTGATAACACAGAAATTCAGAGGTCTTTAGAAGATCAAATCAGGAAAATAACTGTAGAAATAATAGAGGACATTCAAAAAGAATTCAGAAAAAGTCTAAAAGAGATAAAGGATGCAATCATTGAAGTAAAGGCCTCAATTCAAAGTATAAACAACAGATTAGATCACATGGAGAATAGAGTCTCACTTCTATAAGATGATCACACCAAAAACGAACGCATAGTCTCTAATTTAGAAAAAAAATCCAGCAGCAGGAATTTGACATTGAAGAAATATGGGCCCATTTTAAGAGAACTAACCTAAGAATAATTGGAATAGAGGAGGGAATGGAAGGTGAAACCAAAGGAATCAATAATCTCTTCAAGGAAATGATAGGAGAAAAATTTCCAAACATAGAGCAAGAGGTTGATACACAGATCCAGTAAACTTATAGAACTCCCTTTAGACGTGTTCAGAGAAGAGGATCCCCATGCCACATAATTGTCAAAATGACCAATGTGAAAGCCAAGGAGAGAATCTTAAAGACAACAAAAACAAAAGGCCAAGTGACATTCAGAGGCAATACAATTAGAATCACTCCAGACTTCCCAAACCAAATCATGAAAGCCAGAAGAGTGTGGAATAACATATTTCAAACTCTGAATGAAAACAACTTCCAGCCAAAAATTTTCTACCCAGCAAAACTATCTATCAATTAGATGGGGATATAAGAAGCTTCTGTCACAAACAGAAACTGAAGGAATTTATGTCTTCAAATCCAGCACTAGAGAAAATACTCAAGGAGATTAACTGCAAAGAAGAAATAGGTAATACACGCCAGAACCAAAGAAAGAAGATTTTCCCTCCAGCAGACAACTAAGCAAAGAAGAATAAATAGTATTTCAAACAGAAATAAAATCTTAACATGTTAGGAATTAAAAATTATCTGTCTATAATCACACTGAAGGTAAATGGCCTCAACTCCCCAATAAAAAGACATAAAGTGGCAAAATGGATTAAAAACCAGAATCCAGCCATCTGCTGCTTACAACCTTACAAGGTTGTAAGGTGTATAAGAAACACACCTTACAAGTAAAGATAGGAACAAACTTAAGGTAAAGGGCTGGAGCAAGGTAATCCTTGCTAATGGTTCTTGAAGACAAGCAGGAGTAGCAACTATGATATCAGACAAGTTAGACTTCAAATCCAAATTTATTAGAAGAGACAAAGAAGGTCATATTTTACTGGTAAAAGGAATAATCCAGCAAGAGGAAACAACAATAATCAACATCTATGCCCCAAACATAGGTGCAGCTACTTTCATAAATCAAACTCTTTTTGACATGAAGTCACACATAAATCCCAATACAATAATACTGGGAGACTTCAACACACCTCTCACACTAGACCAACCTTCCAGACAAAGGGTCAGTAAAGATGCCTCAGAATTAAGAACACCATTAACCAAATGGACCTGTTGGCCACATATAGAATATTTCACTCAACTACAGCAGAGCTTACAGTTTTCTCAGCTGCTCACTGAACCTTCTCCAAAATATATCACATCCTGGGACACAAAATGAGCACTAGCAAATTTAAAAAATGTTACCTACTTCCCTGTGTCATTTCAGACCATAATGGAATTAAACTAGAAATCAATTATAAGGAAATCCAGAAAAAAACATAAACATTTGGAGACTGAACACCACACTTCTGAATGAAGAATGGGTCATAGAAGATGTAAGAGTTGAAATCAAGAAATTTCCAGAAACAGGCCAGCCGGGGCCCAGGTCGCGGGACACTGGGCCCTGGGCCGGACTGCGTGTAGCACGCCAGGCCCCTGGAGAAGCTGGGCACAGTAAGACGTTGGGTCCTGGGCGGGGGTCGCGCAGGGCATGCCAGCCAGGGCCTGGGTCGCGGGACTCTGGGCCCCAGGCGGAGTAGTGCGGAGCACACTGGACCCATGGGGAAAGCAACCAGGTCACAGTACTACTGAGTGCCTGTTCCCACTACCTCCTCAAACCACATACACTGTCTTCTCTTATTAAAAAAAAAAAAAGAACAGAAAAAGAAAAAGAAAAAGAAAGAGAAAAAATATCGGAGAGGAGTTAAGCCATGGTGGATGCCAGGACACTGGAGATGCAGACAAAACTTATCCAAATGCACTGGAACTTATGGAAAAATTCCCTGTGAAGGAGGACTGATATTTCTTTATATTGTTAAGAATCTTGGACATCACCTGTATGGAGAGAGTTTAGCGGAGACCAAGGAGAAAGGTGGTGTTGAAAGTGGTCTCTGCAATGGCAGTGGAGACTTGCATTCAGGAGAAGCAGAAATCAGATCCTACCAATCTTATTTTTTGGAGAAATTACACCAAATGTCGAATGCTACCATCACGCATGCTTAGGAACACTGGACAACATTCAGAGTGGAAAAAGAGCCTGGGAAGGATTTGAAATGGTGGAGGCAGTGGCAATGGCAGTGGCCAGTACTCAGGGGAGGAAGAGATCCGATGCATTACACCTGGAACCTTTGAAATAACCCCAGAAGCATAATGTTACCATCTCCCACCCTCGAGAACGTGGGACAATTGGTTGGGCAAAGAGAGTGCTCGGATTGGAGCATGCCGAGGGGTGAGGCTGGCGACAGACACAGCAAAGCTGGGATTGGAGCCTGCCGTGAGGCAAGGCTGCTACTGAAGCCTCTGAGGCCAGGATTGGAGCCTGCTGAGGGGTTAGGCCGGTGCTGGGGCCAATGGCCGGCATCGGAGCCTGAGGTGAGGCAAGGCCGCTACTGGGGCCTCCAAGGCTGGGATCGGAGCCTGCCAAGGGGTTATTCTGATGCCAGGGCCAGCGGCCAGCATCGCGGAGCCTGCCGTGAGGCAAGGCTGGTGCTGGAGCCTCTGAGGCCGGGATCGGAGCCAGCTGAGGGGTTAGGGTGGTGTCGGGTCCAGCGAGACCAGAATTGGGATCTCCCATGAGGCAAGGCCCTGCTTGAGCCAGCGAGGTCTGGATCAGTCCACCGGGTAGCCAGGCCACTACTGGGGCCATCAAGAATGGGATTGGTACTTGCAACACAGCATGCACAGAGAAATATTGCAGAAAATATAAATCAGATGCTTCCCTTAAACAGCAATAACTAGGAGGAAAGGGGCAACAGGAAGAGGTCGAGCTATAGAAAGGGCCCTATAGTGAAGCAACTAAGGTGACCAATCAGAGGGTATGGAATAGGGGATGATGGAGCCTCTTTAAAATGCAGGAGGTTCATAAACAAATGTATCAAAGTTAAGCTCCAAACAAGCATGGGATTGAGGGAGGGGGAGGGAATGGGATGGGGGCTGGATGAGGGCTAATTGGATGATGTGTGCTTGTATATCCTCTCAAGTCTTGTACTCCAATGTGATTGATATATGACTACAATGCACCAATTAAAAATAAATAAAAAATAATGTAAAAAAAGAAATTTCTAGAAACAAATGAAAATAAAGATACAACATATTAAAACCTGTGGGACTCCTTGAAGGCAGTATTAAGAGGAAAATTTATAGCCGTGAGTGCTCATATAAGAAAGAAAATCTTCAAATAAATAACCTAACGACACAGTTCAAAGCCCTTGAAAAGCAGGAACAATTGAACCCCAAAGCCAGTAGAAGACAGGAAGTTATTAAAATTAAAGCAGAAATTAATGAAATAGAGAATAAAAAAACAATACAGAAAATCAACAAAAGCAAAACCTGGTTTCTTGAAAAAAATAACAAGATAGATAAACCACTAGCCAACCTAACTAAAAAAGAGAGAGAATCAACCCAAATTATGAAGATAAGAGATGAAAAAGGAGAAATTACTACTGACAGTGTAGAAGTGCAGAGGAATTTCAGAAACTTGAAAAACTATACTGCAACAAAACGGAAAATATGGAGGAAATCGACAACTTCCTAGATAAATACAACATTCCTAAACTGAGTCAAGAAGATATAGAACACTTAAACCAACCAATAACAATCAAAGAGATTGAAACAGTAGTAAAGAGCTTACCATCAAAGCAAATCCCAGGACCAAATGGTTTCCCAAGGGAATTCTATAAAACCTTTATAGAAGACCTAATCCCAATACTTCTCAAACTATTTTGTTAAATAGAAAAAACCAGACTCTCCCAGATACATTCTATGAAGCCAACATCACACTAATACCCAAACTGAATAAAGACAGTTCAATGAAGGAAAACTACAGGCCTATTTTTCTGATGAACTTGGATACAAAACTATTAAACAAAATACTAGCAACATGCATTCAAAACCACATCAAGAAAATCATACACCATGACCAGGTAGGGTTCATCAAAGGGATGCACGGCTTGTTCAACATATGAAAATCAATCCATGTAATTCATCATATAAACAGAATCAAGGACAAAAATCACATGATCATTTCAATAGACACTGAAAAAGCATTTGATAAAATTCAACATCCATTTACGTTAAAAAACACTGCAGAGGATTTGAATAGAAGGAGCATATCTCAACATTATTAAGGCAATCTACAGTAAGCCCACTGCCAACATCATATTAAATGGGGAAAAAGTTGAAGAATTACCCCTAAAAACTGGAACGAGACAAAGATGTCCACTATCACCACTTCTCTTCAATATAATACTAGAGACTCTAGCCAGAGCAATAAGGCAAGAAAAGGAAATCAGAGGAGTACAAATAGGATAAGAAGAACTCAAACTTTCACTATTTGCAGATGACATGATGCCATATTTAGGAAACCCAACAAACTCAACCAAAAGGCTTATAGAACTGATCAACAAATTCAGCAAAGTATCTGGATACAAAATAAATCTTAAAAAATCAGAAACTTTCCTGTACACCAACCATAAATCCACTGAAAATTTCAGAAAACACTTCCACTCAGGATCTTCCACAAAAAAAAAAAAAAAAAAAAACTTAGGAATAAACTTGACCAAGGAGCTAAAAGATCTTTACAAAGAAAATTATAAAACACTGAAAAAAGAAATTGAAGAAGATCTTAGAATATGGAAGGATCTTCCATGTTCATAGATTGGCAGAATAAATATCATTAAAATGGTCATCCTTTCAAAAGTGTTCTACAGATTTAACACAATGCCCATTAAACTACCAAGATCATTCCTCACAGACATAGAAAAATCAGTCCTTAAATTTATCTGGAATAATAAAAAGCCCAGAATAGCCAAGGTAGTTCTCAGCAACAAAAACCACGCAGGAGGAATCACAATACCTGACTTTAAACTATACTACAAAGCCATTGTAATAAAAACAGCATGGTACTGGCAAAAAACAAAAAACAAACAAACAAAAAAACAAACAAACAAACAACAAAAAAACAGATACATAGATGAATGGAGCAGAATAGAAGACCCAGAAACATGTCCACACATTTTCAGCCAATTGATTTTTTTTACAAAGGGGCCAAAAACATACACTGCAGAAAAGATAGCCTGTTCAACAAATGGTGTTGCCAAAACTGGTTAAGCATATGCAGAAAATTGGAAATTAATCCCACTTTCTCACCCTGTACAAGTCAATTCAAGATGGATCAAAGACTTCTAAATCAAACCAGAGACCTCAAATCTCCTTGAAGAGGGCATAGGTCCAACACTGCAACACATAGGCACAGATAAACACTTTCTGAACAAGATCCCAAAGGCACAACAAATTAAAAGGTGAATCAATACATGGATTGCATGAAACTGAAGAGCTTCTGTTCTGCAAAGAAAACTATCAAGAACCTCAATCGAGAGCCAACAGAATGGGAGAAGATTTTTGCCACATACACCACCGATAGAAGACTAATATGTAGAATATACAGAGAACTCAATAAACTCAACAATAAGAAAACAAAGCATCCAATAACAAAATGGGCTAATGAACTAAATAGACACTTCAAAAAAGAAGAAATTCAAATGGCCAATAAATGTATGAAAAATGATCAACATCACTGGCAATCAGAGAGATGCAAATCAAAACTACCCTGAGATTTCACCTAACTCCAAGGAGAATGGCAATCATTAAAAACACAAACAACAACAGATACTGGCGAGGATGTGGAGAGGTGAGACATTGTTGGTGGGGTTGCAAATTAGTGCAACCACTTTGGAAAACAGTATGGAGAATCCTCAGAAGAATGGGAACAAATCTACCATTTGATCCAGCAATACCACTTCTGGGTAGCTACCCAAAAGATAGGAAACTAAACTACCAAACTAATGCATGTGTATCTTTGTTCATAGCTGTACAATTCACCATAGCCAAACTATGTAACCAGCAAAGATGTCCATCAACAGACGAATGGATTACAAAACTGTGGGATATGTACACAATGGAATTTTACTCAGCCATTTAAAAAAAAAAAAAATCTCAGTTACATCATTTTCAGGGAAATGGATGGAACTGGAGGACATTATGCTAAGTGAAATAAATCAGTCACAAAAAATAAGAAATCAGATAGATGCTTTGCCTAATATGTGAGAGTTAGGGAGAAATGGGTCATAGGAGGAACTCTAGATGAAAAAGGAAATCCTATAGAGGAGCAAACAAGGCAATGGAAAGGAGGAGAAAGGAGGGGGGAAGAGGAAAATCTCTAAAACACACAATGTACTTGAATATTTTGAAGTCAACCACTAAGCCAAAAAGGGGAAGGAGGGACAGGGAGGGAATGGGTTAGAGCTTAAATCAGTGAAGTGTACATGTATGTACATACAAGTTTTTTTTAACCCCAATATGATGTATGAATATAATGCACCAATATATATATTTTTTTAAAATAGCTGTTTTAAGATTGTGGTTGTTGGATACATTTCTTGTTTATATTACCTTGAATAAAAGGACAATAGATTACTGGAAGCTGGGGATTTAGTTTACGACTCCTAGTAGAAACAGCACTTGCAGATTAACAATCAAACTGAAGGATCAGGCTTTTAAGATAGAATATAAAAGCTAAAAAGGAGTTAGGAGATTATCTAGTTCAACAACTTTATTTTATAGACAGTCTTTTTCTTTAAATAGCAAGTAATTTTCTCTAAACTTGCATCAGACAGTTGCCTTCTGCAAACAATTTGATTTAAAATGCTGGAGTTCATTTAGTGGAATGGTGGCTTGATATAACATTTTTATTTCATTTCTTTCCTTAGTAAGAAAGCAGTTTCTTACCATAGGTGACTGAATTTCTCCAACTTTGAAATATGGATAATAATAATTCCTACTTTGTGGATTTGGCTTTGAGATTATTCAAAATATGTAACTTCAATTGACATTATATACATATGTGAGCATATCAATGCCCAACATTAATATTCTGTATGGGGATGTGAGTAGAAGGAGAAATCTGAGAGAAAGCCAACCAAGTACTATGTGCATGGATGTCACCATCACTGGGAACTATATTATGATGTGAGAATTAAATTCACCAAAAGTATAAAAAAGATACATGAAGTATTAAACAGTATCATACATGATAAGACTCAATGTGTGTTGGTTATAATCAGTAATGATATTGGAATTTCTACTCTAATTATTGAACTTTAATTATCTTAATTTAAATTAACTTTACATATTAATGCTAAATAATGATATAATTTCTTTTTATATTATCATAAATTATAATTATAACAAATTATAATGATAATAAAATATGGCCAAACTATTATTATTTTTCTTTATTTTTATTTTTATTTTTATTATTGCACTACTGGGGATGGAACCCAGAGGCCATTCACCTCGGAGCTACACCATCAACCCTATTTTTTTATTCTTTATTTTACTTTATTTTTATTTTATTCTTTCTTTTTGTTTTACTGGGGTTCCTGGAAACCCTTCTACCTACAGGCTACACTCCCAGACCTATTTTTATATTTTTTATTTGGAAACAAGGTCTCTTAAACCAGTGAAGCTGGCTTCAAACCTGTGCGATCCTCCTGTCTTCACCTCCCAAGCACGGGTATTACAAGCGTGCGCCACCACGCCCAGCTTATTCTTTATTTTATTTTATTTTTTAAATTTATTTTCTATTTTTTATAAGTGGAACATACTGAGAGTGGTGTACATTTACATTGTGCTTCATGTCCTTTCCCCTCCCTTTCCCTTACCCCCAATAATGTCCAGTTTAATCATGTGGTATTTATTTATACTATTACACATATTTGTATGTAGCTCCTCCATTGAACAAAGAAATAAAGAAAACTATTCCATTTACTATAACCTCTAAATCAATAAAATACGTAGGAATAAACCTAACCAAAGATGTAAAAGACCTCTACAGAAAAAACTACAAAACATTAAAGAAAGAAATTGTAGAAGACCTTGGAAGATGAAAAGATCTCCCTTGCTCATGGATAGGCAGAATTAATATCATCAAAATGGCCATTCTGCCAAAAGTGATCTATAGATTCAATGCAATCCCCATTAAAATACCAACAACATTTCTCATAGACCTGGAAAAATCAGTTATGAATTTTGTATGGAAGAAGAAAAGACCCAGAATAGCCAAAAAGGAAGAAAGCTGAGGTTGTTCAATAATAATATAATTTCTATAAACACTAAAGTTTTTGTAGTTGAGGTAACCAAACTTTATAGAGCCCATATAATGATATACTATCTATAAACACTAATGTTTTTGCTAGTATAGGTAACAAAACATTAGAGAGTCCAAATGGGCAGAAAAATCTAAGGTAAGGACACAAAACAGTGAAGGGATGATGATGAATTATTTTCATTCTCTTTGTTTCAAGAAGAGCAACCCTTTGCTCATTTAAATGTTATATTTAAAAACATACATTTACTTTTTAAGTGGGAGGTTTTCTTCTTGCATTTGATCTTAATAAACTTGGAATGTTTGTCAAACTGCATTAGCCATTATAAGCTATCAATTTTGCAGTGAATTATTCATAAATTTATTTTAATGAAGGTTTTATAGCTCTTCAATATACTTCCAAAATTTGGAGTGTTTTTCAAAACAAGTTGGCAATATGCTGATAATTACATCCAAGCTCTTTTTCAAACTCAAAACAAAACAAAAAAGACCATTGTTTTCTACATCTGTGCTTTTATCCCTTTTCTATATAAAATACTGATAATAATAGTATTTCAAGTTCATTTTAATATGCATTCCTTAGTAGGTTGCTTGTTTATGATAATCTAAAATTGTTATCTGTAATGTACATTTACTTGCTTTTTAAATTTTTCTTATTGAGGAAAATAGTGGAGTTATTTTGTTTCTAAGCCCATTGTAAATTCTCCCTCTATTAACACACTTCCTGAAATATCTAATTTATCACCATATGTTAGATAATTTTTATTTTAGTAACTAATGAGTGAGAAATTGTTTGCATGTTAGTTGTAATTTAAGATTAAATATCACTTTGAATTTCTCTCATGCAACCTGCTACACACAGATTTACTGCCATTTTATTTCTACATTTCTGTTTTTTACTATTTTCATCAATCTGGAAAGCAAGCTACTAGATACAATGAAATAAATGTTTGATTATTCATTATACCTTAACTTATTTATATCAATATACATCTTGGTTGAATTTTTCTGTTCATTTCTAAATCTAAATTTATTTATGGATGCCTAAAAACATGAAAAATACATATTTTGGGGATACTATGTGTTGATTCAATACATTTTATAATGTATGAGTAAGCATAACCCATTTCCTCAAATATTTGTCATGCTTTTGAGGGGAAACATTCAAAATTCTACTTTCTATCTTTTTAAATCATGGAGTATATTATCATTATCTATAGTCTTCCTATTTTGCAATACCATGCCAGAACTTCTTACTCCTATGTAACAACAATTAGGAGAATTTCATAAGATGTATTTTATTTGAAATACTTTATATACTTTATATTTGAAATACTTTAGATATAATATAATTCAGAATCTAATAGTTTTATCAATTCAAGAAATATTAATTTTTCTGGCAGAAAATTTTTCTACATGGTGCCTGCCAAAAAATAAATTTTCATAGGAATGCTTTTGGTAAATAAGAAAGCATTTTTGAGACTTCTAATTAATTCTACAATAAATTATCTCAAAGCTAAAATTAATCTACAGCTAAAATTCAGTCTACATCAAAATTAGACCTTAAAGAATTGTCAATTCAGGTAGGTTTTATTTTTTTTTATTTATATTTATTTATTTATTTATTTATTTATTTATTTTCTGAGTATTTTTATTTATTTATTTATTTTTCTTTTAACAATTTTTTATTGAACATAAATAGTATACATTTAAACTATATTTGGTGCCCTCTCCCCTCCCCTCCCGTTTACCCTTCCCCCCTCCCACCAATGGTTGTCCAGGTTAACCATGTCTTATTCATAATTTTATACATGTTCAGGTGTAGACCCTCATTAATCAAGATGGGCCTTCCTCCTCTCCTATCTTTCCATTCAAACTTAGCTAGTATTTCCCCTCGAATATCTGGAGTCCCACTTGTATCCTTTGTGTTTCCTAGTTTGGACATATTAGAGGAAACATATGTACCTTCTCCTTCTGTGCTTGGCTGATCTCACTTAACATAATGTTCTCCAGGGCTTTCCATCTTCTTGCAAATGATATAATTTTGTTCTTTTTTATGGCTGAATAGAATTCCATTGTGTGTATTTCCCACAGTTTTGCTATCCATTCATTTGTTGATGGTGATCTGGGTTGGTTCAGGTAGGTTTTAGCATAGCAGGCTAAGGGACTCATCATCTACATTGGGAACTGAAGACTATTCACAATCGTTTGATTCAATTTAAGTTACTATTTCAAAATTAAACTTGCATGAGGAGACATGCAGTTTACTAAAGAGGAACGATGGGTGGTGTTTCAGAAAAAGGGGTTGCTGAAAAAAACAGAAATAAATTTAAATCTAGAACAGATCACTGCTCATCTATCTGGCATGTGCATACACACACATATGGATTCTTCCAAAACATTTCCCAAATCATTATCACCCAATATATTACAATGTGCATCATTTCTCCATAAAGAGATAACTTAAACTGAATCTTGAATATCCATGTAAATGTTAGGGATCTGATAGCAGAGAAAGCCGCACATTTGTTTTGTATTATTTTGTTTTGCTGTTGGTTGTTCAATCTTGAGCAGTTCCAGATCCTGCTTCATATAAATATTGTAACTGGTGAGCTAAAACATAAATATAAACAATGTAAAGACACTAGACATATGAAAGGAAAGCAAGTTTAGTTATATGTATTAAAACTGTCATTTATGAAAGGGAGTGTGACTGACCACTAACCTAATTATGTAAAGAACATAGGAAAACAATGTTATGGAAAACTACTTGTTAACTAAGAAGTTAACATGCTGTCTCTGCACTTAAGCATACCAGCTTAGATCGGCATTTGTTTCTTTCATGAAGTATCTCAAAGGCTGCTAGAAGTTGTTTTCATCTTTTTTTCTCTGGTTTTAAGGGAAAATGGTATTCCTCAAACCCTCACTTGCGCTGCCCTCCCTTTCAATGAGCTGGAATGAGCACCCTCCTTTGGTGCATTCTTTCTATTTTGGATGGCATTAATATACCTAGCATCTGTTAAGACTTGAGTTGGTTGATCTTTCTTTCCCTTCTTCCTTCTTCACAGCAACTGGGGAAAGTCTGTGATTAGGTAGTGTATGCCTGCAAACTCCAACTCTGTTCAGTAGGCAATTCCAAAATAAGTATTGGGCAAAAGAACTTAATAAGCCTGTTTTATTTATTACACTTAATGGTGTCCCACTACCCTGTCTTCGTGAGAAGCCTAAGTGAAGTTTTTCGTTTCTGAGGACTCTTATATGCTCTCATTTGATTGACTACTTTGGGAATGAAGGACCCTTCAAATGCTAAAATCTGAAGAAAATTTTGAGAAATACTTAAATTTACTGAAGGTTTAGGATATGAATCTCACCCATTCATCTAATAGGTACTGATTATTTTCTTTACCTTATAACTACCCATCAATATATATAGAAAATGTATATAAATCTCAAATACTATTGAAAGCAGGACAAAATTTTTTTATTTCCAAAGAAAAATTGCATACTAAGTTTTAAAATAAAGAGACAAGAAATATGTTCTGCATTATTTAAGGTAATTTCAAATTAATTTCTTTATGAAAGGTTGTAAATATTTTGCCTTCTCTTTATACCCATTTCTTCTTAAAATTTTAATGTGGATATAAATAAGCCAACATTGAAATAATAGAAAATTTTAAAATCCCATAACACTTTACCCATGCCTATTTTTATAAAAGTAATTCTTTAACTTCATCCTCCCCCACACCCCCATTTTGAGTCCTATTTTGGCATTGGAAGCTATTTCATACAAGATAATTATTTCCTTTTCACTAAAATGAATATAGTACTTGACCAATGTATGAATTTTGTCTATAACCATAACTTTTAAGAAAATTAGAGAATAGAGGTAAGTATTCAAATAAAACAAATTTCAGTTTTATATTCAATATCCAGATAATGAACAAAAAGTTTTTTGGACTTCAAATGCCTCAAAAAACTACTTCTTCATTTGAATTTTTATATATGACCTTTGCTATTTTTTTTTTTCATTTTTATTTTTTGGTGGTACTGGGGTTCCTGGAAACCCTTCTACCTCCGGGCTACACTTCCAGACCTATTTTTTATACTTTTTTTATTTTATTTTTTTTGAAACAGGGTCTCTTAAGCCAGCACAGCTGGCTTCGGAAATGTGCGATCTTCCTGTCTCTGTCTCCCAAGCGTGGGGATTATAAGCGTGAGCCACCACACCCGGCTCTGATTTTTGCATTTTACACACTTAATTTTTATTCTTTTATGAGTATAATTATCATTTGTAATTTTTATCTTTATTGCTTTAAAATTAAAAGTAAAAATATAAACTATGAGTCTGCTTGTGGTAAGGAACTTCAAATTTTTGAAAGTATTTGCTTTTTCTTTTCTAAGACTTTCTGCGGTTGCTTTTAGCCACTCTCCTGACACTGGTTCTCAAGTTTTTTTTCTTTTTTCTTTTTTGGGTATCTTATATCTACCAGGGTAGGGCATGAGATCAAAGAGGCAAAGAAAATCACCCATAAAGTTTGTATGAAAAGAGAGAAAACCAAAACCCCCCAAAATAGAGCTTTGATCAAGAATGGATTTCCATGAATCAGTCAGCAAAGGTGAGAAATTCAAAAGAATAAGAATGTTTTATTGCCATCGTTAACAGTTCCACTTCAAGTACTCATTATTACCAGATGAATGGAAGGGAAATTACTTTGGAATGCACGCCTTTCAGGAGGAAGAAGGGCGAGGAGGTTGTCTTTTTTTGAGAGCAAGAAGATACAATTTTGCAGGTTAGTGATCACTTTCATTTGGGCTTCGTAGTCTGACACCTGCTTTCCTCCATTGACACTGAAGAGCGATAGCAGTGTACAACACTGAAAACAGCTTTGCTTTAATGTTCTCTTTCCTTTTAATGCATAACCCAGAGAAGCACAACAAAAATGGGGACTTTTTGGAACACTTCTACATCTCGCACATGACACGTCACTTTTGTTACTGCCATTGGCAAGGCTACTTCCATTGCAACCAAAACATTCAAGGAATGTGTTTCTATACCAGCTAAATGTGCAGAATTCTGAAGGCAGTTACTGAGATTAAAGCCCATGCTCACATGATCAGGGGAACAATTTCATTTTTGTCTCTACCTCTTAGTAAATCCAATCTGGATCACTTTGAAAAGTAATGAAAAAAATTATCTATTAGCATTGGCCTAGTTTTTTTTTTCTTAATAGACATCAAATGATATTCTTCTAAAAAATAATGATGTGTGTTTTTCTATTTTATATTTTTTTGTGTGTGTGTGGTACTGGGGTTCCTGGAAACCTTCCTACCTCCGGGCTACACTCTCAGACCTATTTTATGCATTTTTATTTGGAAACAGGGTCTCTTAAGCCAGCAATGCTGGCTTCAAACCCGCGCCATCCTCCTGTCTCCGCCTCTCAAGCACTGGGATTACAAGCGTGCGCCACCACACCCAGCCTTCTCTTTTATATTCTTTTTATTCTAGCCATCATACTGGAAAAGTTTGGTTCCCTATTTATGTTCATATGTAACTGATATTTTCTGTATATATACTTCAATATAACTATATATGTTTCAATTATGGTTATCCCAGAGAACTGGTAGTACCTGCCATAATAGAAATCATAGAACCTAAACTCAACAGGAAATTATTAGAACTACTATTAATGACCCTAAGTACATTACAATTTTAATTATTTCCTTTTAAATTATTTTATTTTAATTATTCCCTTTTAAAATTTTTATTGTGTTTCAGAGTCTTTTTAGAAAACGGAACTCATCAGTACTTCACTGATTAAATTTGCTTTAGTTATGTGAGTCTCTGATGAGATCAGTCATCCATTTATTGTTTTTATGTGTAAAACATAAAGGTAGATAAATTATAGTTATTTAAACCTTAAATATAGAAGTATCCCATGAAATTATACAATATAAACAATCATAATTATGAATATATAAATATTATAAAAATGAGAGGTATGAAACCAAATTATTTAAGCATAAGTTATTATTTCTGAGATTGTTCAATCATTTTGCAGTATGACAGACCACAGAATTTTTTTAAATGGAAAATTTTTTAAAATAAATTACCCCATATTTATATCTCACAAATATACATTCTTATACACACCCTCTTGTATATGCAACCTTGAAAGAAAATAAGTTGATTTTCAAATTCTTTATCCAAATCATACAGTGCTGCCAAATAATCAGTTACTTCAATGATACTGATGTAAGAACATTAGTATCAATGGTTTGTTATTATGTAGATAAAACAATCAGTTGGTTGATTTTATTTCATTTGGCTTAGTGAGAAATAATCTAAGATAATTATGGAGGTTGTTTTGGGGACAAGGATTTCAGTTTCAGTTACCCAGAGGAAGAGACTGATTGAGTTAATATACTATATAATAAGATCTCTAGTAAATGCTAAAATTAGAAAAGTGACTGAAACACAGTTTCCACTCTAACATAACAAAGCATAATTATGAGCATTAGCACACTCAGATTCTCAGGTCTTTCCCCATGGTATGAAAAAAAGGAAATGGAGTAAATTCACGCATCTACTTCACATGTAACCTGTATTGATAAAGCAACAATGTGTAAGATTGTTTATAATAAGTACATTAAGAATGCAAATGTTGACATAGAAATCAGTCATTGGTATCCTATTGTAAATGATCTAATTCACAGAATATTATTTAATTTTGTCTCATAAGTCCTTATAGTTATACCTAAGAGAATAGACCAAAAATAATCTCAATTATTTGCTTTTTCTATTAAAGCTCACTGTTAGAAAAGCTCATATTTTAACATTACCCAATAACATATGAGCAACCCATATTGGTTCACATAGTTTCAGCAAGAAGAGCATGCGATGCATTTCCGAACAGTATGCCCTTCGCGTGTGGAAGTTAAAAGTGTTGGGCTGTTTATTGTTGTGCTACCCTGGAATTTGAAAGGAACAACTGATAGAGAGAGCATTAAAATCTTGTCTGTAAAGAAATCTTATGAACTATTAAAATCTAGATCTTATTATTCCTTCTTAAATTGTTCTTTTTAACTTCCTGTTACCACATGTGCCTCCCTGTTCAAAGTTTAACCAATTACCATTTATGGGGTCAAGGCAGCACCTACAGGGCCCATATGGGAAACTGGGATAAGGACCTTTGGTTCAGCTTAAACAGCTGTTGAACTGAAATACTGAGATCAGGTTGGAAAAGAAGCCATTACCTTGGGGCTCTCTAAAAAGCTGAAAGAGATATTTTCTAGTACATTTTATATCAATTCTTGGATGTCTTTCTGTATTTTTAAAAC
The DNA here is from genome assembly GCF_963383645.1 of Muscardinus avellanarius. Lineage (NCBI taxonomy): Eukaryota > Metazoa > Chordata > Mammalia > Rodentia > Gliridae > Muscardinus > Muscardinus avellanarius. The sequence continues at coordinate 51,681,424 of NC_137789.1, read as the reverse complement.
ATTTATTCCCATTTAACTTCATAGTGTTGCCTTGTCTTGATACATATTTTAAATATGTTGGCTTGTCTTTCATATATATGAAATACTGAATTAAAATGTGTATAGTTTTTCAGACTGAAATACATAAACATGCACACACACATGAACAGTACATATAAGCACACACATGTTTTGAAGGATGACTTAACTTCTTGTTAACTGTATAAGATATATTAAACACAAAATGATTTTTATTCAAGCTCTCCACATATGCAGGTTATCTTGAAACAATATTTCTATTATATATTTATTTTCTCTGAGGCACTTCCTATTTCAAAAGGAGATAAAGGTCTGTTTATTCAGTGCTTGGATTTAAAAAATAATCATAAACATCCTATCAAGGGAATTTTCTAGGTGAATGTTATGAGTAGACTTTTATAGAACAAGTGGCCCAAATATTTATATTATCCTTTGGCCTATCTTCCTATCTACCATATTGAATGCACTTACAAATAAGCTTCCTTGGGCCTGGGACCTGTTTACACAGAGACAGTTATGGAAGCACAACCACTGATACAGGCTTTTTAGATGCCAACACTGTATTCTCTAGTGTATGCATGTAGCAGAAGTTTATGAAAAAGAAAAAGTTTTGTCTAAAATAAGTCATTCAGACTTCCAGGAAGATGGCGACCGAGAAAAGCGGGGCTTAAGAGCCCCGCTAACAACCAATCTCCATTACCACAAAATCAGCGCCTTTCATAGCCAGAAAACACCATCACCAGAGAAACAAAAAAATCACCAGGATCCAGAGAGAAAGCGGACTGAGAACAGAGCTCAGAGCCACAGAGGAGATACACTGGCCGCACGCCCAAGGACACGGCAGCAGCGCCATACTGCCGGCGGCAGCGGCGATTTCACCAGACGGCTACAGCAAGCCAAGGTGAGCCGCTGCGGAACAGCCAGGTGGGATTTCTCAGAAGGAACATCTAAAGCTCCCAGTGGCTGAGCTCAGCACACACTGCAGTGATTCAGAGTGGAAATCAAAACCAAGAAGAAATACTCCAGCCTCACGGCCGAGGGCATGGCAGCAGCACCATATTGCCACCAGCAGCAGCAGCAGCGAATTCACCAAGTCCAGTACGGCTACATCTGCATACTCAAGAAAAGTGTGTCAAATTGCGGGCCACAGAGGAGAAATCCCAGTACTGTACTCCCTGGGACTTGACCCAGTGGGGGAGTGGCGGTGGCAGAGATATCACACCATAGGAGAACGTGCAACCTGGCACCCCCCACAGTCTAAAGCAGCCTCTATCGACTCTCTGGGTCGGAGACTCTGTGATACAACCCAGTAAAGGAGTAGTGGGGTCTGAGATACTACAGACTCGAGATTCAGAACACCTTAAGTGAAGTCATAGTGACCCAAGGGAAGAACCCAGAGAAGGCACAAACTTCCGAAATCATGGGAAAGAGGAATAATACTAGAGCAATGAATGCCCACAACCCCACAACATCAGAACCCGATAAAACAGAAAATCAGAGATTTCTAGAAGATCAAATCAGGAAAATAACTGTAGAAATAATAGAGGTGCTTCAAAAAGAACTCAGAGAGAGCCAAAAAGAGATAAAAGGATGCAATTAATGAAGTAAAGGCCTCAATTCAAAGTACAAACAACCGATTAGACCACATGGAGAACAGAATCTCGCTCTTAGAAGATGATCATTCCAAAAATGAATGCATAGTTTCTAATCTAGAAAAAAATATCCGACAGCAGGAATCTGATATTGAAGAAATATGGGCCCATTTTAAGAGAGCTAACCTAAGAATAATTGGAATAGAGGAGGGAAAAGAAAGTGAAACCAAAGGGATCAACAATCTCTTCAAGGAAGTAATAGCAGAAAATTTTCCAAACATAGAGCAAGAGGTTGATACACAGGTCCAGGAAACTTATAGAACTCCCTTTAGACAGGATTGGAGAAGAGGATCCCCATGCCACATAATTGTCAAAATGACCAATGTGGAAGCCAAGCAGAGAATCTTAAAGGCAACAAAAACAAAGGGCCAACTGACATTCAGAGGCAAACCAATTAGAATCACTCCAGACTTCCCAAACCAAGTCATGAGAGCCAGAAGGGCTTGGAGTAACATATTCCAAACTCTGAAAGAAAACAACTTCCAGCCAAAAATTTCCTACCCAGCAAAACTTTCTATCAAATTAGATGAAGAAATAAGAAGCTTCCATGACAAACAGAAACTGAAGGAATTTATGTCTTCAAAACCAGCACTAGAGAAAATACTCAAAGAGATTAACTACAAAGAAGAAATAGGTAACACACACCAGAACCAGAGAAATAAGATTTTCCATCCAACAGACAACTAAGACTGGTTATCTGTGGAGATTCATTATTTATGTTAATCTTTTACCTATCTCTAAATTGTATTGTTTGCTTTTATTGTTGCTAATTTCTAGGATTTCTAGTTGGAATATTAATATACCTTCAGATATAGCATTTGGAAATATTTTATCCCATTCTATTAGTAACTTTTAACTCTGTTTACATTGTCTTTGGATATACAATATATTTTTTTATTTTTTAGGGAGTTTGTATACTCTTCTGTTGCCTGTGCCATTGAAATCATATCCAAGAAATCACTGCCAATTTCAATGTTGTGAGGTTTTATGACCCAGATTTTCTCCTAAAAGTTTATAGTCTTAAGATTTATATTTAGGTCTTTTATCTATTTTGAGTTAATATTTGTATATGGGATTAGGTAAGGGTCCAATTTTATTCTTTTTCATGTAATTATTATTTTTTAACAATATTTAGTTAAAAGATTATTTTTCCACCACCAAATGTTCGTGGAAACCTTGTCAAAAATAACTTGACAATATAGGGAAGAATTTAGGTCTAGGCTTGTATTTAACTCCAATGGTTTATATATCTGCCTTTAGAACAGTACTACACTGTTTCAATTATTGTAGCTTTATATGGTTTGAAATCAGAAAATATATTTCTTCTAGGTTTGTTCTTTTTCAAGATCGTTGTGGGTATCTAGAGTCCATTTTCCATATTAGGATAGTTTTTTTTCTGAAAAATAAATATATAAATATATGATAGTTTCACCAAAAAAATAAAAAATAGAAAAAAAATATTCTCTGGTAAGAAAGAAAGTAAAAAGAAATATTGAAATGTTATCTTTAAGTCATCAAAAGCTTGGTATCAGACAAATGAAACTCTTATGTGAGATTATCATTTTTAAGTTTGGATAAATTGCTATAATACTAGATGTCAACCACTAAGCCAAGCATGGGAGGGAGGGATGGGGAGGGAATGGGGTGAGGATCAGGTGGGGGCTGACTGGGCAATGTGTGCATGTATGTCTACAAAAGTTTGTATCCCACTATGATGTATGAATATAGTGCACCAATAAAAAAAATTAAAAAAAATAAAACTAGGGAGCTGAGAAAAAAATAAAATAAATAAAATAAAATAAGTCATTCATAAAAATAATTATAAGTACATCAATGACCAGTAGCTTTGATTCTCTTCATGTATGGACAGAAGCAGAAGCATTTTTAGGCATTCCAAAGTGAAAGCAGATAAGGGCTAATGCATATCACTGTGCCTATAGCTAGATATAAGTATTAAAAAAAGCCACATACGGGATCATTGATGAAAATATGAAATATGTTTTCATAGTTATCTGAGCATAGATCCTACTGATTAATGTAAAATGACAGTGCTGATTAATTTTTAATCTAACACCTTGGATTTACATTATCGTTAAAGCCACTATGCCGAAACTCTGCAGAGGTATGCTACTAATTTTTTTTACCAAAGTGTACCATTTAGTTTGTTATAGCACTGTCACCTAGAACATTTTTCAGTGACTTATAAGATGCAATAGACAGTAACATTACAACTTTCTAATATATATATCACGTGTATATGTATATAAACATATCTCTAATATATATAAATATGTATATACATACATATGTGTGTGTGTGTGTGTGTGTGTGTATATATATATATATATATTTTTAATTTATTATGCTGTGCCAGGTACTGAGCTGAACAGTTTCATGTGTTAGCCCTTTTAATACTGACAAAAATGTCTAGGATATGAATAATACCATCACTACAACAGTTAAGAAAAGAAAATTGCAATCTAGTTTTAAATACTAAATATATTACATGGCTTATGAGTGGTGGGATTATCATTCTAACCCTTGTGCTAAAGGAAGTTTTCTAATTGCTAGAATTTGTGGTAATTTTGTCTTCTGAGTATATGTGAGGTCAGTGGTAAAGGACAACCACATATCCATGTGATAATTACTAATAAACTTAGAGACATTTAAACAAAACTATTAATGACTATATCATAATGATTAATTTTTTATTTTTTGTGATATTTAGTTCTAAGTGTGCTGCTATAATTTCAAAATCTAAGGCAATCTCTCTTAGTTCTACTATCTTAACTCAGGCCATCAAAGATCCATATTTACTGATTTTATTTTATTTTTCAAGAAGTACCACACATTCTTATAAAATTTATAACAATTTAATAAGAAACATCTCAAGGAAAAGAGAAGTGAGTTTCCTGGGAAAAATAATTTCTGGTTTCTCCCAAGTAAGGGCAGGAGGGGGGGCTCCTGATAGGAATCTGTGTGGAGAAGCTTGCAGCAGTTAGCAGTTAGATTATGTCTTCCTGCAACTGAGACCACTCGGGCAAAAGTCAGGACCAAGGGAGTTTATTCATCCACTTCATCTGTCTGGTGTCTCTGGAGAAATTATTTTGCTCAGTAGTCTGGGGCACCTCTATCCCCCAACCCTGCAGCAACTCTGTTAGCTCCAGGTGCCAGCGCACAACAACAACATGTGCAGATGATGCAGCAGTAATCCTGGTGAGTGACTGTTACTGTTTGAGTGATCGCATCACCCACCCACTCATGGGATCTTCTCCTTGGCAATTATAGAAATAATAACCGGGAGACTCAACTGGAATTTAGTGCAGGGCAAAAAATTTATGTCAAAGCAAAATTAACACAAAGAGGAGAAAAGTGATGGAGAGCTCCAAACTAAAAAGACTATCTTTCCTTTAAAAATATAGAGCTTAGGCCAGGCATGGTGGTGCATGCTTGTAATCACTGTTTGGGAGGCTGAGACAGGAGGATCACACAGGTTTGACGCCAGCCTTAGCTACTTAGTGAGGCTCAGCAACTTAGTGAGACCCTGTTTCCAAATAAAATATAAAATAGGTCTGGAAGTATAGCTTGAAGGTAGAAAGCCTCTGGGTTCCACCCTCAGTACTGCCAAAAAAAAAAAAAAATATATATATATACACACACACACACACACACACACACACACACACACACACATACAGAAAGAAAGAGAGAGAGCTTATATGGGGTTTCCTACCTCTGCCTCTTTTTCAGCCCAGTTGCTATATTTGCGTATACCAGCATAAAATTAGGTGACCTTAGCCTGCTTTATCAGCATCTATGTGATAGGATGATATTTATTCCCAACTCTAGTTCTTAAGCCTTTGGCCATCAGTGTCTCTGTCCTTTAGCAAATTTAGCAGTAGGCTAGTCTTATTCTTTAGTCTGTTATTTGTTCTGATATTGTTCCAATATTTATTTGCAATAAAAGACAGTTAAAGCTTGAGTGCTTTATTAGATATTTCACACACTGGAGCAGGAAAAAATATGCAGCCTTGACTTTTACACTTCAGAACTCCTTCCCCTTGCCTTTGCCTCAATGTTAACTCATAGTAAGAGTATTAGGGTAATTAGAGCCTTAAAATATAAAATAATTTGAAGCCCTGAAATCACACAGAGCTCTTCCTGGCACACTTTAAACTAGGAAAAGCCATATGTTTTGTCCTTGGAGATTACGTGCAGCTCCACTAGCTGCAATTGGTACCTGTTTCCCTGTTCTCTGTGACCTGGCCTTGGTATGTGAGGTGCAAAACACCCTAACTGGTAGGCTGTGGGAATAACAGAGATAGGGAAAATAGACAATCTGTACCTGGTATTGACAGTTAAGATATAAGCAGGCTAACTGGAGAAAAGAGAGCAACAACTACACTTGATGAAGTGAGTTGCTAGCCCAGTTGACATGGTAACCTAGATGAAGAAATACCAGCAAAAACTGTTATTTAAGAGACAGCTCAAATGAGAGGGAGAGGTGTTTCAGACTCTCCACTATGTTTCTTTCCGGTACTCTTCTTTTTTTTGTCTTCTTTTCTTTTTTGGAAGAAAATCTTGCTTAAGTTTTGCAATTGAGTCTCATGACTTGTTGTTTTCCTGGTTCACGATATCTATGGGAACTGAGGAAAAGAACCCACAGCATCATTACAAGTTGTAACAATATCATCAGTGACTACATGAGAGGATACATAGTGTTTTTATTTTTTAACTTCTTTGTTGGGTTTGTAACTTTTCAATATCTTATGTTATGTTACAGGCAGCTTTTGCCTACCTGTGAAGAAGGGCAGCTTGTGAAGCAAATAGTTTCTGAAGCAAAATTTTGCCTGTTTTATCATTTCCAATAACTGCTCTGCTTTGGTACAGGGCATAGAATGAAATTATCTACTCATTCCTGTACTGTCACCTTGAGTCCTTCCTGTTGTCCTGGGTTCTGGAGGTGGGCTCACAATGGAGTTGTCAGATGCTAGCCTGGGGCTTTAAGGACATGTTGGGGAGATGGATTTGGAGTGGTGATCTTCTTTAGTGGGTAGCTTAGGGAAATGGCAGGTAGGATGTTTCTTCTGCCTTTCTGACTCAACTCTGCATCCTCTTTAAAGAACAAGAACCAGAAGGTGTGAAGTTTGAGCTGCCTGGCTTTCCTCCTGGGCAGCAGAGAGAATATGAAAGGATTTGCTATGGATGAAGGTGGCTCAACACACCAAACCTAGGGCCCAGCCTGGAAGGTGCCCTCTTCCCCACGGCTCACATGGTGTTGGATCAGCAGGCATATAGCCATTGCATTGGCAAACATCCTGTTCAACACTGAAAGCCAGTTCTGGTGTGTTTTGTAACCCAGGCAAAACATGACTCTCAGAATTGCAGAGACCAGGTGTTTAGGAAGCAGCTCTTTAGAAGGAGGTGAACGCTCCTTATCCTGTCTTAGCCATGAGTGCTCCAGGATTTCATTAGCAGTGGCCCTCATGTACAGGTTAACAGTTAATAACTGACTGATGATAAATCAGGGCTAAATGGTGATGTGAGGGGCCACTGAGTATCTTTCCTGCTGTGCCTTCTCCTGTAGCAGCTCCCAAGTGGTACCAGTGAATGGTTGAAGCCTATGAACATAAATTAAAGGATGACCCACAGGCTTCAGAGATATACCTCAGGGCCGTATTCTTGGCCCTTGTAGACCTCTGGGGCACAGTATCAGTGAATGCTGCGGATGTTGGTCAGCTTGTGCTTGGCCTTGAAGCTGCAGCACAGCCCAAAGTCAATGATTTTGACATTCCCTTCAAGTCCAGGATGATGTTGTGAAGCTTCAGGTCCCTGTGCAGAATGCCTCTCTTGTAGAAGCAGCACACTGTACTCAGGACCTGCTATAATACCATCCAGGCCTCCTCCTCTTCCAAGCCACTAGACTCTGATATTGTGCAGCAGTAGCCTCCAGCTCATGTGCTTTATCACCAGGGAGATGAAGTTTGCCATGTCTATGATTTCAAACAGCTGGATGCCATTCAGGTACTCCACTGCCCTCATTATAGAAACTTTGAATCAAAGGGGTTGTCCCTAAATGAAGGCAAGACCTTTACAGCCACCCTGGTCTCAGTGGAGATATGGCAGGCCAGTTTGACCCATCAAAACTTCCCTTGCCAATGTCACTCAGGACCATATAATTGTTTATGAGGATATCCTCACAGGAAGGGCTGTCCACAAGGCCTGGCCAGGCCTTTATATACTCTGTCGCCTAGCACTGTTCATTGAAAGCTACAATAGAAACTAATCATATTAGCTAAAAACAACAACAACAACAACAACAACAACAACAACAACAAACAAACAAAAGTATAGCAAAAAAAAAAAAACCCAAACAAATACACATACACACTAAAAAACAAAGCCAAGAACCCAAACCAACAAATCAGATCCAAAGCTGTCAATCCACCAAAAGTGCTAATTATCTTAAATTCCAACAGGTCACCACCAAGAGCTCTCTGTACTTATGGAGAAAAACTCAACAGCAACAGGCCTTATATACCCAATCCTGGACACTCCCTCACATTGGTTTCTTGTAAGGTCACATGGCCAGGTCATGGTTGGGTGTGATCACTGTGGCTATGTTGCTTTAGGACCTCCAGGACTTTTTCACTTTAAATAGAATAAAACTCTCTTGCTTTGATGGGCTATCTAGGCTGATATTTCTTGCTTAGAAATTAAATTTTTTAGGATGAAGATGGCGGCAACCAAAGTCGCAGTGGCAATCACTGCCCCCCAAAAAGCCATGCATTCCTTGGTGAAGCCCTGGACACCAGATTTTGGTTTAATATATGATTGGGACAACTTAAGGAGATATTTCCAGCCTTGACTTCCTATCTAGAATGCAGAAGAGAGAGTGGATTATGGCAGAATTAGAAGCAAGATGACAAGGAGGCGCACACCATGCAAGAAAAGTGATTTTTGGAAGAATATTCAAGAAGGGATTAGAGAAAAGACCACTTCAACCACACATTCTGGGGACTCTTAACAACAAACCTTGTAAGAAAAATGATTCGGGCATGGTGGAGGGAGCCCAGCAGTGCCAGGCAGGAAGCCCAGCTGCTCATCCTGGGGAACTCAGTGTGCCTGGCCACCATTCTCCTCTGTGCTGTTCTGGGGGCTGCGGTGCACTCGGAACAGCAGATCCTGCTCCACGTGATGAGGCTGTGGCTTCCGCTCTTGGACAGAAGATAAAATTCATTGCTGCTGAGTGCTCGATCTCACATACTGTCTTCTCTTATTTAAAAAAAAAAAAAATATATATATATATATATATATATATATATATATATATATATATTCAGAGAGGGGCCAAGAAGGTGGTGGTGGCAGCCAGGATTCAGGAGATGCAGACAAATCCTAACCAATTCGCATAGAACTTTTGGAAAAAATTCCCAGTAAAGGGGGCTGCTGCACATGCTTAAGAATTCTGGACATCACATCATGTAAGGATGGAGCTCAGTGGAGAACCAGGAGGAAAGGAATGGCAGGGGCAGTGGTGGTGGTGGTGGCAGCAGAGGCTACTATTTGGGAGAGGCAGAGATCTGATCCATCCCACCCTGATCTGAAGAAATTGCCCCAAAGGTAGAATGCTACTGCTGCGCATGCACAGGAATTCTGGACAACATGCAGTGTGGGAAAAGTGTTTAGAGGAGAATTCAGATGGTGGAGGCAGCAGTAATGGCAGTGGCCAGTATTCATGAGAGGCAGAGATCTGATTCAATCCACCTTGATCTTTTGAAGAATTCACCCCAAAGGTGGAATTCTACCACCGCACACGCTCGGGAATTTGGGACAACATGCTGTGTGAATAATGTGCTCAGAAGAGAACCGAGATGGCTGTGGCAGTGGCAGTGGTGGTCATTATTTGGTAGAGGCAGAGATTCAATCCGATTTACCTCATAATTTTAAAGAAATGTCCTCAAAGGTATACTGCTACTGCCACACATGCTCTGGAATAATGAAAAACAAACTGTGTGGGAAAGGTGTTCAGGAGATAACTGAGATGGCAGTGGTGGCAGCAGGGGTGGTGGTGACCAGAATTTGGAGGGGCAGACAGATCCAGTCCAGTCCACTTGAACTTTTGAGCAAATCTCCCCAAATGTAGACTGCTCCTGCCACACATGCTCGGGAATTCTGGACAACATGCTAAGTGGTAAAAGGGCTTGGGGAGTTTGATAGGGAGCCCAGCATAGCCAGGATGGTCCACCACGCTGCGTGTTCTGGGAGTCATCAACCCTCATGGCCACCATGCTCCTCTGCACAGTTCAGGAAGCCAGGGTGCTCATGGAGCAGCAGAGCCTGCTCTCTGAAGTGAAGCTGTGGACCTCTGCCTTTGGAGGGAAGAAAAAATTCATTGCCACTAGGTATTTGGGGTCCCAGCTTTCATAAAAGACATGTACTTCTTTCTCATTTAAAAAAAAAATCAAAGAATGCCGGGCGTGGTGGCACACACTTATAATCCCTGTGCTTGGGAGGTAGAGACAGGAGGATAGCACAGGTTCGAGGCCAGCCTCACTGGCTTAAGAGACCCTGTTTCCAAATAAAAATATATAAAAATATAGGTCTCTGGGAGTGTAGCCCGGAGGTAGAAGGGTTTCCAGGAACCCCAGTACCACAAAAAAAGGGAAGAAAAAAGTGAGCATCTGTAGATGACCTGCTTATAGTGACAGAGACCAGAGCCCGATGCACAGCAAGGCCTGGGCTGGGACCTCTGAGGCCAGGATCGGAGCCTGCCAGGCAGCTAGGGTGGTGCCAGGGCCAGTGAGACTGGGATCGGAGGCTGCCATGTGGTGAGGCCTGTGCTGAGGCCAGAGAGGCTTGGATAGGAGCCTGCCTTAAGGCAAGGGTGGTGCCAGGGCCAGTGAGGCCGGGATCAGAGTCTGTAATGAGGCAAGGCTGTTGCTGGGGCCTCTGAGGCCAGAATCAGAGCCTACAGAGGGGTGAGGCCCATGTTGAGACCAGGGAGGCTGGGATTGGAGCCTTCCATGAGGCAAGGTCAGTGCTGGAGACTCGGAGGCTGAGATCAGAACCTGCCGAGTGGTGAGGCCAATGCTGGGGCCAGCGAAGCTGGTATCAGAGCCTGCCATCAGGCAAGGCCAGTGCTGGGGCCTGTAAAGCCGGGATTGGAGCCTACCATGCAGCGAGGCCGGTGCTGGGGCCTTCAAGAGTGAAATCAGTACTTGCAATGCGACATACACAGAGAAATATCACAGAAAACAAAAAATTAGATGCTTTCTCTAATATAAAAAACTAGGAAGAAATGGGTAATAGGAGGAAATCTAGTTGAAGAAAGGGCCCTATGGTGGAGCAATTAAGGTGACCTATCAGAGGGGATGGGATGGGGGAAGATGGAATCTCTTTAAAGCACATCATGTACTTAAACAAATATATCAAAGTCAATCACTAAATCAAGCATGGGATCCAGGGAGGGGGAGGGAATGAGATGGGGATTGGATAAAGGCTAATTAGATGATGTGTGCTTGTATATCCTCATAAGTCTTGTATTCCATTGTGATGTTTGACTACAATGCATCAATAAAAATATATTTAAAAATAATAAATAAACAAAACAATTTTAGGATACTTCAATGCCTTTTTAATTTTTTAAGTTTTTTCTTGGTACATATTTGTCATACATCTTAATGAGGTACAAGCCAATAGAAGCACAAATGCACACATCACTCATTTAATCCTTCCCCAACTCCCACCCCATTCTTTCCCTCTTTCCTCCTGCTCATGATTGACTTTTATATGTTTTTGAATGTACATCATGTACATTATGGAATTTTCCTCTTTTTCCTCCCATTCCTCTCAGTTTGTTCAATTTATTTGCTCATGTATGCTTATTTATTCTTCATCTAGAGTTACTTCTATGAACTTTTTTCTCCCCAGCTTCCAAAGATTAGGGAAAACATCCAAAACTTCACAAAAGAAGAAATTCCAATGACCAATAAATGTATGAAAAATGTTCAACAACCTTAGCAATCAGATGCACATGAAAAGTATGTGATGTTTTACCTAACTCCAATTAGAATGACAATCATTAAAAACACAAACAACAATAACAAATGCTGGCAAGGGTGTGAAGAAGTGAGAATTCTACTACATTGTTGGTAGGATTGTAAATTAGTGAAACTATTTTTTAAAACAGTATGAAGGATCCTCAGAAGAATGCGAATGAACCTACCATATGATCCAGCAATACCATTCCTGAGTATCTACCCAAAGGAATGGAAACCAAATTACCAAACTAATGCAAGAAAATCTATGTTCATAGTGGCACAATTCACAATTGCCAAACTTTGGAACCAGCCAAGATGTCCATTGGCAGATGAATGTGTTACAAAACTATGGGATATGTACACAATGGAATTTTACTCAGCCGAAAAGAAGAACAAACTTACATCTTTTGTGAGGAAATGAATGGAACAGTAGAACATTATGCTAAGTGAGATTAGTAAGGCCTTTTCATTTTGAGTCAAAACAAATCAAATAACTTTTGGCTTTTAAAGATCTCATAATACCTACACTCAAGGCATTCAGTTTCTTTATCTTGCAACTTGAAATGATTGGTGTCAAAAGAATGGTAGCACATCACTCACATCATGATAACAAGTCTCTGTTCCCTAAAATTCAAAAGGACACAGTATTAACATCTATGGGGCTGAGTAAAAGAACTTTCATAATAATTGCCTCATAAGGTCCTCATCTCATTTCTTTCATTTAATTATTTTAAAACTTTTACTGATGCATTGTAATTTTACATCACAGTGAGGTTCAAAGTGATACATCTAGTATTTGGTGTATTTCCTTAGATATCCTTTCCAGCTCACTTTCCTCCCTCCCTGTCCATGATAGATTTGTGCCTTTATATGAAGACATAGTAATATTTGTTAAAAATATATGTTTATTGGTGCATTTTAGTCTCACATCATAATGTAAATCATGTTGATAGTGATATACATACATACACATAGCACTTGATGGGCTTTCCTCTGGATCCCTCCTCATTCCCTCTTTCCCCAATTTCAGGGTACTGAGATTGATATTGGATTTTTTTTCCACATATGTACATATGGTAGTAATTACTGATGGGAGTAATTTCTTCATTGATCCTCATTCTTTCCCCACCCCTAACTTTCCCAGACTACCTCCCTGGCTCCAATATGGATTATCTTCCATTATCTGGTATCCCAATTTCTTCTAGCTTCTGCACATTAGAGAAAGCATGTGACCCTTCACTTTTTGTGACTAATTAATCTCACTTAATATAATGTCCTCCAGGTCCTTTCATTTCCCTGAAAATAATATAATTTTGTTCTTCTTTATTGCTGAATAGCACTCTATTGTGTAGATATCCCATAATTTTATAATCCATTCATCTGTTGGTGGACATCTAGGTTGGTACCATAGTTTGGCTATTATGAATTGTGCTGGTATGAATGTGGGTATGCATATATTACTGTAAATTTCTGATTTCAGTTCCTTTGGAAATACCCTTATTAATGCAGTATTTACCTCATTCCACCATCTTTTTTCTCTGAGATTTATCTAAGCCTTCTGTATGCACACATTTTTATATATTCCCTTGCTCACCTCAATGGCTTTTTTTTCTTTATTTTATTTTATTTTATTTTTTGCGGTACCGGGGATGGAACCCAGGGCCATTGTACCTCTGAGCCACACCCCCAGCCCTATTTTTTTAATTTTTTATTTGAAACAGGGTCTCACTGAGTAGCAAAGGGCCTTGCTAAGTATCTGAGGCTGTTCTCGAGCCACAATCCTCCTATCTTCACATTCAGAATGCTGGGATTACAAGCATGCACCACCATGCTCAGCCTCAATGGGCTTTTTAGAACACCTAAATTCTTGTACGGATGCTGAGCATAGAGACTTGAGAAATGGGGCTTCTCTCTGATGTGGAGGCTCACAGAGTGGTGCTTAAAGTTCCAGAGGCGTCATGATTGATAATGCAGAGTATGAATTCATACCAGTTTAATCATTTATTCATTCTCCACACTTGTTATTCAAGTGGAAATCCAAGGACCCTTGGGAAGGGGAAGCAGCGTCTGGCTGACTTAGTTCAACTGTCTTTGTATGCTTGAACTCATTCTGAAATGAGTAAGGTTTGAAATTCAGCATTCTCAGTGTCCTACTGACCACTGACACGAAGCCCGTATTGTACCTTCACACCCATGTTCTTAAAGAAACAAGTGCCAAGTGTGAGTTTCACAACCTCTGATGCAAAAGCTGTCAGATGAGGTCCTGAAGACAAGAAGGGGACAGAAGAGAGGAAATGAGAACAAAGCATGGAAGAAAAGGAGGGAGCAAAATTCATGATTATTTTGAATAAGTTTTCTAATAGTCAATAAGAGTAATATTTATTGAATTGCTATATAATGACTCAACACATCCAGAATTTTTGGTGCCTCTAAATTATCAAATATGCAGGTCATTTTAATGAAAGCATATACTAATTAAAAAAACATAGTTATACCAGGCATGGTAGGACACTCTTGTAATCCCTGTGCTTGGGAGGCAGAGACAGCAGGATGGTACAGGTTCGAATCCAGTTGCGCTGGCTTAAGAGACCCTGTTTCCAAATAAAAATATAAAAATAGGTCTGGGAGTGTAGCCTGGAGGTAGAAGGGTTTCCAGGAACCCCAGTACCACCAAAAAAAGATAAATAAATAAAAAAAACATAGTCATAACTACTCCAACACAGTTTGACATGCAAAATAATTAACACAGAATTCCTACTCTTCAGAGGGTCGAGCACTTCTGAGTAAAGAGTCCAAGTGCTTAAACTCCAAACTCTTTGAGAAATTCTCTGGCTTAGGGTAAGACCATCCATTGAGTTTACTTAATCCCCTCTTCAAGCAAGTGAGAAACTCAGGCCTGGAGAGGTCTAATAATCTGTCCCAATCCATGCAGGTAGGAAGGGAACAAGTATAGAACTTTCCTTTTTCAGACTCCAGAGGCATTGTGTCTGTTTCCTCTAGATTCTGTTTGCAGATCTTATTAATATTTGCAAATAAATGTTATTATCACAGAATGGAAAGAAAAAGAACATATGGTTAACACCAGAACTTTTATTAAAGCTTATAAAAAGTGTAATTTTTTTTACCAATATTGACTGACAGTCTTTCTCTCTTTCTCTTTCTTTCTTTCTTTCTTTCTTTCTTTCTTTCTTTCTTTCTTTCTTTCTTTCTTTCTTTCTTTCTTTCTTTCTTTCTTTGTACTGGGGTGGAACCCAGGGCCTTTCTACCTCTGTGCTATACTCCCAGCCCTATTTTATATTTTATTTGGAAACAGGGACTCGCTAAGTTGCTGAGAACCTCACTAAGTAGCTGAGGCTGGCTTTGAACCTACACCATCCTCCTGTCTCAGCCTCCCAAGCGCAGCGATTACAAGCGTGAGGCACCATCCCTAGCGGACAGTGTTTCTTAAATGATATGGTGAGGTTGCCTCAGATCTTGAAGTATGATGAAAATATGTGAATGACAGTATTAAAAAATATTGGACCAAAAATAGTCTAGAGAATAATAAGATATTTAATGGAGAAATAAAAAATCCTCATATTGAGGGGAAACTAAAACATTGATAATGATCATTATATTTATTATTCATATGAAAATATAAAGGGAGGTAAAATATATTGAATGTTTTAAATGTATACATTTGGCAAAGAGACAGTTATTTGCCAATGGGAGATAAACAAAAGAAAGGGAATGTATGAATACTTTGAAGAGATGGGTCCAGAACAAGGAAAAGAAAGTACCCTTTTCCTCTTTGAAGTAGTGGGAGGTAAAATAATGCAATATGTTAACCTTAGAAAGAGGTTCTCAAGATGTTTGTGTTGGCACTTTAGAAATTTTGAGACATTCCTGGACACTGACTCTCCACCTCAGACACATCTCCACCTATATCATAAATTCTAGACACAAATTTTTGAAAGCTAATAAAGAAATAAAAGCATATTGTGTTTATAGAGAAGCCCCAGGAAGCATGTCCTACAGGTACAAGTAAGGAAAAATAATAACATGCTGGTATTAGGGGTTTATTGATACATGTGGAACTAACTAAAATCAAATCAACAAAAGTTTTTCTTATACAAATAAATTCCCTGACTGGAGAAGTATGTAATAGATTCATGGTGCTCTTAGGAGACCTATCTTCTGGTCCATCAGAATAAATGATCACTCAAGAATAAGAAATCCTCTGTTAATGCATATGTTTTGAGTTAAGAATTTGAACAATTAAAAAATTAAAAAATTGATATTAATTTTCTGATACCTTATCAAGTTGAAAAAAGTGTTCCTAAAACTCCATGTTTTACATCAATTGCAATAAATTTAATAAATATCATTGTATCATTCAAACAACCTGAAAGCTATATTTTATAAGTGAAGAATGAGAAAATTTTTGTTTTCTTTTAATTTTTCTCTTGGCTAAGATCAGAGCAAGGGATAGATAACTGTTTCTGGTCATAAGAAAATCATAAATGCTAATATAGAGCAATAATTATAATAGAAACTCAATAAATGTCTCCTGAATTAATAGATTAATTAATTAAATATAAACCCTACCTTTAGAGAAAAAATGTGACTCCTGACTTAAAATTTATGAGAAATATTAGCAAGGAGGCCATGCATACTTTCAACAACACTAATTCTCATACTGTAGACTTTCAATTATGGCTCAGGAATGGTTTGTAGGCTGCTTTTGAGAAAGCTGAGGTTAGTGGGAGCTTTTATAAAGAGAAGGTTTCACATATAATTATGTTCAAAAGAATTCATGATTGCCTTTTAATGTTTTATGATTTATTATTCTAAGTCCAATTTCAACATAAAATACTTCTCATGATTAAGAAAATTGCAATCACCTCAAGACTCTCAAGACAAATTTGGAGAATCTCCTTAATGGGGCACAGAGGGAGTCTGAAAAGGAATGAAAATATAGTGCTCACAAGTTATAGCTTAACTCGTATAAACAGCACAAATGCTAGGACTTTATTTATACATAAAGATGATAAGGCTTGAGGATTTATGATTTGTAAAAAAACAAATAAAAAAGATTTATTTTACTTTTTCTTTCAAATTTATAGCTTTCTAAACACCATATAGTGATGTTCAGAAGTCTGTGGTAGTAATTAGGCAATATCGGTCTGGTTTTGAGCAGGATGCATCCGATCAGACTAGAAGGAGTGCTTCATTTTCTTTAAATATACTTTATTGGTGCATTGTAACCACACATCATATTGAGGTATATTGTGATAGAGATATATCTACATAAGACCATGTGCATTTCCCTACAGATACCTACTCTCCTCCCCTGCTCATAATATTGAAATTGGTATTGGCGGCTTCATAAATGAAGGTAGGACTGTTTGAACTTTTTCTTTAATCAAGTCTCCCTTTTCATCTTTCCCCCACCACCCCATATCCTCTTCTACTCTATTTCTCTTCATTTATTGAAATTTCTTTGGTTTCCCATTTTCTATCTTCTACACATGAGCAAAAACATATTACCTTTCACTTTCTGAGACTGGGACTATGTCTGAAACAAGTTTCAGTTAGTATATGCTACAATTATTAAACTATTAGTCATGTATCTGCATTTAACCTGTGTGTGGCCTGTTGGGCCCAATTAATCATTGCGTGTATGTGGGTGTGGGGGGGCAGTACACTAAGCATTGCATACTATGACTCCACTAGAGTAAGTATGTAAGAACATGAATTGCCTACTGAATGTAAGGGGCCTGCTGGGAATTTTCTTGGAAAGTGAGAAACATTTTGCCCTCACACATATCATAGTCCTGATAATGCCCAGCTTTTAATAAAGCAAGAAAATTTAACCTAGAATATGAGCGAAATCTCTGGAGAGTTTGTTTCAATAATATAGTCATAGAGTTTTGCTTTTTTTAGAAAATTAAACTACTTAATGCCTTGCGAATTCTACAAGATTATAGACAGGATATTGTACAAAACATTATAAATTGCAATTTAAGATATATTGAACACAGAAAGCTAGACACTGCCTACTGGTAGAATTAGTTAAGCCTTTTGATTAGAGATATTACCAATAAGAGTAATCCACATTGTCCTGGGGGCAGTGGTGTACACATGTAATCCTAGTACTTGGGAGTTTGAGACAGGAAGAACATAGTTATGAGGTCAAGTAAAATATGAAATAAGGCTAGGAATGTAGTTCAGATGTAGAATGTTCCTGAGTTCAATTCCCCAGTAATGGAAACACACATACACACACATACACACACACACACATACACACACACACACACACACACACACACACACACACACTCACACTAATGAATTATAAGAAGAGAAAAAAACCTAAAAATGCACATGTATTACTTAGCACATCAATTGCCCAATGGGAAAAAATAGCTCTAATATTTCCTGTTAAAGTCTGTGTTTTAAATAACAAAAAATTAAATTTTTTGAATGTTATAATTATCTCAATGGTACACATTAGATAATTTGAAATAACTTAGATTAGTCAAGTATTAACAAGGTACCTAGATGATTAGTGCTAAGAACTCAGTTAATGCTAGTTAAATACATTTGCATATCAATTAATACATTTTTATACTGTTTTAGAATTATCCTAGAATAATACCTTATGTAAATTTCAAAATCCAAATTGTTTTAATACACTTAATTTTATAAATGTAAGTAGACTTATTGACTATCTCTTGGTGGCTGAAAGACATAAGTTAATTATTTGTTAAGAAATTCATGATGCCACACATACTAATTAGACCAATCCAAAAACACATTATGATAAAATGCAAGGAAGTTTTCTAACCACGATTTTCATATTGAGAATATACTGCAGAGTCTGTGAATGCATACAAGTGAAGCTGGGGAATGTATGGGCCATGAATATAACTGAATGTTTTAGTTCAAATTCAAATATAATATTATAAGGAAATACTATAACAATCAGATGCTGAGGATCCAACCTGTGATAAAATATGAATCAGTGGTGGTAAAATATTTAGCAAATGAGGTTATTCTGCAAAGTCTTAGATACAAACGTTTTCAAAGAACTAAGGTCTTGAATTTGTAGAATATGGGAAAGTTCACCTGCCTCCTTTATACTATTGTAAAGTTTAATAATTAAAAATACTAGTTACCTTAAAACCATATAAGGTGTTTCTAATTCATACGATGGTTTCTAATCTTATTGTATTGTGGTAGAATATTTTCCAACAGTTTAAATATTTAACAAAAATGAAAATTGCAAAAATGTTGTAAATATCTCCTAGATATGACCTAGATTCTATTCTACTTGCTTTATTTAATATCTAACAATTCATTTTTCTATACATCTGCTAATTTGTTTTTAAAGTATAGCTACAAAGTAATTTGTAATCACTGTGCTCTTCTCTAAATATATAAGCCTTTAATGTCATTAAATATATATTATATTTGTTATTTATAAAAATTTTAATGCTAAATGAAAAATAAAATCCACATGTGTATATTCTTTGAGGTTAGCCAAACCATTTAAGATGAGGAATATTGACATTACCTCTCAACAGTCCTTCTTCCCATCCGCAATAAATTCCTGCAATCACAATGAATGTTCTGATTTTTTCCAGCGTATAGTAATATTTTCTGTTCTAGGGCATCGTTAAAATTGCATTATGTGGTGTAACTTTTTTGTTTGTTATGATTTATTCAGAGTAATATCCTCAAAATCAATGCATGACATTGTTTGTATCAATAGATCATATATATATATATATATATATATATATATATATATATATATGTATGTATACATAGTATACACACACTATATTGCTAAGAAGTATTTCACTTCATAAATATACCAAATCTTGTTTTTAGATTACTTTATTTGATGGATATTGGACTGATATACATAAGAGTTAAACTGCCACAAACATTTTTATTCAAGTATTTCTGAACATATGTTTTCATTCTCATGGCCCAATATGTAAGAATTGTTCAAGCATAGCTGTTTTGTATTTTGCTTTATGAGAATGTATCATACCTACTTGCAAAGTGATGTTGAGAGACAGTTCTCCACAACTCTCTCGCATATCTGCAAACATCCTGCAAGTGAAACATAAACTGCTCTTTGATTCAGACGATCTTTACAAGTTTTGCAGCAAACAGCCTTGGAAGACATAGATGGAGTCTCTCTGCAGAACTAAGAGCTGGCTTATTGTCAGTTATAGAAGAGTCAGTTCTCTAATCTCAGGGACAGGGGTCTCATACCGCCAATCATTGTCTGCGCAGATACCATGCTGTTCACATCACTTTCTGAGAACCAGTAGGAAGATATTTTTACTTCAGCAATTGCTATTCCTCAAGAAAAGAAAGACAGAAAGAATGAAAAGTTCACTTCTTATGACCCAGAGTATCTAGTCCTCTACCAGTCCAGAAACTATGGCACACTAATTGTTCACTTTCAAGTTGGGCAAAATTCCAGGACTTACAAAGATTTTGACAAGCTTTGGGCTTTTATTTTCTCACCAATAACATATCAGAGTTCAGTTTGTCCACAAGCTGGCCAGCATACTGCCAATAGTCTCTTAGATTTTATACATCTTTTTTCAGTACCAAGGACTAAACCCAGGGATATTCTACCTCCAAGCCTCAACCGCAGCCCTGTTTTTTTTTTATTATTATTCTCTATTTTGAAATAGAATTTCACTAAATTGTGAAGGGCCTCACCTAAGTAGCTGAAGCTGGCCGCAAGCCTGCGATCTTCCGGTCTCAGCCTCTCAAGCACTGAAATTACAAGTGTGTGCTACCATGCCCAGCTAGATTTTATATATTGTAGTAGGTATCTAGTGGCATCTGTCAAAAACTTATGTATTTTATATAATAAGTAGTGAAGTTGAAGAGATTTATGTTTTCTTGAGTATTCATAATTTTTAAAATCAACTTTCTGGCCAATTATTTTGCCCATCTTTTATTGCTTTATTTTTTAATAATGGATAATAGAGTGAAAGATAAGTATAGATCCTGGATTTAAGACCTTTGTTTAATATATACTTTATCAATTTCTTTTACAAATTGTGACTTGCCTATTCATTTCCTGATGCTATATTTTGATCAGTGGAAGGTATTTTGATGTGTAATATTTCTTTGTTCTATTATGATTATTACTCTTTATAAATTGCATTAAGAAAAATATCTAGCCAGCTACCAATACAATTTTTTCTTCATTTATATTTAAATAATGTTAACTTCTTTAATGGAAAATTTTACTTTAATGAAAATTGGAAATCCACTTGGCATTATAATAAAAAATGTGACTGATACCCTGTACCCTCTACTCAATATCCCTCAATGACACTCCTGGCATGACTAAAGTACACTATCATAACCAGTTTATTGATATTAATATAGTAAAGATACAGGGAATTTTTATCATTGTAATATCCCTTTTGTCACTGTTATATAATCTCTTCTCCTTCTTTTACCCAACAATTTTTACTTTTATTCCATAATCTCAGACAAAAAATAAACTATTTTTCATTTTCATAACTTTGCCATTTGAAAAATGTTATATAAATGGAATCGCAGTATGTTACCTTTAGGATTGGCTTTTTTTATTCAATATAATTATCTAGAGATTTGTGTATCAATAGTTTGTTCTTTTTATTGCTGATTAGCATACTTTAGGACGGTTGTATCACATCTGTAACCATTTACTCATTGAAGGTATCTGGGTTGTTACCCAATTAAGCTATTACCAAAACCCCAAAAGCTATTATAAACAAATAAATTTAAAACTATTATTAATATATGTGAAGCTTTGTAAATGTTAATGTTTATTTCTTGGGACAAATGTCCTAGAATATAATTGTTGAGTCATATAATAGTTGCATGTTTAGTTGTATTTATTCATTTATTAATTTTTTTTTGTGGTGGTACTGAGGTTTGAGCCTAGGGGCACCCTACCTCTGAGTTACATTCCTCAGCCCTATTTTACTTTATTTTATTTGAAACAAGGTTTCATGATGTTGCTGAGATCCTTACTAGGTTGCTAAGGCTTTCCTTGAACCTGTGATCTTTTTATCTCAGTTTCCCAACTACTGGAAGTCCAGATGTGCGCCACCACGTCGAGCTACACATGTTTAGAATTTTAAGAAACAGACAACTGTGTTTCCAGGATGGTTCCACCATTTTGCATTCCCACTAGCGCTGTGAATGATAACGTTTCTGTACATCCTTGCCAGAATTTTAAAATTTTTGCCATTTTGGATGTGCTATAAATACTGTTTCTAAAAGGTAATGTGCCTTTCCCTACCACTCAATTCCATTGACATTTATGTAGTCAAGCACTTTGTGCTACCCATAACCTAAAAGTTACTCTTTTTTTGTGGAAGGAACACCTAACATTTATTCTTTTAACAATTTTGTATACAACATTATCAACTGCAGTCTCCATACTGTACTATAACTGCAGGTTGTATCCTTTGACCCATCTCTCACTGTTTTCTCCCCCTCCTTGCCCCTGGCAGCCACAATTCTACTCTCTGTCTCTATGTATTTAATTTATATGCTTTGAGTTATGAGCTCAAGATATCTTCCTCACTCTGTTATCTTTACCTGGTATGTGGGGCAATTCAAAAAAGAAAAAGTCATAGGAAAAATAAAAACCTATCCTAAAGCTTAAACTTTTAAAGTGCACTACACTTTTCTTTTGTAGTACTTTCAGTTTGTAATTATTTATTATGTGATTACATGAAATTAGATTATTTTTGCTGTTGTTTTTAATCTATCTCTGTCACATAAAAATAGGCAGGAATCTTGTCTGTTATCTTTTTCTTCACTATATAGCTTGTGCCTCATATATTGGACACCTAGTAGAAACTAGTGACTATAGAATGTTAATATACTTTCTAAATGTCTTCTCTTGAGTATGCAATTATCTAATAGATTATTTCAAATAGTAATTATATGTATGATTGTTTTAAAATTGTGTCAGTGAGCATAACATAGTCTTTAAACTTTGAATAGTGTATTACCTTCCATTACTTTTATCACATACACATGAATTAGAAAGACCTAAGTGAACTCCCAATGTTTTGTAAGATAATAAAAATCCCATTCTTATTCAAAGGGTTTTATTTAAAGCATCTAATAAAAACATTTTTAAGACTTAAAATCTGACCTCCAGTATAAATAAAATATCTCATTTTAAAACTATATTTAATAGCTCTGCTGGAAACCTACACAATTTGTTCAATATAATTTCTTCAGATATATTATAGATAAATTTCCCCAGAAGAGAACATCGATCTATTAATAAAAAATTTTCAATTAAAAAGATGGTACATGCTGGGTGTGGTGGCACACATTTGTAATCCCCGCGCTTGGGAGGCGGAGGCAGGAGAATTGCACAGGTTCAAAGCCAGCTGCGTGTGCTGGCTTAGGAGACCCTGTTTCCAAATAAAAATATTAAATAGGTCCGGTAGTGTAGCCGGAAGGTAGAAGGGCTTCCAGGAACCCCAGTACCACACACACAAAAAAAAGATGGTACATCAACTGAACATACTTAATTTTCTCATTGTGCCCTGTACTTCCCTACCCTCCTACCTGCAGACCAGCCAGCACCATTGCTTTCTAGCCTGCGTGTTTCCCTTGGCTGGTAGTATCCTTTGCCATCTACATTGCAGTCTGGAAGTTTGGGAGAATAAATGGCTCTCAGAGTAAAAATTTTTAACCTCAGCTCCTTTATGTTTTTACTGGGTTACTATTGAGGTTATCCCAAGGATACTACACTGGCTTCCAGAATCCTCCCAGCAGCATTAACCTCTAGTAAGACACCATGTAAACTTGCTGGAAAATGAATCTTTTTACCTGCCTTCATGTTTTCATCTTACTTTCCATCCTTTCTACTGGAAGTTTTGGCAATAATCTTCATAATCCACAAGTTGCACTCTTAATACTTAGCTCCTGGTGTTCTTCTAGGGGGTACCCAGACAAAGGTATACATTCCTGTTTGAAGAAATGAAAATGAACTGCAGTTACTCTTGGGCTTCAAATAGCCCTAATTTTCCTGAGTCTAACACAGTGGTTCTAATGTGAGACACTTTGCCAGGTATAAATAGAAAGCAGTTCTTTCTTTTCTCCTCTTGGTATCCTGCAAAACCCACTCTCTCTTTGATGAAAGCTGAAGAGATTCCTATATTTTATTTAATAAACGGGCTCATATTCAGGTATTATATTCTGCAGTCTTTGTTGCCCCAGAAAGAAGCTGATCAGGCTCAGAGATCTACATTAGAAAAAAGGGTGAGGCTTCCTTCTTTTCTGTTTATCTACTTTCCTCATCTCCTCCACCCCTTCTTCCATATCCTCTGCTGCTTCTAGCTTCTTGAGGTTAGAAAGGGAAAGAAAATAGCAGTCGGAATGAAATACATGCATGAGGCATGTTATAATCCAGAACTATGTGGCTGATGCCATGGTACCGGTTTCTTCTTACTTTGGAGATATGGCTGTGGCCCATTCTTCTAGCAGATCTTGCTCAGCACTTTTACTTAACAACCATAATGCTGCCCCTTCTGGCAGCTCATGATCTGCACTCCCTCCATCCATGGCATTTCTTCTGTATGGAACAGGTATTGGGCTCTTTCAGAAAGGATTCATGTATCCTTTTCAAAATACTTTGTGAGGCCCATGAAAATACTCATGTGCCCTTGACTGGTGGGGACAAAGATAGTTGGTGTCCCTCAAAGCCCTCTCCGTTCTTTCATCTGCAGAGCAGCTGCAGGAAGCCCAGAGTCTTGGTAGCAGACTTCTCCAGGAGACCTGTGCCCACAGCTTCCGGACACATCGTCTGAAGTTGGGTCCTCACCCCTTTGCTGCAGGAGAATCTTCCTCCTGGCGTTGAGCATAGCTATGCTCTGTGAGGGGGTTTCCAGAACCTCTCCCACTTAGCTAACAGGATAAAAAGGAAGGAGAAATTCATAGTTCTTCTACCAGCAACCCACCCACAGTCTGTGTCTTCCTGATCTGCTTACTTCCTTGCATATTGGGGTATTAGATTAAAATATATTTATTTATCTTTCTTTGGGGCTACTTCTAAGAATGCTCTGCATAGCAGACTTGATACCACACTTTTATGTTGGTATTTAACACCTTTTCCTGTGACCTTTGTAGAAATTGCTGGAATTCTGAGATAGAGGGAAAGGGACCATTTTGCCATACTGCTGAATTTATTTAGATTACACTGAAAACGTTGTGCTTCCTCCTGGTTGCTATGGTTTGAATATGGATTAATTGTGAATTCCAAGGGTTCCGGTGCTTGAAATTTGGTCTACAGAGAGGTGGTAGAACCATTGAGACAGGAAATAATAGAAGATAATTAGATCATGGAGGCTCTTCCTTCAGAACAAGTTACTATTACTCTCATTGACTGAGTTAGTTCTTGTGGGAGCAGGTTGTTATAAGCTGTGGAAACCCTGCATACCTGGCCCCTTCCGATCAGTAAGTACTTTTTTCTTCTTTTCTCTAGCATATTGTAATACAGCCAAGGGGATAGGTGACTTGCTAGGACACTGTAATAATGCTCTTGGACCTCCAGAAATGTGAGCTTAATAAACCTCTTTTCTTTATAAAGTATCCATTTCCAGGTATTTTGCTATAGCAACATGAAATGGGCTAATATATTGGCCATATATTTTCTAATTGCAATTATCTTTTTTAATACTACATCAGTTAACTTTTCTCCAGTGATACAAGTTGGGAATTCACTTTACATATATTTTCCATGAAATCTTTGTCTAGGTATTGGGATAAACCTATAAGGATATGTATGTAATTTTTTAAAAAAATTCCATTTACAAGCCTGGCATATGGTGGTGTATGCTTGTAATCCTAGTACTTGGAAGGCTGATCAGAAGGATTCCAGATTTGTGGCCAGTCTCAGCTACTTAGTGAGGCCCTTTGCAACTTAGTGAGACCTTGTTTCAAAAATAAAGAATGAAGCCCGGTATGATGGCACAGGCTTGTAATCCCTGCGCTTGGGAGGCTGAGACAGGAGAATTGCACGGGTTTGAAGACAGCCTCAGCTACTTAGTGAGGCTTTCAGCAACTTAGTGAGACCCTGTTTCCGAATAAAATATAAAAAAATGGTCTGGGAGTATAACCCAGAGGTAGAAAGCCTCTGGGTTCCACCACCAGTACCACAAAATAAATAAATAAATAAATAAATAAATAAATAGAATAAAAAATAAGGTTAGATATGTAGCATGGAGGTAAAATGTCCTTGGATTCAACCCTAGTACTACAAAGAATGCCTTTTGCATATATATTGTTAAAAGTGTCTTACTATAAAATATATTATGAAAGACCGGGCGGGGTGGTGCACGCTTGTAATCCCCGCGCTTGGGAGGCAGAGACAGGAGGATCGTGCAGGTTCGAAGCCAGCCGCGCGCACTGGCTTAGGAGACCCTGTTTCCAAAAAATGTAAAAATAGGTCTGGGAGTGTAGCCCGGAGGTAGAAGGGCTTCCAGGAACCCCAGTACCACACACACACACACACACACACACACACACACACACACACACACACACAATATATATATATATATATATATATATATATATATATAATCCTAAAATGACAAAACAAAATGAATAGTATAGTATATAAACACACATTGCTCAAATTATATTTGTAAATTCACTGTCAGGCATGATTTTATCTTTTTTCCACTACTTTCCTACATTTTTTGGTTTTCAATAATTAGAATATATTAAATAAATATAAAATATTTTAGGCATAAAATTTGCTAGTTCAGGATGTGACAGCTGTTGTTATGACATCTTTGAAGAGCTGACATTCCTAACATCAGCTTTGTAGTAGGCAAATTAATAAGCCTGATAATTGATTTGGCAGTTAGTTAATAATTATTCCAGTAACTGGGCAAAAGCAGTGGGCTATATCACTCTTGGTTCACTTTATAGTTTCTCAATCTAATAATGTTTCTGTAGATATGTCCACATATTATTTCAAAAAGAAATATTGATCTGAGCTCTGTTTGGGAAGATACTGCTTCCAGAAGTGTGGTGCTTATGTGCTGATATTAAGAATAATGATTTTTATAGAAACTCATAAACCAGGGATACATGCATTGTCTCTCTCTCATTTCAAGATATGAAGCAGAACCTCTCTTAAACCTGAAGTCTATTTAGGACATTCATCTCACTGAAAGTCAAAAATGATTATTTGCCCATGTGGGATATTGCTTTCTCATGAATAAGCATGGTCTTCAGAAAGTTAGAGATGGCACTTGGTAGCATAATTTTTAACATTTTCCCTTAAATTCAGAATTTCTGTGGTGTTAAAATATTATAAATCAATTTTAACTAGTTATTTATAAGTAAAAAATTCTTGGCATTTAAAAAAAAAAAACTAAAAGTGTCCCTTTAGTCACAGAAATTAAATAGTCCTTAAAATCCATGCTTAAATGCTATTGCCTTAGTCAATAAAAATGATTCAAATGTATTTCCTAGAAAACAAAACCATATGTATTCATTGTCATTGGCTTTTCTCTATTTATAAATAAAAAGGTTTTTCTTCAAGTCAGTTGATGAACTAATCCCCAGAATTTTTTTTGTTTGCTTGTTTTGTTTTGTTTTACTCTTACATCATCACTAGTAGTGAAGCCCTGCAATTAAAAAATGTAGGTGACTAATAAAGCACAACTCTGTTTTTGAGCATTCTAAAATGACTACATCATTGACTCTCCATAGTTTCAGCAGCAGTATTTTTTAAAATAACATAAAAATAGAGGAAGCAGCCTATCATTATTGTCTCACATTTATGAAATGTGTTAACATTTTCAGGGCCACAAACAATATGCAAGAAGAGAAATGAAAAACCAGTAAAAACTGGAAGCAAAATTCCCTTCTGGAGATAGTAAGTGGGGTCAGTGCCCTTGCTAGTAGCTTGGAGCAGCTTAGACAAGAGAAAGGGAAGAGAATGGACTGCAGTTTCCTGATGCTAGGTAGCTATAGACAAAGCCTGCTGTTAGGCTCCTATTAGTTTTTAAAGATTCCCGCAACTTATTTTAGGTTTTATTTGAATGTGTCAAGGTGTTAGTGACATAGTTAAAAGTGCTCATGTCCTATGAGGCTACAAGTTAAGTGCCAATGAATACTCTGATGTTATTTGCTACCAGACAGTTTAGACAAATAGCAGGAGCAGCCCAAACCATTACCACGTCATATATATTTAACATTTTATTGACATTTTAAAGGTGGTATTCAAAGAATGTTGCTTTTGGACTTGGCTTCTTCTTACCTGTGCTCCATGTTTACAGATTTAATTCTCATTACACTCTCAGATAAAAGACATTTTGTTTTGTGCTCGTTTGTGAAAGAATGTTATGTTCATTTTCTGTTTAGTGACATAACAAAATTTTGTGGCAATAATAATAATAAAAATAATAATACGCAGCAGTAAGACACAGATTTAGTACTTTGCTGAGCTTCATATCAGAAGTTGAGGAGCTATCTCAGCAGGCTAGGATGAAGATGCTGGCAGGGCTGGGTTGCAGTCTGGAGATTCTGAGGCAGAATTGGTTCCTGTTCTCTGAAACCTCCAGAGGCAGCCTTCACATCTTTGCTCATGACCCATCCCACCATCTTCAAAGCCAGTCACAGGGGGCCATCATCTCTCTTTGATGTTTTCTTCTGCCTTTTTCATCTTCCACTTTTATGACTCAGGAGTTCAGATTTTAGCCACCTGGATAATCCAGGATAACCTATCCATCTCAAGGTTACCAGAGTAGAAGCATTAATTGCATCTGCTACCTTAATTTCCTTTTGCTGTAGAAAGTAACATATTCTCAGGTCCTGAAGGTCAGAGTGTGGACATCTTTGAGGGTCCATTATCCTCCCCACTAATTCCTGCTTCTGCCTACCAATTAGGTTTAGCTATAACAGATTAAAAATAACACTGTTTTAAAATTTTATTTTTCTTTCACACGAATGTCCTGATGAAATGACTAGCATTTTGTATTATATATTGAAACTAATATGGATAATAATGTTGTTTTGAACTAATGATGCTATTAAATAAATTCTTTTCACTTTACCATCACCACAAATTTCTAAAATAGGTTGGTTCTGTGTATATTTTATGCCATTATGCCCAGTCACTTTATTAACTTAGTAAAAAAAAAAATAAAACTACATTTTAAAGGACAAGAAACCACAAATAAATGTAAAGATTACCTTTATTCATTGCAACATATCACGTAGCAGCATATAATGATATCTACTGGCAAAAAAATTGTGCTTATTTGTGTTTATTTATTTATTTAAATAATGGAATTTCTTGATTATTTAAAAGGTTTATGAGCCAGGCGTGGTAGCACATGCTTGTAATCCCAGTACTGCGAGGTTGAGACAGGAGAATCACAGTTCGCAGACAGCCTCAGCTACTTTCAGCTACTTAGTGAGGTCCTCCACAATTTACTGAGACGTTGTTTCAAAATAAAGAATAAACTGGATGTGGTGGTGCACACTTGTAATCCCAGCATTTGGGAGGATGAGACCGGAGGATCACAGTTCATGACCAGCCTCAGCTCTTTGTGAGGGCCTTTGCAACTCAGTGAGACCTTGTTTCAAAATAAAGAATAAAAAATAAAGCTGGGGGTGTATCATGGAGGCAAAATGCCCTTGGATCCCATCCCCAGTACAAAAAAAAAAAAAAAGAAGAATAAAAATAGGGCTATGGGTATAGCTCAGAGGTAGAATGCCTCTGGGTTCCCAGTACTGGAAAAAAAGAAAAAGAAAAAGGTTTATGATAAACTGAAGTTCCACAAACATCTAAATCTAAATGGACAGAAATAATAAAATAGGTTTTAGAAGATAAAATTTAAAAGACATAATATAGAGAGATAGTCTAAAATATAATTAAAATATAGTATTTTAATAGAAATATTTTTAAGTTGATAGTAGAAACAGTATGTGATAACTGCCTTGGTAACTAGTGTAACAGCCAGATGCTAATTTATATTCTAATTATAATTCATAGTATTATAGAGAGAATATTTTTTAAAAGCATGAAGAGCATGGCACTCTGGTCTGTTTACTCCACAACTGAGTGTAAAATAAAATCTGGTTACTGTAGTAATCAGGGCAAGTTTAAGCTGGACCACTTTCAGAGGAGGGGAAACCAGAGAGTTAAAGCCAAACACTGGGCCAGTTCCCAAACCAGAACTCTGTGTCTTGTGGAGATAAATCTATATAGAGTATCATAGCTTTCTTAAACTATCCAAGTTAAAGGATATACAGACCTAGCCCACATAATAGCAAAGGACAGTTCTTAAACCAGAGAGTAAGGCTTTGGCGCAATATAAAATCAATATCTTTCTGATAACTTGAGCTTTTTGGAAGTAGAATAGACTATAATAGTGGGAAGAAAATGATCCAGCACAAAATTGCACCTGCAGGAGCTAAGAGTTTATTTTCAGGAAAATTTTTAGAGAAGACTTAAGTTTACTGCTTAGATGTCCTGCAAGCCTCCAATACTGCCCGTTTTATTATGAAGTAAAGCATAAACAGCCCACTCACATATGGTATCCTCATTTTTAAATTTCGTTTATATTTTATATTTTAGAACTTCTGTGATCCACTTAACTGGCATGCTAGGAGTAACATTCTGAACATGGTGTTTTACCCATAAATCCTGGCATATTTTTAAATGATAACCAATAGTAGGGTATATACGAAAGAACATTCATCATTTAACTCAGGGCCTCAGGTGAAGTAAGCATGAAAGCAGCGAGAGCCACCCTCCACAGTTCTAAGACTTGCTTCTCACTTTGAAAGGAGAGTAACTAAGACTGATAGCTTAAATAGCTCATAAGATCCCTTATGTGTATAAGAGAAAGAACCCCTGAAAATGAGGAACGCATTTTGTAACAAACAGGATGTGGTCTTGAGTCTCTTCTTCTGGAATAGGTCCATCTAGAAAAAAAAATCAAGCAAGAAAAAAATGTACATTCCCACCCTGCCTCCACCCCCATTAAACAACAAATAAGCTACATAAAGGCCATGGAGAGAACTGAGGCAGATAGGCCTAAGGGGCCAAGACCCCAGGAAGAAGGAAAATACATCACAATGACTCCCAAATTGTCTGACACTTTTCCCATCCAAGTATTCTCAGCCAATCAATAAATTGCATCTAAGTGCTTTTCACAGTCTCATAAGGCTGAGTACACAAAAGTAGGAATTTAGAGTTACCAAGGCAGCCATCCCATTAAAAGGCAGGATCCAAAACAAAGTAATTTGTAGCAAAGCAAGTTTGATATTTTGTGTGACTTGTTTGCTTGAGGCAGTCTGCCAATTCCTAAACTGTGTACAAGAATGTAAGCAGAAATTGACATATAAAAGTCTAAAAATTAATCAGGAACTCGAGTTCTCCTGCAGGGATGAGGAGATGAAAATTGGAGTTCAGTACCTTCCAAAGAAAATAACCCTTGGTAATCAAACCTACATTTCCAATTGATACTTCAACAGATCACACCCAGGAAAAAGAACAGACCTACACAGAGACCCTGCAGAAAAAATGAATTCACAAGAAACCATATCAAAACCCAGCTTTTTATCAAGTCAACCCCTGTCTGGATGAAGGTGATTTGCCACTAATTTAGCTGTTTTCTGAAAGAAATCTATATTTCTTCTAAGGAAAATTGGCGTGATTCAAAGGCAAAATAGTTTTTCTGTACACAGGGTCTGGAATTTTAACTGCAAATACACAAGATATGAGAAGATATAAGATCAAAGAGCTGAAAATCAAGTGTGTGTGAGGGAAAATAGAAATTAGAGTAGGTCCACAGATACCAAGGAAATTAGATAATGTGTTAATCTAAT
This sequence comes from Muscardinus avellanarius, assembly GCF_963383645.1. Classification (NCBI taxonomy): domain Eukaryota; kingdom Metazoa; phylum Chordata; class Mammalia; order Rodentia; family Gliridae; genus Muscardinus; species Muscardinus avellanarius. Next base: position 51,649,809 of record NC_137789.1, on the reverse strand, counting down.
GTGTTAATCTGGTAGCTATGGATCAATGACCACAATGTAAAGGATGCAGTGAAATCTATGATTTGTATGTGGTTTTTTTGTGAAAATTTTTCTTTAAATTTTTTATTAAAGTATGATAGTTTTACATCTTCATGGGGTAACAAATACTTGTGTAGACATACATGCACACATCACTCATTTAGCCCTTCCTCAATTCCCACCCCATTTCCTTCTTCCTCCATTCTTCACATGTTTGGCTTAGGGATTGACTTTGATATGTTAATGTACATTAGGAAATTTCCTTTTCCCCCCTCTTATCACCCTCAATTAGGTCACCTTATTTGTTCATCTATAGTTTCTCTTTCTTTGTTAGAGTTTCTCTTATGACCTTTTTCTCCCTAGCTTCCACATATTAGGGAAAGCATCAGATTTCTTACTTTTTGTTATTGACTCATCTCACTTAGCATAATGTTATCCAGTTCCATTAATTTCCCCACAAGTGACATATTGTGTTCTTTATGGCTGAGTAAAATTCCTTTGTGTACATATCCCATAGTGTTGTAATCCACTTATATGTTGATGGACATCTTGGCTGGTTCCAGTGTTTGACAATTGTGAATTGTGTAGCTATGAACATAGATACACATACATTAGTTTGGTATTTTGGTTTCCATTCTTTTGGGTAGCTACTCAGAAGTGTTGTTGCTGTATCATATGGTAAATTTGTTCACATTCTTCTGAGGATCCTCCATACTGTTTTCCAAAGTGGTTGCATTAATTTGCAATCCTACCAACAATGTACTAGAGTTCCCACTTCTCCAAACCCTCACCAGCATTTGTTGTTGATTGTGTTTTGAATGAATGATTCCCATTCTAGTTGGAGTTAGGTGAAATCTCAGGGTAGTTTTGATTTGCATCTTCCTGATTGCTAATGATATTGAACATTTTTATACATTTATTGGTCATTTGAATTTCTTCTTTTGTGAAGCATCTATTTAGTTCACTTCCCCATTTTTGATAGTGTTAATTTTCTTAGTGCTTAATTTCTTGAGATCTCTGTATATTCTAGATATTAGCCTTCTATCAGAGGAGTAATTGGCAAAAATTTTCTCCCATTCTATTGGCTCTCACTATTGGCTCTCATTTGAGGTTCTTGATAGTTTCCTTTACTGTACAGAAGCTCTTTAGTTTAATGCAATCACACATATTGATCCTTATTTTAATTTCTTGGGCTCTTGTCGAGAAAGTCTGTACCTGTTCCTATGTGTTACAGTGTTGGACCTATGCCCTCTTCAAGGAGCTGCAAGGTCTATGGTCTGATTTCTAAGTCTTTGATACATTTTGAATTGACTCTTGTGCAAGGTGAGAAAGTAGAGTTTATTTCCATTTTTCTGCACATGGTTAACCAGTTTAGCCAACATCACTTATTGAAGAGGCTATCAGTTTTTTTTTTTTCTTTCAGTGTATGTTTTGGTTCCTTTGTCAAAAATCAATTGGCTGTATGTATACAGATTTGTTTTTGATTCTTCTATTCTGCTCCATTGACCTATGTTCCAATACTATACTGTTTTTTGTGCCAATACCATGCTGGTTTTTGGCTTTCTTTTTGCCAATACCATGCTGTTTTTAACCTCAGAATAACCAGAGTCATTCTTAGCAACAAGAACCATGCAAGATCATCACAATACCTGATTCATATATTTTAAAATAGACAAGAATGGTAGAAAACCATATCTGAAATGGAATCAATAAATAGGAATTAAGTTGAAATGCTGTATCTAAACTAGTCATAAATGATATCCTCTTAATATAACTAAGACTAATGAAGAAAAAGGGAGAAAAAACTATAATTATTCAAAATTAAAATGGAGATAGTCAAATCTGCAGAGATTAAAATAATAGAGTAGAATATTATAAAGAAAATTAAGACAATATACTTAATAATTTAGATAAAATGTATAAGTTCCTTTGAAAAAAACTTAACCAAAATTAACCCTAATAAACATAGAGATCAAGTTTTCTCTGTTTTAAAATAATAGAGACCCAAAGGGAGGTATAGGATATTTTTTTCCAAATATTTAATACAGAAACTACATTAAGTTTAAAGAAATCTTCCAAATAACAGAAAGAGAGGGGGTACTTCCCAATTCAGATATCAGAAAAGGTTATTATATAAATAGAAACATACTTGTCTGCTCTCTCATGAACATGGATACTAAAATAACAAAATTATTTACAAATTTAACACAGAAATACATTTAAAATATGATTCTTTGTGATGACCAATTTGATCTTATTCCCAGGATGCTTGGTTGTACAACATTTGAAAAATTTTAAATGAAATATAACTGTGACAAAGAGGATGGTGGCTGCTAAAAATATCTATGTTCCAATATCTAGAACCTGTGAATTTGTTATATTATATCCCAAAAAGAAGTTGGGTTTCAGATGAAATTTTAATTACTAATCAACTGAGAGTAAAATTAGAAGATTATTCTGGGTTATCTGGATCAGCCCAAAGTATTCAAGAAAATTCTTGAGAGGGAAGAAGGTAGCAAGAGAGGAGTCGGTATAGGAGATGTCATTACAGAAGTGAGATGAGAGACATGCTAAGTCACTCCCATGAAGTGAAAACACAGAGCCATGAACCAAGGTGCTAGAGATCTTTCAGAGCTTGAAAAGGTAAGAAAATAGATCATTTTCTACCACCTTTCAAATGGAATGTAGGCATGCTGACTCCTTGATTGTACCCAGTGGGGTTATTAGAACACTTCCGAATGACTGAGTTTTATTTTGAGTCACAAAGGTTGTAGTAAATAGTTATAGTAGGGATAGAACATGGTAGGGTTACAATAGTCTACTGATATCATAAAAGAAAAAATTAGATTTTGTCAACAGGTACAAAAAATTACTGTTTCAATACTTATTCAAGTATTGTTTTATTAAAAATGAAAACTAAAACACAACTAGGAGTAATAGGGTTTTTGCTGATATGATAAATGGTACCTAAAATTATTCTTCCTTTTCAAACATATAATTATGGAATTCATACCTTCCTTTACAATGAGGGGAAAAAGTCAGGGAGCTTGATTGTATTGTTTCTATTCACATAGTAGAAGAAGACCTAGCTTTACTAAAAGGGAATGCAAATAAATAAAAATGTAGCCAAGAATGGTGGTACACACTTGTAATTCCAGTTCTTGGGAGGCTGAGACAGGAGGATTGCCAGATGGAAGACAGCCTCAGCAACTTTGAAAGACCTTATTTTAAAATTAAATAAAGGGCTAGCTCAGATATAGAATCCCTGGGTTCAATCTCTAGTGCCAAGAAAAAGTAAATATTACAATGAGGGATACAAAATCACCTTGTTTCTTCAGATTACCTTTCAAGTAAACATTATTAAAAGTTAAATTTAGAATACTAGAGTTAAGCAATATAGTCTGTCAACATAAGTTTAAAAATTTCTTTTAAATTATAAATCTTAGTTTCAGTATACATTTTAAAAAAGCATATTTTACTTTTTGGGGAAAGTTTTAAAAGTCATGTTTAGGATCTTGCTACAGACAGTGAAAACAAGATGAGGCTGCTGCTGGGTGCTTTAGCAAAAATCGGATATATTGCAGCAGATTTGACTGCTATTTTCCATGGAACTGAAGTTTTCAAAACTGTGTTCTGATGGGCCAAGGAGGGAGTAATGAACTGTTTGCTCTTTAAAGCAAAAATACATGGACCTGTCACAGAGAGACCTCATTCTCATCAGAAAGACAGATACACCCTGAAATTCCAAAAGCACCAAGCAGCAGCCTCATGCCTTATAATGACCCCATGCCTTATAGACCAAGACACTTTTGTTATTTTTAAGTCGGTTCTGCAGTTGGACATCTGGGTAGGATGAGCCAAGCAACCCAGGAAGTATAAGATCCTTTTGAGCTAAAAATTGTAAACCTTTTTCTTTTTAAATACTTTCTCAAAGAAGTTATTAAGAAACTTAAAACACAAATTGCCAATTTCTCATAGCTCCAAACCGACTTCTTTTCATGATACCCAAGTTGTATAGCAATTCATATGTTAGTTTGTACTATGGTGTAACCTGCATAGGCCAAAGGGATGAAAGATTATGCACTTATCAAAATGAAGAGAGTGCAATAAAAGCCACACAAAATAAGTCACCTGTAAAAGTTTACTAGGGACTGGCATGGTTGCACATGCCTGTAATTCTAGTACTTGGGAGGCTGAGACAGAAGACCACAGGTTCTAAGCCAGGTTCAGCAACATAGTGAGACCTTATTCTAAATTTTTTAAAAAAAATTCTGGGGGTGTATATCAGAGGAAGAATCCCCCTGCATTCAATTTTCAGTATCATTAAAAAGAAAAAATAAATTTACCAGGTTATATGGGCCACCACAATGAGAGCTGGCATGAAGTTCTCTTTCTTAATATATAAATCTGCAGCAGGTATCAGTTTTAAAACAAAAGAAGATACTATACTACTTTTAAGAAACTTTTTATCTAATATGTCTGAAAATTAAGTTTTTTAAAATTTGTTTTACAGTATAGGGGATCAAACTCAGAGCCTCACACAGCTAGACAAGCACAGTAACATTGAAATATATCTCTAGTACTTTTTATTTTATTTTGAGACAGAATCCCACTAAAGTTGACAATGCTGTCCTTGAACTTGCATCCTTCCTGCCTCAGTCTCTTGAGTATCTGGGATAAAGGTATATACCACAAAATTTGGCTAGAAAAATAAACATCAGTGGAGGAGAGGGATAGACCCCACATGTACACCTCAACCCCATTCTCTCCAGAGAAGTACAAGTTCAGGAAGTTCAGAAAGGGTGCTACTCTCAATACTGATGATGAAAATAAAACATTTTCAGTACTGTGCCTGAGTACTATCTTTGGTGTTCTTTACTACAGCCCAAATATTCTAAGTAAAAAAAAAGTGATTTTTTTTGAAAATGGCTTTTAAATCACACGTGTTTCATTTTGCTTCATGCAATAGAATCCCTTTCAGTATTTAATGGAACCATTTTCAACCTAACTGAAAATCTTACATTTTGTTTTCAGCATTGCTATTCAGTTCTTTAGTATGATTAGCAATGTCTGTTCATTTTTACTTGTATGTAAGTGTGCAAAATGCCCATGTATCCATTCCTGTTGATGCCACTTTTATTCAACTCTCTGAAAGCTGAGGAGCAAGCGCTAATATTTTTTCATCACTCAGAACCAGTCTTTTCTAAAGACAGGTAGGGAACCATTTAAATATTTTCAATAAAGGGATTGTTAGAAGGCTAACTAAATCAAACAATCTTGTAACTTTTCCAGGTGTCAGCTGCTTTTTGTAAACAACCAGATAATAGTTTATGCTTTGCAGGCTATCCAATGTTTGTCACAACTATTCAACTATATCACAGTACTGTAAATGTAGTAGTAACACTTATAAATACATAAATGGGCATGGCTGTTTTCCAATAAGACTATATAAACTGAGCTGGTAGCCCATTGTTGACCAATATCATTTTCTAGGTTATTTCCAAAATTCCATCTTTTCCTTTTTTTAAGATAATTCTCTTTCAAACATAAGGCCAACTCTATGTACTATCAGCTTCTACCTATAATTTTTAAAAATGCTCTTTTAGTTCTCAAAGTATCCTGGGCTTTAAAAATGGAACTTAAAATAAAAATTCTCCAGAGATATCTAAGCATAAATGATGAATCTATGTTTGGTGTAAATGATTAAGAAAATGATTTTTTTTGTACTGGGAACTGAACTCAAGAACATTCTACCTGAGACACCCTGACCCAATTTTATTTATTATTTTGAAACAGGGTATCACTAAGTTTCTGAAACTGGCCTCTAAACTTCAATCCTCATGTCTCAGCATCCCAAATTCTGGGATTACAGGCATGTGCCAGCACACTTAGCTAGAAAAATGATTTTTTTTCTGTCTTTTAAACTTTTATTTCTTTATTCTTTTATTTTTTATAAGCCTAAGAGTAAAATTTTATTCACTCTGGTAATTATTTTAACAAAGTTTCCATCTTTCTTTATATTTTTAAATTTGCTTACCTTACCGCATTCCTTTTTATTGTTTTAATTTTTTATTGGTGTATTTTAGTCATATGTCTTAAGGGGGTACAAGATGATGGAGACATACATGCACACATCACCCAATTAGCGCTTATCCAGTTCCCGCTCCATTCCCTTCCCATCCCTCCTTTTCATGTTTGGCTTAGTGATTGACACTGATATATTTACTAAAGTGTCTCATGTGTATTAGAGAATTTTCCTCTTCCCTTCTCCCATCCCTTCAGATATGTTGCCTTATTTGCTCATCCATAGTATCTCCTTTTTTGTCTAGAGTTCCTCCTAAGACCTCTTTCTCCCTAGATTCTGCATACTAGGAAAAGTATCCAATTTCTATTTTTTGTGACTGACTAATCTCATTTAGCATAATATTCTCCAGTTCCATCAATTTCCCTGTAAATGATGAAATTTTTTATGGTTGAGTAAAATTCCATTGTGTACATATCCCATAGTTTTGTAATCCATTCATCTGTTGATGGACATCTTGGCTGGTTCCATAGTTTGATAATTGTGAATTGTGCAGCTATGAACATAGATACACATGCATTAGTTTGGTAGTTTGGTTTCCATTCTTTTGGGTAGATAGCCAGAAATGGTATTGCTGGATCATATAATAGGTTTGTTCCTATTCTTCTGAGGATCCTCCATACAGTTTTCCAAAGTGATTGCACTAATTTGCAATCCTACCAACAATGTATTAGAGTTCCCACTTCTCCACATCCTCACCATCATTTGTTGATTGTATTTTGATTGACATTCTACTTGGAGTTAGGTGAAATCTCAGGGTAGTTTTTATTTGAATCTCTCTGATTGTTAATGATGTTAAGCATTTTTCATACATTTATTGGGCATTAAAATTATTTTTGTGAAGTTCACTTGCCCATTATTTAATGGGGTCATTTGTTCTCTTACTGCTGAGTTTCTTGAGTTTCCATATATCCTAGATATGAGTCCTCTATTGAAGGAATTGGTGGCAAAAGTCTTCTCCCATTCTGTTGGCTCTCAGTTGAGATTCTTTTTTTAAAATTTTTTTATTGGTGCATTATATTCATACATCATATCGGGGTTAAAAAAAAACTTGTGTGTACATATATGTACACATCACTGATTTAACTCCTACCCAATTCCCACCCCATTCCCTCCCCGTCCCTCCTTCCCTTGCTCAGCTTAGTGGTTGACTTCGATATGTTTAAGTACATTGTGTGTTTTAGAAATTTTCCTCTTCCCCCCTCCTTTCTCCTCCTTTAGGTTGCCTTGTTTGTTCCTCTATAGGGTTTTCTTTTTCATCCAGAGTTCTTCCTAAGACCCATTTCTCCCTAACTCTCACACATTTTTGGTGGGATTGCAAATTAGTGCAACCTCTTTGGAAAACAGTATGGAGAATCCTCAGAAGAATGCGAACAAATCTACCATTTGATCCAGCAATACTACTTCTGGGTATCTACTCAGTTGAGATTCTTGATAGTTTTATTTGCAGTACAGAAGCTCTTCTGTTTCTTGCAATCCCATGTGTTGATTTGCCTTTTAGTTTCTTGTGCCTTTGGGGTCTTGTTGAGAAAAATGTTTATATTTGCCTATGTGTTGCAGTGTTGGATCTATGCTCTCTTCAAGGAGCAGCTAGGCTCGGGTTTAATTTCCAAGTCTTTGATCCATTTTGAATTGACTCTTGTGCAGGGTGAGAAAGTGGGATTTATTTCCACTTTTCTGCATATGGTTAACTAGTTTTGTCAACATGATTGTTGATAGGCTATCTTTTTCCAGTCTATGTTTTTTCCTCTTTGTCAAAAATCAATTGGCTGTAAGTATACATATTTGTTTCTGAGTCTTCAATTCTGCTCCATTGGTCTATATTTGTGCCAGTACCATGGTGTTTTTATTACTATAGCTCTGCAGTATACTTTAAATTCAGGTATTGTGATTCCTCCTACATGTTTTTTGCTGCTGAGAAAAACCTTGGCTATTCTGGAATTTTTGGTATTCCAGATGAATTTAAGGATTGATTTTTATATGACTGTGAGGGGTGACCTTGGTAATTTAATGGGTATTGAGTTGAAACTGTAGATTACTTTTGGAAGTATGGCCATTTTGATAATATTTTTTCTGCCGATCCATAAACATAGAAGATCTTTCCATCTTCTAAGGTCTCTTAGATTTCTTTTTCAATGTTTTATTATTTTCTTTGTGGTATTCTTTTACCTCATTGGTTAAATTTATTCCTCGGTATTTTATTATTTTGAGGGATATCCTGAGTGGAAGTGTTTTCTGGATTTCTTTTTCAGTGGATTTGTAGTTGGTATACAGTAAAGCTCTGGATTTTTTAAGATTGATTTTTGTATTCAGACACTTTGCTGAATTTCTTTTATCAGTTTTATAAGCTTTTTTGTTTAGTTTATTGGGTCTTCTAAGTATTGTATCATATCATCTACAAAAAGTGAAATTTTGAGTTCATTTCCTATTTGTACTCCTTTGATTTCCTTTACTTGCCTTATTTCTCTGGCTAGATTCTCAAACACTATATTGAAAAGAAGTGGTGATAATGGGCGTCCTTGTCTTGTTTCTGTTTTTAAGGGAAATTCTCAAAGTCTTTTCCCATTTCATATGATGTTGGCTGTGGGCCTATTATAGATGGCTTTTATGATGTGAAGGTATGTTTTTTTTTCTACTCTGATTCTCCTCAGTGCTTTTAGGATAGATGGATGTTGGATTTGTCAAATGCATTTTTAGTGTCTATTGAAATGATCATGTGATTTTTGTCTTTTGATCTGTTTATATGATGAATTACATGGACTAATTTTTGTATGTTGAACCAGCCTTGCATCTCTAGAATGAACCCTACCTGGTCATATTGTATTATTTTCTTGATGTGGTTTTGAATGCATATTGCTATTATTTTCTTTAGCAGTTTTTCATCCAAGTTCATCAAAGATATAGGCCTGTAGTTTTCCTTCTTTTAACTGTCTTTATTTGTTTTGGGTATTAATGTGATGTTGGCTTCATAGAATATATGTAGGAGAGTCCTGGTTTTTTTTTTCTTCTATTTCATTAAATAGATTGAGGAGTATCAGGATTACCTCTTCTAGAAAGGTTTTATAAAATTCACTTGGGAAACCATCTAGTCTTGGGCTTTTCTTTGTTGGCAAGTTCTTTATTACTATTTCAGTCTCTTTGATTGCTATTGGTTGGTTTAAATTTTCTATATCTTCTTGAAGATCAGTCTAATGGTGTGAGAAGGGTTTTGAAATCTCCTAGTATGATTGTATTAAGACTTATGTGTGACTTACTGTCACAAAGAGTTTGTTTATGAAAGTAGCTTTACCTATGTTGGAGGAGAAAAATTGATGGGGAACAAATTTCATTGAAGTAGGGGTTTTTCCCAGTGTTCACATCAATAATTAATTAACTCATTCACTCATTCACTTACCCATTCAAAAATATTACTGAATACTTTTTATGTAAAGGGGAATTGTACTAGATAATAAATGCACACCAGTCAAAAACTGGACTTTAATGGAGTTTTTAATCCTGTAGGAAATATAGGTACCAATTTAATAACTAGAAATCTAATGTATGCTGCCTAACAAAGTAGAAATACTGTGAAAGCAGTGATGGGAGCATCTTTTGTGGAAGAGAGGAGAGGGCAGGTTGGAGATGTTGAGAGGATATCCTTGAGTAAGTGTATTTTGGTGATGATACTAATAGTAGGTCAGAGTTGACTAGGTGAGGGAGCTTAAGGGTGGCGCAGTAAGAAAATCCATGTTTACACTATTGAACATACTCTTTTCTAAGATTACACCTTTCACATTTGGACTTCATTTTGGTATGAAAATAACTTTGTACTTGATACAGCAGAATAAATATTTTCTTAATGCTGCTACTGGATCATTATTTAAGATACTTTGGAGCAGCAATGAGAAGTTGTATAACCCCTTTGAATGAGTTCTTCTGAAATTTGGGCAAAATTTGCCTAGATTGATATCTGATCTTCGTCTATTCATCAAATGTCATAGCTCATAGATTCTAAGTCAAGAATGCAATGACAAACTTTTAGTTTTGAAAGAAATAAATATATATTTAGGAATAAACATTCATCTGAAGAAGGCAAGAAGAGAGATAGGGAAGAAGGAATGTAGGGGAGAAGAGAGAGAGAGAGAGAGAGAGAGAGAGAGAGAGAGAGAGAGAGAGAGAGAGAGAGAGAGAGAGAGAGAGAGAGAGGAAAATAGTAAAAAGTAGTCTTGGTGTGAATAGATCCTGATTAGTAACTAACAGCTGAAAAAATTCTCATTTGTATTTCTAAAGAGATTTAAGCATAAAATGCCACCCAAAAGGCATTTGGGGTATTGTTTTGTGAGTAAATGTCATATCTGTGAGAAGAAAGACTAATCGACTCTCTAAATTACAATGGCTTGACCTCTGTAAAATATATGTTCAGTTTTATAAGACCTATTCATAGTCTAGTAGATAAAGACTGTCTTCAAATTGGAGTGTCCCTGAAAAAAACTGCATTTATTTCTTTATGTTACAATATTTCTCTGTATATTGTAGGCAATACTCTAGAGGTTTACAAGGCTAGGGTCAAGAGGATTGGTACAACCCTGGGCTTGCTTTATGATGCTATCTGACATTTTCACTCAGGATTGATGCTTGCAACTTTTGCAGGCAGTGTAACACAAAAGGCCAGATCCATTCTTACCATTATTGTCTCTTTCATTATACATCTTTATGGCTGTGAGGGTTGCCAAGGCCCAGGGGCCCTGAGATTCCCAGATTCAATATCTGTCCTAGGAGGACAGTCTCCTAGACGGATTTCAACCTTAAGATGAAGAAGACTGGACACTCATACATCACTGCATTCATTTTCCAAGTGGAATATTAGTACATCATATAGGAAAAGTTGATAAATTTTCCAAAAGAAGTTTTGATATCCTAAGCAAGAACCCAATATCGAAGTGTTGTACATTTGTACAGGGTAGTACCCTGAGATAAGTATTTTATATCATCTTATTTTAAGTCATAAACACCAATAAAAACTCAGAGGTATGGTTGATTTTTATTTATTAGATATCAGTTCAATGGTCACTTACATAAAGATACCTTTTCTTAACCTTCAAAATGTGAATTTTCCATTTTAAACTTCTCATAGCTTTCTGTCTTTCTCCATTTTTATGGTACTTGTTGCATTGGGATCTTACTCTTATGTGACTTTTTTGATAAATACCAGCCTTCCCAAAAATATTATATGTGATATGAGAATGGGCACAATGTCTAGTTCTGCCTACTTTTGTGTTCCCCAGAGGTGTCTATAATAATTGTGTTAGTCAGATTTTTATTGCTTTGATCAAAATCCCTGACAAATACAACTTAGAGTATGAAAAGTTTATATTGGCTCATGTTTTGAGAAGGATAATTTATGGTTGGCTAACTCTAAGACAATAAATATTGTGAAGGAACAACATGTCAGAGGAAAACTGTTTTGCTCATGGCATCTGGGAAGCCGAGAGAGAGAGAGAGAGAGAGAGAGAGAGAGAGAGAGAGAGAGAGAGAGAGAGAGAGAGAGAGAGAGAAGAGAGAAGAGAGAAGAGAGAATGGAAGAATCCAGGGTAGATATAAAACTCTCAAAGACATAATCCAGGGACCTACTTCCTCCAGCCATAACCTACTTCTGAACCTTACTACAATGAGGACCATGCCTTCAAGACAGGAGCTGATGAGCTGTTTGTGGGGCATTCTATATCAAAACCATAGTGCATGATAAATATAAAAAACAATATACTGAGTTAATGAGTCAATGAGGGGGAGATTGAGTATTATAAAACTGTTATTATAAAAAATAACAATTAAAGAGGGGAAAATATACATATAGGCTGCTGTATAAATGTAATGATTTTTGAAGCCTAGTTAAAAGAATTCTTCCCCCAAATATATTCATAAGCACTGGCAAAATGTAATTAATTCAAAATATTAAACGGTAATTTCTTAGCAATTTTCTGATAAAATGCAAGAATATTTTACCAAAGATACTATATTAAATTATTAAGCCAATAGCTGGATCTGCTAGAATCTGCCCATCTCTAGGTATGTCAAGTGAGAAAATTCTACATATTTTCTTTTTAAGATTAGTTCTTAGAGTTTGGTAAATAAAAAGTGAGCAAATGAGTACCTGAGTGAGGCAGGACAGGAGGAAAGAGAGCAGGAGGAGAATTTGGAGCTACTTTAGGGATGTGGCTTAGAGCTTAGACTTTAGCAACAGACTGGATTATCAGCCTCTCTGTGATGTGTATTACCTACATTTCCTCTGGAACTTATTTAACTTCACTGGGTCTTCAGTTTAGCCATTTATAAACAGGTCATATTAATGGACCCACACTACTAAGCAACTGCATAAAGTGCTTAGAAAAGTGATAACTGAATTCTAAGTGCTATACAATGTTAACTGTTAGTTTTCTAACCTTATTCTAAACTAGGCATAGTTTGGGTCCAGTGCTATATGGATTCTCTCTTTAAGAACCATGACTTCCTGGAATTTGACAATTTTATAAAATAATAGAAAGTTATGTTTCAAAATTTAGGAAATATTACAAAAAGAAGCTTGTACATAGATCTTACCACAGAATTTTAATCACTTGCATTTTCTTTTTCTTTTTCTTTTTTTGGTGGTACTGGGGTTCCTGGAAGCCCTTCTACCTCCAGGCTACACTCCCAGACCTATTTTATACTTTTTATTTGGAAACAGGGTCTCTTGAGCCCGCGTGGCTGGCTTCGAACCTGCACGATCCTCCTGTCTCCGCCTCCCAAACTCAGGGATTACAAGCTTACCACACCCGGCATCACTTGCATTTTCTATAGTAAACATTAAAAAGAACTATAATGGATAGAAATATCAAGAAAGTCAAACAATTCAAATATTTCTTACCACAAATTCTATGTTATGCTCCACATGTCCTAGATCTATAGTTGTGATTTACTGATGATAATAAAATTGAATCCAAGAGTATAGGTAGCATGCTTTTTAAAATCACACATACACTAAAGTTAATATTAGGGTCTGGTAAGAGCAACTATGTCTCATCACCCCTTCTGGGGCCAGAATGGCCACCAGGTGGCACTCAGATTTCAAATTGCAATGCAAATTAGTTGAGACACCTAATTTTTCCAAATATTATTGTCCCTTAAACTTTACTATACTGCTCTTTCTTCCCTTTCTGTTTCTAAATACTCGAAGAGCCTCTACAAAACAAAGCTGATTTTTGTTACTATCCAATCAAATCAATGCTCAACATTTTTATTACATGTTTATTGAATATGTACATGTTGATTCAATTGCAATACAAACTATATTTTCATACTGTTACCAAAATACTTTCAGAAAAGAAACTATATTCAGTAGTTCAGTCATATTTCATCTTAACATTATTTCTTCTATACTGAAATGTAAGAAAATATTTATTAGATTATAATTTAAAAACATCATTTTTAAAACTTCTATTTTCATTACCTGTTTTTTACATACAGGGCTTTATAAAATGAAAAGGAATTTGAAAAATATGAACCAGTGCTTCTTATGATTTTCCAAAACATCCAGTGCCTCTCTAAAGCTCTTATTCAATAGAAAAGGTAGTGTGAGAAAAAGCTGGTTCAGTGAATATGAAAGAAATATAAAATCATAAAGCAAATGATTGGGCTTTCCAGGATAGAATTTTTTTTTAGGATAGAGTGAATTTGAGAGAATTGAAAAGGAATTCCCAAATGTCAGAAAATGTCAAAATTATTAAAATTCTAAGCAAAGCACAGGCATCAAAAGGCTGCTTTGATGACAATAAATGCTCCATACCAAACAAATGTATTATAGCCTAGGTGCATTTGAAACTTGATATTTGTATTTAGAGTTTGTTCATTCAGTGTTCAAAGTTTATTAAAGTTTATTACTATGTGCCCATCACTGTTTGCTAGATATATAAAGGTTAATTAATAGAAAGTCCCAACTCACAGGTTAATACCTTAGACACTGGTTAAGTAGAGAAATGAGTTTTGGAAAATTAGACTAAGAAAACAAGACAAAGCATTCAGAAGAGACACATTTGAGGTTTATAGAAGGATGAGCTCTGAATGTCCAGGAGCAGAAGGCCATGAGAAGATGTGCAGGTAACAGTCACCTGAGGAAAACTTACAGAGCACGAAGACTTTGGGCAATTAGCTACCTGAACTGTGTTTGTAGCAGAAAGAAGGCCTGGTGGACAAATTTAATAGGTGTTTATAAGAGACAAAGTAGTCATCAAGAATAGATAGGACAGTCTGGAAGGATTTGGAGCAAAATTCATATATTTTTAGTGGTCTTCAGTGTACGGTGTATAGCTAGAAGCAGGGAAATGACTTGAGCTAATGGCTAAGATCATCCTGGCTGCTACTGGAGCAGTCCAAACAAGACACTATGTTGGACTGAAGTGGAAATATTGAAGGTAAAAAAAATGTTCAGAAATAATGGCAAATTTTGGTTTGACTGACTGAGGATACATTTATTAAGCAAGCTTTGGAAGAAAATATATTGGAGGAAATATTAAGAATCACATTTTGGCCATTTTATGTTTCAGAATACTATCAGACTACCAAAGAGTTTGCCAGTTAAACAGCTGGGTCCATAAGGAAAAAATCACGAGGAAAGATTTGAGCCAGGTGTGTTGGCAAATGACTATAATCCCTGTCCTGGGAAGGTTGAGACAAGAGGATCACAGGTTCCAAAACAGCCTCAGTAACTTAATGAGACCTTGTTTTAAAAATAAAAATAAAAAAGTTCTGAAGTTGTAGCTCACAAATAGAATGTTCCTAGATTCAGTCCCTAGCATATATGCATACATGCAGACACACACACACACACACACACACACACACACAGAATGAATATTTGGAGAAGTCAAAATAGAGATTCATAAATTAAAGTTAACTATTGAAATAAAAGAGATAAAAATGTTATAAAACAAACTTATGATCATACCAATATTTGTTGCTTTGGCAAATTATGAAAAGAAAATGTAACAATATAATGTTTTAAAATGTACTTGGTTTTCTTCTAAATCAGAAATGGTAAGCACACAAACACAAATAACTGTGATGCAGGAAGCAATTTTTTGGTATTTGGGTAACTCAATAGTTACCCAAAAAGAAGCGGCCTGGGATATCATGGAAGACATCCCAGAGAAATGCCAGGGTTAGTCAGAAGGCAGGAGTAGATGTGGGTTAGAAAGTTTTATGTTTTTATACAGAAAGGAATCAGCAAGGCATGGTAGGCAGGTTTAAGATTATTTAGCTTGCACTTTTGTGGGCTTTGGGGTGCAAGGTTGTCCCTAGTTTTCTGGTACTTGACGAGTGAGTGATTAGGGCAGGGTAATAGTGACCAGGAACATTAGATCTCTGGCAAAGCCCTATTAAAGAGGTGGTTGGGACTATAAATTATTTGATTTGCATATAAAATGTACTCTTGGAAAAAAGGGAGATTGTTAGGGTTATTACCTAGCAATCCTGGTATTGTTAGCTAACTCTGGCAGGGTAGTCTTTACCAGATCACCAAAGCCCCAGGATGTCAAAGTATCATAAAATATAAAGAAAAAATAAAACAAATAAAAAACTTCATTATATATGTTACATATAGTTAAAAAATAAGTATTTCAATAAAATATAATATATAAATTACATATATTATATATTATATAAATTATATAATATACATTATACATTATATAATATATTGATATATTATAATATATATAAATATATATAAAGTTAAAATGAAATAAGTATGATTTCACAACAACAATAACAACAAAGTTTATAAGAAAGAACTGTCAGCTGTCAAAAGTAGTTGGGAGCAGGGAACACTGATAAAGAGGAGGAGAGCCATTGACAGTGAGACACAGATGCCTCCATGGCCTTGAGAGGAGCAATTTCCACAAGTTGTGAGGCCGATGCTGACCACAATGAAGTGGCACAATTGGGATGATGGTAAAGAATCCAAGACAATCTCGGTAAGGAGAGGACTAAGTATTGCTGCATTAGAGAACTGTTTCACTCTCTGGCCCTCAGATTTTCCCTGGTAACATCTATTTCAGAGACTCTTGGTTTGGCCAGGAAAAAGTTCAATGCTAAGCCCACTCCTGACTCTCTTTGCTCCCTCAGCTTTCAAAACACTGACAGAGCCTCAAGTGGAGGGAGGAATTTGGAGTTTTCTAGGCAACGGGGAAAACCTGAAGATATTGATGTTTGCGTTTTGTGACAAATGACTCCTGATGATCCTATGGTGACGCTCACGTTGAAAAGTCCCACCTACACACTTGAAACTCCTAGAAGGATTGTAATTCCTCCTTCATGAGTACACAAGGAAGTATTACCAGTCCTCTGAGAAATTTGAGTTCTAGACTACTTGGATTGAAATCATAACAACTTACTGTCTGAGCACCCTGAACATCATATTTAACCTATATACACCTAGTTTTTTCTTATTCCTAAAATCAAGAGAATACAACTATCTACTTCATAGTGTTCTGTGAAGTTAATGAATAAACAAAAATCAAAATGTTTTTGGCACATATTATATTAACATCGATAATATTGCTGTTTGTTTTATGAGTAGAAATGGAGACAAAATGAAAAGGAAGGGATGTAAAAACAGTGAATGCTGAGGAAGAAATAAAGAAAATGGTGAAGAAAAAAATTTAAAAACAAGGAAGGAAGTAAATTATCAATGTAAACCTACCAGATATTTTTCTAGATATGGAATTCTTGAATTTCCAGAATAAAACCTAAAAAAACAGTATCTCGCCAAAAACCCAGCACGATGAATAAAAATGAACCATGCATTATACTAATTCAGTTTTGATATAGATGTAAAATAATATTTTGAAGTATACCTTTTAAAATCAAAAATTCAAAAATGAGAGAGAACTTTGCTAAGCAAAACTAGCAGAAACTTTACAGCATGTTGTAGTGGGTGTGGTAGAGAGTAGGCAGGAAGCTCAAGCCTGTGGTGGCAGGTCCTGAAATCCTATAGGTGAGCTCATTCCAGAAGGAGGGGACTCACTTGAATGGAGCTCGTATAAAGAAGACAGAGATGGAAGGGCTAAAGTCTACAGGTGGAGTGTATGTGGATGTGTTCAAGGACGGGCACCAACTAAAATTAATAAAAAAAAAACAATCAAGCAGAGACTTCTAGTGAACAAGTCTTCATATGCACAGTCTCAGAGTAATTAGAGAAACTTTTTCTTTGGGGATTTTGAGATATAAAAGAAGAGAAGGAAAATGAAGAGGAGGAGGAAGATGAGGATAAGGAAGAGACATTTTAAGGTATTGTTTTATATAATAATGAAGGCTGATAAGTCTAAAAATATAATAGGTTGTCAGGCTGCAAATTGCAGTTCAAATCCAAAGGCCATCTGCTGGCAGAATTCCTTCTTGCTCTGAGGGCAAGAAGAGACTTTTCTGTTAAGACCTATAAGGTGTTAGAAGGATGATTTAGGAGAATCCCAGGTTCATGGGAGCCTTAGCAACTTAGTGAGGCCCTCTGTAACTTAGTGAGACCTAAGTTATTCAACCTAAAACTAAAAAGTAAAAAAAAATGCAAGGAGTGTAGCTCAGAAGTAGAATGTACCTGGGTTCAATATCCAGTAAAACACACACACACACACACACACACACACACACACACACACAATATAACTTAAGATACAGCTGAGAAGTAGAATCCTCAGTACCACCGCCCCCACACACACGTTGGGCTTTCATCTGATTGAATATGGTCTACTCACACAATGGAGGAGGGTCAGCTTTATTCAAAAACCACCTTTTATATTTTAATCTCATCCCCAGATTACCCTCATTCAGAACAACCTTGAACCAACTATGTGGTTACCATTGTCCAGTTTATTTGATGTATAAAATTAAACATCACAACTGCTGAATGAGATGGGAGGCTTTGACTTTTTTCTCATAGCTTTACAGCTTAGTACAATAATTTTTATAGTGTTCGTGTCCCATTTGTATGAGTTTCCTCTTCTTTGCTTCATCACTTTTATTCTAGACAGCTAACATAATAGGTATCAATGTAGAGTAGCTGGTAAGTAAATACAGTACTCAGAATTAAACCAAAAATTGATCAGTCACTTCCATCAGTTGACCATGCATACCCCAAATGTAGCCCCTATAGCAACTCAGCTAACTCACAGTATACTCTCAACATTAATGATTGTTGGAAAGACTTATGAATATTTGGTCATATTTCAAATGTGATTAACGATCATATCAAATAAAATGTTAGATCTCTTGAGTCTCTCCACAAGCAAATTGACTTGTGGTTTAACCTTTTCTTAGGTACATTTATAAAATTAAAATTTATAATTTTCAATGATTTGTAAAAATATTATTAATTTTTACATGTTTATTGGAATATCATAGTATTAAACTGAATCATTAATTTATGAACAAATATTCATTGAGTATTAAGTACTCCTCCATATTCTATTTTTAAGTCATTAGCAACAGATGAGTTGATTTTCTGGTATCATAAAGATAAAAACATAAACTCCATTGCTTGATCTCTCCCTGAAATGATCTACCATAATTCTAATTCCTTTACCAGTTTGTCTCTAATTCCTTCTATATTAGTCTGCTTTTTGTTGTTGTGACAAAATACCCGAGGCAAAAAAACTTAAAGGAGAATAGATCTATTTTGTTCCATGTTATCAGAAGTTTCAGTCCATGTGGGCTGGCTGCAAGACAGAACATCATGGCAAGATAGTGTGCTGGAGGAAAGTGGCTCAGCTCATGGCAGCCAAGGAGCAAAGAGAGAGAGAGAGAAAAGGGTCAGGGATAATAAAGTCTTGAAAACCAAGCAGCAAAGGCCTTGCTCTCTTCAAATACCATTTCTACCACTTCCCACTAATGCCACCAGCTGAAACCACATGAGTCTTTGGAGAATATTCCAGATCCAAAAAGTAACACCCTCATACTAGGAGGCACCATGTTTCCCCATTATTTGCAACATCCCTTGCAATAGGAAATAAAAGCCCCACTTTACTTCATCACAAGTTTTATTCTAAACATGATAGGCCTTAAATGCATAGAAATTGATCAATAAATACATTATTTAGAATTAAACAAAAAATTGATCAGTCACTTCCATCAGTTGACCATCTTTGAGTCCTGTTGGACTTTGTTTGATGGGTATTGAGAATGTCTGACTTTCTCCAACTTTGTTCTTTGTTCTTGTTGCTTAGCAGATTATATTTACTGAGATAAGTCTATATGATTTCAAAGATAATTTTGGAAAGAGAGAAAATGAAAACAAATAGTAATTTTTTGTGTGTGTGTGTTTTATTGGGGATTGAACCAAGGAATATTTTTACCTCTGAACTATACCTTGAACCACCTTTATGTTTTATTTTGATGCAATGTCTTGCTAAATTTCTGAGGCTGGCCTCAACTCTGTGATCCTGTCTCAGCCTCCTAAGTACTGAGATTATAAGTATGAGCAACAATCCCTAGCTACAAGTAGTGATTTTAGTTATTTAAATCTACCTCTGTGTACAAATACACACATACACACACACACACACACACACACACACACACAATCCTTATACAACTTTGACCAAGAGATATAAAATTATATGTATCAAAAATTATATCCCAGATGCACACAGCATCTCTCAGTTGTCCAACCTAGCTTAAAGTCTGTTGATAACATTTTAATTAAATGCAAATGTTTAAAAAACAAAAGGCTTTCATTTAAAAAATCTGCATCTGAAGGTTCTTTTTTGAAACTAGAAGATATATTAAGACCAAAACCAGGGTACATGTAGTCATTGTATTAATTTCAGTTACTGCTATAGCCTATGACCACAAATTTAGGGCCATAGAACTACATCAATTCATAAACTTGCAGTTCTGCAGTTTGGATGTCTGAAATGAGTCCCAGTGGGCTAAAAGCAAGGTTTTGAAGCCTGCATTCCTCTCTGTACTTTGTAGAGAACTACTTTCCTTGTGTTTTCAGCCTCTAGAGACTACTTCTATTTCCAGTCCTCTTCAGAGCCAGCCAGGGCCAGCCGAAGAATCTTGCTTACCGTGCATCACCATGACACCCCCTCTTCTGTTTCACTCTTCTGTACTCAAAGGCTGCTACAGTCACACTGGGTTCACTTGGGCAATAAGAGGTAACCTCCCTATTTAATGATTGGCTCACCACTAACCTTATTTCCATCTACAACCTTAATTCTCCTTCACTGGGTAATAATAGAACATATTCACAGGTTCTGAGAATTAGGATATGGACATCCTTGAAGATCATTATTCTGCCTTCACAGCCTTCTCCTGGGGATACATAGCTGCTCTCTGGACAAATGCCATGTCCTTACCAGTCCTGACCTGGCCCTTTCCATTCATCTGCAGGTCACTAACTTGATCACCTGAGTATCTTAACATGTGCTTCCCAGGGCTGTCCTTTAGAAGCTAGTCATTTACCCAAGTCTCATGAGCCCAGGAAATTTTACAAACTCTGGAGTGATTCCTGGTTTTCATTCTAAAAATTGGGACCATTCTTTTTCTTTTTCTAATTGACCACAGTGGAGAAATCTTCAGATGAGAAAACTAGCATTGTATTTTTATTACCTCTTGGGAACCAAAAACTTTGCCTAGCACTTACATGGATAGTGGCAACATTTTTGTTAACCTGAATGAGACTGAAATTATTTCTGCAAAAAAAATAGCAAGAACTCAGTTGAAAGCTGAGCAGTGTCTCATTTCCAAAGCCCAAGAAAGTACCACTGTCCAAGTAATGGGAATATATTTCCAATGAAATCCTACCCAACCCAAACCCCAACCAAGAGCTATTGTGGACAATAGCTGGACATAAGTATTTGAGGTTAGCGTCGTGCTGGGCACAGTTCAGAATCAAAAGATGCTTGCTTAATAAATAATGTTTGGAAATATCTCTTGAAATAATTTGTGGGTTTTGTTTTGTTTTTATCCTGCTTAGGATATTTATATGTTTGTAATAGAGAGACAAAACCTATTCCCATTTCTCTCTTATGTGGTTTATTAAATACTGATCCTGAGAGAATTATTTTTATATTCAGTCACACAAAGGAGAAAGGGAGAATAAATACTAACATTCTCTTCACTCCATCTAGGAAGGATCCTGAAACTTTAAAAATTAACACTTATTTTGCTACAGATCAAACAGCCATATAATTCTCCTTATCTAGGAAATTTCCCAAGCAGTTCGAACAATGTACATGTTCTTTTCTAATACCATTATGCACAGCAGGGAGAGAAGAGTACATTGTGGAACCATTAAACTCGAATTAAAATTGCACCTCCGAGTGAAGCTCTGCACTAATGTACATTATGCTCCGTTAGGGTGGCTTAGCTTCCTTTCCTCATTGCATTAAACATACACTTGGCTTCATATGGAAATCTTTTGAGGGGAAAAACATCACAGTTACCGTTTCATTCTCCTTTGTCCTGGACAGCCTGGAGATAGGGCCTTTTGGAGAAGGGATCCTTCTACTTCTGGCCCTGCCCCAACTCTTTAAGCTCAAGAGGCAAGGGAAGGATTTATAATATGTTGTTCAGTATTTCTTTTAAAAGGAAAATTTATAATATGATATATTTGAAAAAAGCTTTTAGCTGTGATGCCTAATTAGAAAGATGGCTACATTGCTGCAAATTTTATAAATTATATGGAAGTATATTGATTATTTAAAGCTTCTTAAACATATTTCCTAGATTGTCTTTCTATATAATTCCACCTAGAAGTCTATATGCATAGCTTCTTTTGAGCCATATTTTACAATAATACATAGATGACATTTGTACATTATATATGTATATGTAAATATATATGCACAAAAATGATATATGCATATGTATAAAGGTGTGTGCAACTATACACATACCCACCATGTTTGCGTGTAAATAAAAAATGCTTCAAACATTTTGGAGGGTTCAATTCATACCTAAGTCATCTAACATTTCTTCCTCATATGTCATTTTCTTCTGTATATATTTATGACTTGAATACTTTGAGCAATACACACAATTTAGCATGATTTTATTTTGTAGGGAATAGACCACATGTTTGCATATAGTTTCTCTTATTTGCAAATATTCTATCACTCTAGACTAAAATAATCTAAAAAATAATTTAAAAATTGAACTACTTGAATTTTTACGCATCTTAAGACCTTATTTTACTTATCCTCCAACTTGTAAAATTATCACTCGAAAACATACTGCTCTAAAAGAAGTAAAGTTATCATCTTGTGAAAGATTTTTAAATCCTTCCCTCTAGTTAGATGCTACAAAGTTACTTCTATATGTGATGAATAGAATAATTAAATCAATATTTTCTTGCCTAATAAGTCTATGAAGCTACATACAAAAAAAACATTGTTCAACATATGTAAGTATTTTGTAAAATAATAATTTTAAGAAGCTGGTATCCTAGCCACGAGTGTGATGTGTGCCTGTGATCCCAATATTTGGGAGGATGAGACAGGAGGATCATAGGCTTGAGAAATTTCTCAGCAATTTATTGTGATTCTCAGCAACCTAGAGAAACCCTGTTTCAAAATATATTTATAAAAAGATCTGAGGGTGTAGCTCAAAGGTAGAATGGCCTAGGGTTCAATCTCCAGTAACACACACACACACACACACACACACACACACACACACAGCTGGTGTCCTACATGACTTCCCCCTTACTACAATTGATCTTCTGTGCTGCTTGTAGAATTAATTTTTTAAAGATGAATATGGGGTGTATTCATTTCGAGTCACCCCCCCATGCCATTTTGGAATGGGGCTGTATTTCTATTTTCTGTATTCCTTTTAATAAACTTCTTTAAATTTTCAAAAAAATAAAATATAAAATAAAGATGAATATAATAAAGTACTCCTCTACTTTATATCATGAATTTATCCTCTGGCTTTTCATTGATTTAAAACAATTTTATGGCAAATTTCACTGATTGTCAAAAAAATCCCTTTCATCTCTGTGACTGGATAGGCTTGAAGTCACACACAACATATTAGCCAATGAGAAAACTGTCTTTTGCTAAATTTATTTCAAATATTTGATGTGTTCTTGTTTGTTATTATAAAGGGTAACTTGTTTTTGTTTTAAGCAACAAAATTATTTATTATATGAAGCTGGTTGTAGGTGAGAAACACAGGACATAATTACTTCTCAGTTTTGTAAGCAACTGTTTAAAATTGTCAGTTTGTTATATAATACCCAGGCCAGACAGAAAGGTAGATTAATATTTTCCTTGCAACACTTCTGTGCCTAAATATACTTAGTATGTTTTCATCATCATGGAGTAAGCATGAAAGGATAAAGTTTTAAATGTAATCATCAATTTGTTGCTATAATACATAATTATGTTAATTGTTTTTCTAAATATCTTCTGAATTTTCCAATTATTTTAGAAAATAGCTGTAAATACTCTGGGATTTCTAGATTTCTGTATTACTTGTCAACGTCAGTTTAGTTTCATCCTTTGAAATCTTTACACTAGCCTGGCGAGGTGGCGCACGCTTGTCATCCCTGCGCTTGGGAGGCGGAGACAGGAGGATCGCGTTCGAAGCCAGCTGCACTGGCTTAAGAGACCCTGTTTCCAAATAAAAATATAAAATAGGTCTGGGAGTGTATCCCGGAGGTAGAAGGTTTTCCAGGAACCCAGTACCACCAAAAAAAAAAAAAAAAAAAAAGAAAGAAAAAAAGAAAGAAAGAAAGAAAGAAAGAAAGAAAGAAAGAAATCCTTACACTATCTTACACTATTAGATTTACAATATTTATTTATCTGTCTTTTTATTGTTATACGGTACCAGCTAGGGTTATTTGGTGATATAGTAAATAAAAATAGCAATAGTAGACATGCTTAATTGCTCCCCATCTAAAATAGAAAAATTTCAATGTTTCACTTAGCATTATGCATGATACTAGTGGTGAAATTTCCATGAATATCTTCCATCAAGCTGAGGAAATTCACGTTCATTTCTAATGTGCTGAGAGATTTTATCAAATGCCTTTTCTCTTGAGGTAGTTTTTCCTCCTCATATTTTTAGAAGGTAAATTACATTGTTTGATTTTAGAAAGTTAAATCAATGTTGCAGTTCCAGAAAATAACATGGGTCTTTTCATATAATGCTGCACTTGATTTTCTAATATTGTTTAGGATATTTGTATCCTTTTACATGAATAAGATCATGCTATAGTTTTTAGCCCTACCTTTCTATAAAAATGATCTTGTGTCGAGATTATGTCATCCTCAGAAACTGGGCCAGGGAGGGTTGTACTTTGTTTTTCTATTTTCTCTGAAACAATTTGTGTAATATTGTTTCTAATTTTTTCTCTTAAATACATGGTAAAACTTTCAGGTAAAGTTTTTCACATTTGAATTTTTTCTTGTAGATAGCTCTTTAATGACCCATTAAATTTTCTTAAACTTAAAGCTAATTTATAAGTTCTTAGTAGTGTAATAGTTTTGGTGTTGAAAATTATATTTTCTAAGATGCCTATTTAGGTACTTCATATATTTTTTATGTCTTAAAAGCTTTTATGGTATTTACATTTTGATTCATTATATTGCTTATGGTTATCCTCCTGGGTTTTTTTGTTGTTTTTTGTTGTTGTTTGGAAAAGAGGCTCAACAATCACTGGTCTTTTAAAATTTGTCCTTTCTTATTTTGACACCATCTCCTACATGTTTGCCTGTACTTCAATTTGATATTTTAAAAATTATTTCACCTATTTTTCTTGTTTTCTTTTGCCCATTTTTTCCTATTTTTATGTGACAGAGGATCTCAACCATTATTAGTCCTTCCATTGTATATAGTCTTTTATCAGTTTCTCTATTTTTTATGTATTCTCCTTTGCATTTTTCTTTTTAAAAATAATATTATTACTGTGTTGCAATTATACATCAAAGTGAGTTTCCATGGGGTAGAAAGATATACACTAAGCTCTTGGTATATTTCTTTCCCATCCCATCCCATCCTGCTCCCACCTCCTCTCTCCCCACACCACTTAGTTAAATTGATAGCAATACCTTCACATACTGCCATAGTATTATTTGAATTATTTCCTTCTGCAATCCTTCATCATCTCCTCTCTAAAACACTATTCCCCTACTGTCCTTCCCTTACTCTACTCTGTTCACGTGATTTAAAGTACTGTTTTCTTTCTCACTTCCACATTTGAAGAAAGTATATAACCCTTTACTTTCTGAGACTAGCTGATCTCACTTAATAAATGAGAATATAGAAGCAGCAAGTATATAGAAGTTTCCAGAATTGGAACACTTAGCAATAGCATACTTCCATTCTGGCATAGAACAAACATCCTGATAAATTAGAATTTTCCAAGGTTGTATGTTTCACTCTAAAACTAACAGGAGATGAACCATCTACGGTGGACATCAACTTAGAAGGAGTTTTCAAGAGAAAGAACTTTAAGTTTATAGAATGATTGGCATGCTCAATATTACTTTCTGCTTCATAAAATGCCTTTCCCCTTTTTTGTCAAGAATATCTGTGAAAAGCCACATATTTAGAAGTTTCCCTCAGTATGTTTTATCCAATAAAATATGCTGGATCTCCATCTCTTTGTGAGACTGCTGGCAGCCCATTACACTTCTTGCAAAAGTCCCTTGATTTTTATTTGTTGTTTTTCTGTAGCTGATTACGAGACAGGAACTGACTGCACAGAAGCCTCACTGTTTTTCCTCAACATTCCTCATCACAGAAAAAGTGTGTGGATCCACAAATTGCCATGTATGCTGCATTCTCCAAAGCACAGTCCCCAACATAGGGTAGGGTGCTCCCAGGCTTCAGTCAATCACTGGGTCCTGCATAGACCTTGCCAGAGTGCAAAAGCTAATGATGGGGGTAGAGAACATAGAAGGAGCCTCTGGAGAATGTTTATTCCTATATATTTGTTCCTCATAGAAAGTTTCCATAGATTATTTTTTTGTGTGTGTGGGTCTGGAGATGGAACCCCAGGGCATTCGACCTCCAGGCTACACCCCCTGCCCTATTTTTTATTCTTTATTTTGAAACTGGGTCTCACTGAGTTGCAGAGGGCCTCACTAAGTAGCTGAGACTGTCCGTGAACCATGATCCTCCGGTCTCAGTCTCCCAAATACTGGGATTACAAGCGTGCGCCACCATGCCTGGCTCCAGAGATAATTTTTATAATGTATTTTAGATAATTTTTTTATGTTTCTTTGAGAGGTTGGTGTATATTTCTAACAACTCTGAATCCTTGACTGCTAATTCCATCAGCTTTCTATCATGATATTTCCACTAATATGGGTGAAAAAAATGGAAGTACCATGTTATTAAATTCCTAGTTTCAAAAATTAGACATTTTGTGCCATTAAATTCTATTTCTTTTTAAAAATAACTTGCCTTATTTTCCTTCTCATGTTGTAAGTATATATCTTATGTATTTTAAACGTGATAATTTTATATGGGTAGAAAATGACTCATTTTTTGCTTCTTTTCTCATGCTTTGTATTGTTTTAATTATGGATTCAGTACCAAAAAACAATGAGTTGAGAGCTGAGTTTGGTGGTGCACACTTGTAATCCCAGTACTTGAGGGGCAGAGACAGGAGGATCACTGTGTTCATGGCCAGCAGCAGGTACTTAGTGAGGCCTTTTGCAACTTAGTGAGACCCTGTTTCAAAAGAAAGAACAAAAAATAGGGTGTGGGACAGAGGTAGAATGCCCATGGATTTAATCCTGAGTATCCTCCCCAAAAAGAGTGAGTTGAGCTTAGCCAAAGTTATATAATGCATTTGTCTAAGTCAGCATGAGTTCTCCAAGCTGGGTTTTATTAATTAGTACAAATTTATGTTTATAGTTTAAATGTAACATAAAAAATTTTCTTATTTAATATTAGAAAGTAGAAAGCTTTAGAAATCTTGTTCTGAGAGTGAATTTGGTCAAATGCAGACACAGCACAATTAAGAAGATGGAGTTTATTCTTCTCATCTTTTTATCTCTTTCTCTTTCCCCTTATCCAATGTTCCCCACCAGTTTCTTAATAATTTTATTTCTGCATTGTGGCTTTTTAAAATTTATTTTTATTTAATTTTAATTTTATTTTATGGATGCACAATAGTCTCACATCATAATGTGGATAATGTTGACAATGGCATATATTCACAGAGTACTTGATGTCCTCCCAATCCCGCACTGCCTTTTTCCCTCCCTCCCCAAACTGAGTGCCCAGGTTAACAATGTTATATTCACATGTACACACATATTTAAATGTACCTTTTTTTTATTGATTAACCTCAACCTTCTTCCTCACCTACCTCCTTTCTGGCTTTGCTGAGATTTCCCATCACTTAACATAATGTTCTCCAAGGTTTTCTATCTTCTTGCGAATGACATAATTTTGTTCTTCTTTACTGCTGAGTAAAATTTCATTGTGTGTATTTCCCATAATTTTTCAATCCATTCATTAATAATGGAGATCTAGGATGGTTCCCAGAATAGCCAAATCAATTCTCAGCAATAAGAACCATGCGGAGGGCAACAGAATCCCTCACTTCAAATTATTCTACAGAGGAATAGTAGTTAAAACAGCATGGTATTATCAAAACAACAGGCATAAAGACCAATGGAACAAGCCAGGCATGGTGGCACACACTTGTAATCCCCATTCTTGGGAGGTGGAGACAGGAGGATTGTGCAGGTTCTAAGCCAGCCTTGTTGGCTTAAGAGACCCTGTTTCCAAATAAAAATATAAAATAGGTCTGGGAGTGTACCCTGGAGGTAGAAGGGTTTCCAGGAACCCCAGTACCACACACACACACACACACACACACACACACACACACACACACGAGACCAAAATAGAAGATACAGAAACAAACTCACACACTTATAGTTAATTTATGTTTGACCAAGGGACCAAACTTATGTGCTGGAGAAAAGACAACCTTTTCAATAAATAGTGCTGGGAGAACTGGCTATCCATTTGTAGAAAGATGGAACTAAATTCTTACCTCTCACTATGCACAGGAATCAACTCAATATGGATCAAATACTTGGAAATCAGACCAGAGAC
The DNA here is from genome assembly GCF_963383645.1 of Muscardinus avellanarius. Taxonomy (NCBI): domain Eukaryota; kingdom Metazoa; phylum Chordata; class Mammalia; order Rodentia; family Gliridae; genus Muscardinus; species Muscardinus avellanarius. The sequence goes on along the minus strand of NC_137789.1, from coordinate 51,621,611 downwards.
TGTGAAGTGATTAGAGGAGGGCGTAGGTCCAGAACTTCAACATATAGGCACAGGCAGTAACTTTCTCAACAAAACCTCCAAAGCTCAGGGAATTAAAGCAAGAATTAATTGGTGGGATGGCATCAAACTAAAAAGTTTCTACTCATCAAAGGAAACCACCAAGAAACTAAAGAGAAAGCCTACAGAATGGGAGAATATCTTTACCAGACAGCACTCTGATGGAGGGATAATATTCAGAATATATAAAGAGCTCAAAAGACTTTACACTAGCAAAATAGTCCAATTAAGAAGTGGGAAACTGAATTGAACAGATACTTCACAAAAGAAGAGATAAAATGACCAACAGATACATGAAAAGATGTTCAACATCATTAGCCATCAGGGAGATGCAAATCAAAATTACACTGAGATTCCATCTAATCCCAATCAGAGTGGCAAACATAAAGAAATCAAACAACAACAAATGCTGGCGAGGATGTGGGGAAAGAGGAACTCTTTTACACTGTTGGTGGAAGTGCAAACTAGTTCAGCCATTATGGAGATCGGTGTGGAGATTCCTTAGAAAACTGGAAATGTATCCACCATTTGATCTGGCTATACCATTCCTGGATATTTTTCCAAAGGTATTGAAATGAGAGAGCTATAGTAACATATGCATACCTATGTTCATAGCATCACAATCTGCAACAGGCAAAATATGGATTGTGGCTTTTAATGGACTATCATCTCAAACAATGACATGACTTTTATCTATAACAAATATATATTGCTTTGCAATTCAAAATATGGCCTTCACAGACATTATCCTTTTAAAAAATATCACTTGAATTTGTTGAAGCAACCATTTTAACTTTCTCTTTTAAATTATGAAACTCAGTTAAAGAGAAGTAAAATGTCCTACCAATAATCACTCTCTGAGGAACGGTTCTCTACCTCCATGTTAAAAGGAAGGATAATTTGAGATCTGGTGCTAGAAAATTTATGTTACCACAATAAACCCCACTTTTTCATTCTGCACAAGAGTCAATTCAAGATGGATCAAAGACTTGGATATTAAACCAGAGACCCTGAGGCTCCTTGAAGAGGGCATAGGTCCAACACTGCAACACATAGGCACAGTTAAAAATCTTCTCAACAAGGCTCCCCGGCACAACAAACTAAAAGGCAGATCAATACATGGGATTGCATGAAACTGAAGAGCTTCTATACAGCAAAGGAAACCATCAAAACCTTAACTGAGAGTCAACACAATGGGAGAAGATTTTTGCCACATACTCCTCTGATATAGGACTAATATCTAGAATATACAGAGAACTCCAAAACACAATCAACAACAAATGTGGAGAAATAGGAACTCTAATACATTGTTGGTGGGACTGCAAATTAGTGCAAACAGTTTGGAAAACTGTATGGAGGGTCCTCAGAAAAATGGGAATGAACTCACCATATGATCCAGCAATACCACTTCTGTGTACCTACCCAAAAGAATGGAAACCAAGCTACCAAACTAATGCATGCATATCTATGTTCATAGCTGAACAATTCACAATTGTCAAACACTGGGAACAGCCAAGATGTCCATCAACAGATGAATGGATTACAAAACTATAAGATTTGTACACAGTGGAATTTTATTCAGCCATAAAGAAAAACACAACTTGATCATTTATAGGAAAATGGATAGAACTGGTGAACATTATGCTAAGTGAGATTAGTCAATCATAAAAGATGGGAAATTGGATGATCTTCCTAATATGCGGAAGCTAGGGAGAAAAAGGTCACAGGAGGACCTGTAGACAAAGAAGGAGATACTATAGATGAGCAAATAAGGTGGCTTATCTGAGGGGATGGGAGAAGGGAAGAAGGAAATTCTTCAATACACACGAAATAATTTAACAAACATATCAGTGTCAATCACTAAGCCAAACATGACAAGAAGGGATGGAGAGGGAATGGAGCAAAAATTGGATAAGTGCTAATTTGTTGATGTTTGCATGTATGTCTCCACCATCTTGTACCCCCTTAAGACATATGACTACAATGCACCAATAGATAATTAAAACAATAAAAAATGGGATAAGGTAAGCAAATTAAAAAATAAAGAAAGAAAGATGGAAACTTTACTAAAATAATTACCAGAGTGAATAAAAGTTTACTCTTTGGCTTGTAAAAAATAAAAAATAAAAATAAATAAAAGTTAAAAAGACAAAAATAGAAGAATCATTTTCCTAGCTGAGTATGCTAGCACATACCTATAATCCCAGAATTTGGGATGCTGAGACATGAGGATTGAAGTTTAGAGGCCAGTTTCAGAAACATAGTGATATCTTGTTTCAAAATAATAAATAAATAAAATTAGATCAGGGTGTCTCAGAGGTAGGATGCCCTTACCAAAAAATCATTTTCCTAATAATTTACACCAAATGTAGATTCACTTATGCTTAGGTATCTCTCTAGAGTTTTTGTTTTGTTTTGTTTTGTTTGTGGTACTGGGGGTGGAACCCAGAGGCTTTCTACCTCCGGGCTATACTTCCAGACCTATTTTATATTTTATTTGGAAACAGGGTCTCACTAAGTTGCTGAGAGCCTCACTAAGTAGCTGAGGCTGGCTTTGAACCCATGCGATCCTCCTGTCTCAGCCTCCCAAGCACAGGGATTACAAGTGTGCGCCACCACACCCAGCTAGAGTTTTTTTTTTTGTTTTTTTTTTTGTTTTTTTTTACAGTCCAGAATACTTTGAGAACTGAAAGAGCATTAAAAATTTTAGATGATGGCAGATGCCCTTATATTTGAAAAAGGATCATTATCTTTAAAAAGGAAAAGATAGAATTTTAAAAATAACTTAGAAAATAGTATTGGTCAACTATGGGCTACCAGCACAATTTAACTATATATATATATGTATTTTAAATAAAGTTTTATTAAAAATGGCCATGCCCATTTATGTATTTATAACTGTTACTACTACATTTACAGTACTGTGATATAGTTGAATAGTTGTGACAAACATTGGATGGTCTGCAAAGCATAAACTATTTATTATCTGGCTGTTTACAAAAAACAGCTGACACCTGTTAAAAGTTATGATATTGTTTGATTTAGTTAGCCTTCTAATATCCCTTTATTGAAAATATTTAAATGGTTCCTTACCTGTCTGTAGGAAAGACTGTTTCTGAGTGATGAAAAAATATTAGCATTTGCTCCTCAGCTTTCAGAGAGTTGAAAAAAAAGTGCCATCAACAGGAATGGATACATGGGGTTTTGCACACTCTTCCATACAGGTGAAAATGAGCAGGCATTGCTAATCACACTATAAAACTGAGGGGATGGGTGGGGAAAGAAGAAAAAATTTTAATATTCATGATATACATTAACAAACATATCAAAGTCAATCACTAAGCCAAACATGAGAAGGAAGGAGGGGGAGTGAGTGAATGGGGTGAGAAATGGCTAAGGGCTAATTGTGCATGTATGCCTCCATTGTCTTGTGTTAGGGTGTGTGCATACAGCGCCTAAAGAGATGCAGCCTCCCTCAGCCTGAGCAGCCTGCAGGCTAAGCCTTAGGTAAAGCTTAAGAACTTCCGCAAAAAAGGGGTTAACACGGTGCCTGGAGGAAGTTATGAAGGTGTGGTTTCCCCATTGGTTATGGGTGGGGAGACTGAGTAGTTTTCCCCTTTTTACCTTTAAAGAAGCTTCCGCACACATGAATGGCTTGGCATTGGTTGCAAGCTACATCCTGAGTCCATGAAGAGGTGAACTTTATCCCTATAGGCTACGCTATTTTCTCATTGGAAATTCCCCTTGTGATTAGCGATATATATATATATATATATATATATATATATATATATATATATATATATATATATATATGTAGCTTGCTTGAAGAAGACTAAACGAGCTCCTGCTTGACTCGGCTCCCAGCTCTGTGTGTTGCTGTTGTTCGGGGCCGTCGGCACTCAACCTTCCGTTCTAACCCCACCACTGATGGGCTGGACCCATCAATCTTGTACTTCATTTAGATGTATGACTATAATACACCAATAAAAAGTTTAAAAAAAGAAAATTCACATTACCATTTAAGTTACATTAGGTAGATTTTATTTTTAATTCTAACACTTAATATGACCCTCAATACTATTAATAATGAATTAAATAAAATAGATTATATAAATGATAATCAAATGGTCTTTCATTAAACAAATGTTATATCCCTACTACATGCAAGACACTGTGCTGCATTACATGAAACATATGCAATAAAGACCTCAATATTGTCAAATCTGCAAGAACTAATCCCTTAACCATAGTCTAGATAGCCTTAGATGTTTTCTCTTTTTATTTTATTTTATTTTATTTTATTTTATTTTATTTTATTGAGGGTCTGGGGATGGAACCCAGGGGCATTTGACCTCCAAGCTATACCCCCTGCCCTATTTATTATTCTTTATTTGGAAACAGGGTCTCACTAAGTTGTGAAGGGCCTCCCTAAGTAGCTGAGCTGGTCTCAGCCTCCCAATTGCTGGGATTATAAGCATGTGTCACCACACCTGGCTTATTTCCTACTTTTTTGAGAAATATCTTCTTGAATTCTATACTATAGTCAAACTCAGAGAATACAAAATGGTGCTCATTGACTGTGAAGTATTGATCTAGTTAGTAAACTCATAGAGAAGCTTTCTTCAAAAAAATATATTTACCAGAATAAATATCTATACCCAAAGCAAATCAATACTATAAAGTATGCTCTTTGGAAGCAGAGGAACAAAGGATTGGGCAGATTTATGAATTTGTGTTACTGTCTATGAGTTAATGATTTGTCTTCTTTATTAAAAGTATCTAAATTGTAGATAATTTTAGAAAGCATAGCTTTGTGAGATTATATTTTTTAGGACAAACAATAATGTATCACTTCTAACGTTTTAATTTTTCTATGTTCCAAATACCATAGAAAAATTAGTATTATTCTTTCACATCACCAAATGTTCAAATGTATATATCAAATGTATATATTATTGAAACAATATCTACCCTTCTGTATCTTTTTATTGGATTTTTCATATTATAGTATAACTGTTTAAATGGCTGTCTTCCACCTTCATATTAATCTTTGAATTCTTGCCATCTTTAACAGGCACAGGTACTGGCACACAACTGACATTCAATATTTGTTGAATAAATGAGAAGTGAGCAGAGGAAGGAAGTAGTAAATATTTCATAAATGTTATATAAATACAAGACTGAAACAAGCTGTTTATTTTGTGTGAGTTTATTGTATTTAGGTTATTATCTTTTTATTTCAAAATTCTTTGAATGTTTCCTGTACCCTTCTGCATACACAGATGCATACTCACACAGAGGCATGTACACACACAAACACAGCAAAAGCAAGAGTGGAAAGAGGCAGAGACATTGATTTTGAAACTATCTCTAGGATGCCTTAAAATACAAAAAAAAAACATTTTGAACACAAGATTTATTGGACATTTTCTTATTAAAAATGCAGGACATATTTATTGTGAAAATCATGCAGAGATAATCACCATAAACATTTTGGTACATTTTCTCTCTTTTTCCTATTTGCAGGCTATTTTAAAAGAGATTGTTAAGAGACTCTAACAATGGGCTCATCATATGACTGTGTTCTCAATTCAGTTTGAAGTGAAAACTCAAAAGCTAATGTTGATACCTGAGAAATTTCATTTTGTGATAGGCAAAAATTGGCATGGTAGTGCTGTTCTTTAAATTATGATGAATTAATATGAGCTTTACCTGTGTTCTGAAAATCAGTTATTAATAATGCCAACCGTTGCTTGGTGTGTGGCTCATAACATTTTAGCAAAACTGGAAAGCAGGCTCTTATATGGAGTACTTCCCCACTAATATTTCTGTACACTGGGGCCCTGAAAACAATACTATGGCATCTGTTGTTTAAATTCCATGCAACATTGATGAGAGCACATTGCCATACATAGAGATGTTTTGAATGTTTCAATAACACTTTTTGGCACACAGCAGTCAATCAATAAGTTGAACCAAATTTTTATATATAATGTTTAGAATAGCTAATAATGACACAGTGAAGTTGTATGATCTTGTAGGCACCTGGAATAAAATAGTCATTTATGTGGCCCCAGGGAAGATGACAGAATGACTATTAAAAAATCCCTTTGCACTCTCCCAAACAAAGAATTATGGTATGCTATTGTAATTTTAAAGAGTATCAGTAACACATGGGTACTTTTTATAAGGTAAAAGAAAAAATTTAAGCTACACATATTTAATCCGTATTATGAGCAAAACTTAGTCTTGAAAATAGTAAGTATATAATATAGTAATTCCACTGATGACTCCAGGCTGGTGGCTAAGACCTGGGAAGCAAAATTGAACTCTAGTAAAAGAGTGGCATTTAGGTTCCCAGTGGGAAAACATTCTCAAAAGAAGAAGGAAGCCCGGTGGTACTATTGGGTGAAATAAAGAAAACAAAAATAAGATTGTTGGGAGTGTCTGAATGATTCATCATTAAATGACCAAGACTTCAGATTTGGTATATATATATATATATATATATATATATATATATATATATATATTATTGCTGTGGATCTGATTTGTTGCTTTCTCTGTGTAGCATTATGAGAATTTCCTAAGGATGGAATGTTTGGTCATAGTCTTGTTTTCCTTATACTATACTATTTTCCATCACAAAATAGTAAGAATGGTATTTCCTTAATCACTTCTGATGCAGACAAGAAGAAAATAGAATGGACACACAGAAAAGAATCTTTCTTCTGTGAATCTATGGAATTGGATAGTCATTTAAAAAGTATGCCATAGATTTTCATCCCATTTTATTTTCACCCCATTTTATCCCATTCAAATGTTTTTTTTTAATTTCCTAAAGCACTGTATTAAAGTTATAAACTGTAACAGAGATCTCTGCTAACAATGAAATGGCTAATTCATTGAATCAGAGAAAAAATGTTAATAATTTTGTGGGAAAATTTGCTACCAAAACACTTTGCTGTTTTTCCCTTTCATGATGGCAGCTTCTTCAGCTTCCGCTGCTTCTATGCAGAATTTCTACAATTTTTTTCTGAGCAAAATAGTTTCCTAGGGAAGCCGGGCATGGTGGCGCACACTTGTAATCCCTGTGCTTGGGAGGCTGAGACGGGAAGGTCACGCAGGTTTGAAGCCAGCCTCAGCTACTTAGTGAGGCTCTCAGCAACTTAGTGATACCCTGTTTCCAAATAAAATATAAAATAGGCCGGGGAGTATAACTCAGGGGTAGAAAGCCTCTGGGTTCCACCTCTAGTACCACCAAAAAAAAAAACAAAAAACAAAAAAAAACAGTTTCCTAGGATGTTCACAAATACTGACTTAATGCTGTTTTTTCTTACCTTTAATTTCTGTGATTAAATAATTTGAGGAGATGTTGGACTATGCAAAGTTAAAGCTGTTTCAATGAAAGACATTTAAGAGGTTTTAGATGCTTTACGTGCCATTGCTTTACATGCCATTGCTTTACACGCCATTGCCCAAAACTGTGTAATTAAGGTCTGAGTTTCTGTTTGTACTAGGGTATAGGTAGTCAGTTTGGAGACAGTGTCTAAAGAGATAATAGAATTGTGCAATTTCACTTTGCAAAACACTCATTTGGGGACCAAAGAATATGCTTTGAAAAATTATCTTATAGGTAGTTGTATTTTTATTTTGGATTTAGCAAACAAGATTTCAAATTATCTCATGAGCAATATTTTTGAGGCTAAGTATGGTTATTGAATGTTTCGTGGATTATTTATGAGGATTTAGAAATTTAAACAGTTTCATTTCTGCCTGCCTTCCTTCTTTGTACTGAGGATGGAACACAGAGACATTATACCTTGAGCTCCAGCTCCAGCACTTTTTAATTTTTTTATTTTTAATTACTAAGTTGCTGAGTGTCTTACTAAGTTGCTAAGGCTGACTTTGAACCTGCAATGTTCCTGTCTCAGCCTTCTAAATACTAGGACTACAGGAATATGTCACCATGCTCAATAATCTATAGTATTTATTGTGAGAAAATAGCTTGCTCTATTTATGATATTCAGTAATCATGTAGTCTACATTTCATACATACATACATACATACATATACATACATATATAAATATACACACACATACACACAGTGTCACACATATATACACACACATCAGTTCTATCGTATTTTTAATTATTTGGTGAATTAAAATACATTTATCTGATCAGGGTTTGAAGATTTATATCAGGGAGTCAACCTAGTAAACAATAGCAAGTGATTGAAATTGCAAGTGTTTGTGTTAAGGCAATTTTTCTGCATAATAAAAGAAAGTCAATCTCAACAAGCATGCCAGAAGAACTTCACAGGTAAATAAAATTCAAGAACAGAAAATAGCTGTACTTAGTGACTGTACTAATTTTACTTTGATAATTAATCTTTCACACTAATCAAGTCTATGTCATTGCAAATACCCATAAATGGACACTTTATTTTATTTTGTTTTATTTTTGTGGGGTAAAAATGCCAAGTCAATTTAAGAATATTGTTATGGTTTGGGTCTTTATGTTCCCCAAAGGCTCACATGATGAAAGCTTTGTCCCCAGCTCATGGTGTTATTGAAAGGTATCCAAACCCTTAGTGGGTAGGGCCTAGGAGAAGGAGGTTAGGTCATTAGAAGAGTGCCCTTTAAGGACTCCAGAAACTTCTCTTTCTTTTTTTGCTTTCCTGCCACCATGAGATCATCAATTTCCTCCAGTAAATGCTCCCACCATGATGTCCTGCCTCAACATGGGCAACAAGTCACTGACCATGGACTGAAATCTCTGAAACTGTGAGGCAAAAGAAACTTTTCTACCTTTAAGATGTTTATGCTAGATATTTTGAAATAGTGACAGAAATCTAACACATCCATATATCACAAGAAAAAGTATGTGTAAAGAAAACTGTTATATTACTAGTTAACTTCAATAAAGTAATAAAAACAATAGGCTTTTCACACATGGTTCTAGGTACCCAAAACATTGAATTTTGTGATTTATAAAAAATTAATCTGGGCCTAATGACTATGCCACTGTATCTTCTTTCTATCACATATATAATTATGATTATAAGCTGAGCCAGGGTGTTGTGTATTGGTGATCAATACTTTATTTGTACTAACCTAAAGATAATTAAATTATATTACCCATACTTAAAAGCTACTGTTTCTAAAAGTATAATTTCTTGGCAAGTAATCCATTTTTTTTAACATTTTTTTTAATTTTATTTTATTGGTGTACTGTATTCATACATCATAGTGGGATACAAACTTTTGTAGACATACATGCACACATCGCCCAGTCAGCCCCCACCCGATCCCCACCCCATTCTCTCCCCATCCCTCCCTCCCATGCTTGGCTTAGTGGTTGACATCTAGTATTATAGCAATTTATCCAAAATTAAAAATGATAATCTCACATAACAGTTTCATTTGTCTGATACCAAGCGTTTGATGATTTAAAGATAGCATTTCAATATTTCTTTTTGCTTTCTTTCTTACTAGAGCATATTTTTTTCTGTTTTTTTAGGTGAAACTTTCATATATTTATATATTTATTTTTCAGAAAAAAATCTATCCTAATATGGAATATGAATTCTAGATACCCAAAACGATCTTGAAAAAGGACAAAGCTAGCAGATATATATTTTCTGATTTCAAACCATATAAAGCTACAATAATTGAAACAGTGTAGTACTGTTCTAAAGGCAGATATATAGACCATTGGAGTTAAATACAAGCCTAGAGCTAAATTCTTCCCTATATTGTCAAGTTATTTTTGACAAGGTTTCCACGAACATTTGGTGGTGGAAATAATAATCTTTTAACTAAATATTGTTGAAAAATAATAATTACATGGAAAAGAATAAAATTGGACCTTTACCTAATCCCATATACAAGTATTAACTCAAAATAGATAAAATACTTAAATATAAATCTTAAGACTATAAACTTTTAGGAGAAAATCTGGGTCATAAAACCTCACAACATTGAAATTGGCAGTGATTTCTTGGATATGATTTCAATGGCACAGGCAACAGAAGAATATACAAACTCCCTAAAAAATAAAAGAAAATATTGTATATCCAAAGACAATGTAAACAGAGTTAAAAGTTACTAATAGAATGGGATAAAATATTTCCAAATGCTATATCTGAAGGTATATTAATATTCCAACTAGAAATCCTAAAAATTAACAACAATAAAGGCAAACAATAAAACTTAGAGATAGGTAAAAGACTAACATAAATAATGAATCTCCACAGATAACCAATCTTAGTTGTCTGTTGGATGGAAACTCTTGTTTCTCTGGTTCTGGTGAGTGTTACCTATTTCTTCTTTGTAGTTAATCTCTTTGAGTATTTTCTCTAGCGCTGGTTTTGAAGACATAAATTCCTTCAGTTTCTGTTTGTCATGGAAGCTTCTTATTTCTCCATCTAATCTGATAGAAAGTTTTGCTGGGTAGGAAATTTTTGGCTGGAAGTTGTTTTCTTTCAGAGTTTGGAATATGTTACTCCAAGCCCTTCTGGCTCTCATGACTTGGTTTGGGAAGTCTGGAGTGCTTCTAATTGGTTTGCCTCTGAATGTCACTTGGCCCTTTGTTTTTGTTGCCTTTAAGATTCTCTGCTTGGCTTCCACATTGGTCATTTTGACAATTATATGGCGTGGGGATCCTCTTCTCCGATCCTGTCTAAAGGGAGTTCTATAAGTTTCCTGGATCTGTGTATCAACCTCTTGCTCTATATTTGGAAAATTTTCTGCTATTACTTCCTTGAAGAGATTGTTGATCCCTTTGGTATCACTTTCTTTTCCCTCCTCTATTCCAATTATTCTTAGATTAGCCCTCTTAAGATGGGCCCATATTTCTTCAATGTCAGATTCCTGCTGTTGGATATCTTTTTCTAGATTAGAAACTATGCATTCATTTTTGGATTGCTCATCTTCTAAGAGCGAGATTCTGTTCTCCATGTGGTCTAATCGGTTGTTTGTGCTTTGAATTGAGGCCTTTACTTCATTAATTGCATCCTTTATCTCTTTTTGGCTCTCTCTGAGTTCTTTTCGAAGCACCTCTATTATTTCTACAGTTATTTTCCTGATTTGATCTTCTAGAAATCTCTGATTTTCTGTTTTATCAGGTTCTGATGTTGTGGGGTTGTGCACATTCATTACTCCCGTGTTATTCCTCTTTCCCATGATTTCGGAGGTTTGTGCCTTCTCTGGGTTCTTCCCTTGGGTCACTATGGCTTCACTTAAGGTGCTCTGGATCTCGAGTCTGTATTATCTCAGACCCCACTACTCCTTTACTGGGTTGTATCACAGAGTCTCCGACCCAGGGAGTCGATAGAGGCTGCTTTAAACTATGGGGGGTGCCAGGTTGCACGTTCTCCTATGGTGTGATATCTCTGCCACCACCACTCCCTCACTGGGTCAAGTCCCAGGAGGCCCAATACTGCGATTTCTCCTCTGTGGCCCGCAATTTGACTCACTGTTCTTGAGTACGCAGATGTAGCTGTACTGGACTCAGCGAATTCACTGCTGCTACCGCCGCCGGTGGCAATATGGCGCCTCTGCCACGCCCTCAGCCATGAGGCTGGCGTATTTTTTCTTCTCTGGTTTTGATTTCCACTCTGAATCCCTGCAGCGTGTGCTGAGCTCAGCCACTGGGAGCTTGAAATGCTGTCTGCGCCGAAAGATCCCGCCTGGCTGTTCCGCAGCGGCTCACCTGGCTTGCTGTAGCCGTCCGTTGAGTTCGCCGCTGCCGCCGGCAGTATGGCGCTGCTGCCGCGTCCTCGGGCGCGTGTGTATCCTCTGTGGCCCTGAGCTCTGTTCTCAGTCCGCTTTCTCTCTGGAGCCTGGTGGTTTTTTTTGTTTTTCTGGTGATGGTGTTTTCTGGCTATGAAATGCGCTCTTTTTGTGGTAATGGAGATTGGTTGTTAGCGGGACTCTTAAGCCCCGCTTTTCTCGGTCGCCATCTTCCCGGAAGTCCAAGTAATCCATTTTTAGAAGTGTTTTTTTCATTTTTTTTCTTTTTAAAATCAGCCATGTCTATATTAACTGTGAACTGGAGTCACTTTTTCTTGATAGGCTTGCATGCACACTAGAATCCTAATGAAATGATCAAGATAAACATATTAAAGTAATAAGGCCTTTTAGAAAATAATAATGAAAAACAAAAAGGATAGGGAAATGTCTGTGTTATTTAAAAGAGAGAGGGTATAGTGTTGAATTCAATTCAAAAATCCTTTGATAACATGACCTTTAAATAATCTACCACTGTACAATTGATCTCTTCTGTTAAGGAGGCCCCAAGGGCTTTCCTTGATAGGATTCCACTTCAAAGCATAGAGCTTAAATTGAAAACAAAGGGAATTTACAGTCCTTTAGCTTACTGTGTAAGCTAGTTTTAAAATGTCCTGGTCTGTAGTGAACTTTACTACATTCATGCTCTAGTTAGAGCCAGCATAGTAGTCAACACATCAAAATTCATAAAAGATCAAGCTACTAAAATTTTTATATCAAAAATATTGCATTCAAAGTAGAGCAGTAATTAATTATGCCTCTTGCCAATCAAAATGGCATACATAGTACATCAAAGATTACATTGTTTGAACACAACTGAAATTTGGGTTGCACTGGGGGGAAAAACACAAAAATGCTAGACGTCTCTCTGAGAACCATGCTGTTAGAGAAAACACAAAATCAAAGGTGGGCTATACTTAGATAATAATCATTTAGGAGGTACTCAAAATTCTTGCCTGCTCTCATCTTTAGTGAGAGTGTGTTATATTTCACTGCTCTGGATTTTCACTAAATAATATGGATTGTTATCATTCTGCATTTAGTATGTTGATTTTTTCCTTTGAGAGGAAAAATTACATTTCTTCATTCATTTTTAGAAACAGGAGCATTTCAATTTTAACATGATTTCAACTATATTTGCCAATTCTAAAGTTAACCGTGCTAAAATTTAATGTTACAAATAATTACAATAGCAAAAAATAGTGGGGTTTTTTGTGGTACTGAGGATAGAACCCAGAGACATTCTACCTCCAAGCTACACCCCTAGCCCTACTTTTTATTCTTTATTTTGAAAGAGGGTCTCACTGAGTTGCAAAGGGCCTCACTAAGTAGCTGAGGCTGTCCGCGAATGATGACCCTCCTGTCTCAGCCTCCTAAATACTGGGATTATGAATATGCGTCACCACATGTTTTTGAAGTATATTAAGAACATAATTCTTTCTGCTGGCCATGGTAATCCCAGTACTTGGTAGGCCAAGACAGAAGGATCCTGTTTCAAAATATAGAATAAAAAATAAAGCTGAGGCTGTAGCTCGGAGGTAGAATGCCCCTGGGTTCATTCCTCGGCACCACACACACACACACACAGAATATAATTCTATATATATATATATATATCTTTATATAGTTTCTATATCATATGTAAGATTATAATGACTCTCTTATAGAGTTGCTAAATCTATAAAAGTTGATATATATTTCTGTTTTTTTTTTTTTGTGTGGTACTGGGGTTCCTGGAAGCCCTTCTACCTCTGGACTACATTCCCAGAACTATTTTATATTTTTATTTGGAAACAGGGTCTCTTAAGCCAGCAAGGCTGGCTCCGAACCAGCGCGATCCTCCTGTCTCCGCCTCCCAAGCACGGGGATTACAAGCATGTGCCACCACGCCGGGCTATTTCTGTATTTTTTTGTCAAGACGTTAGTCACACTATTAGCTTCGGAAATTCTGAAAAGAAATAAAAACTATCATATGTACAAGTGTTAAGACATATTTTCAACATTTGAGCAATAAAATGAGTATGAAAACAGCAGCTGGTCCTTTATTCAATGGCACTTTAATTTATTACTTCACCCTGAATTTGTTAAGAAATAAGGAAATAATTTTTCAGAAGAGAGGCAAGTTATTATTATTAGAATTTAAATCCAAACCCAGAATTTCCAAACTAAAATATAATCTTTCAACTCTTGCTACATTTAAATGCTATTTTCTATAGATATTTTGTAAAGATCACAAAAATAAATATAAACTTTTATGCATTTTAATAATCTATATGTTGTCACAAAACCTTTTAAATATCCATTAAACATTATTTTTAGATATGTCTTTTTCAGTCATTTTTAAATATTTCTGGAGTTATTTTGGCTTTAGGAATAGTAGGTGCTGGTAAATTTAATGATTGTTGGTAATAGTGATTAACTATTATTAAATAGCTGAATACTATTTACTTCATCTTCTGGGATTTTGATTTTCCCATGTGGGATCCTCTTTTCATCCCAGAATTATATATATAACCCTAACCTGGCCAATGAACTTTATTCTTATTTCTAGATGAATGATTGTAAGTTAGACACATGATCTCTATTATTTAAGGAGATTTAATTCCTATGCTTTTCTGGACTATTGGGAAAAGGACTCTTTCCTCTTGGATTATGAAGGAAGTTAGTTGATATGATAAAAGTAATATGCTTTATGGACATCGGATAATGTAAGAGTAACAAAGAAGTGGGTCAATTTTGATTGAGTTTTCCACTATTTTCTTTGATGACATGATTTTGGAATAAAGATAGAAATACAGAAATTGCGGGAGAAAGTTTATGAATAAAGGAAAAACAGTAAATATTTTTAAATGAGTTACAATGAGGTTTCCTATTTAGCACAAAGAAGAAAGTTAACTTTGAAGAAAGATTTTTTATTTAACAATCAGCAAATATCTCTGAATTTCAATACTAAATTATAATTTTTGTAATAGATGAAAAATAATTTGGGATTTAATAATTCATTTATTTCTTTCCTGGGATATTAGCAAAATCCAAGATTAAGTTGAACTGTAAAGAATTTATTACTTCATTCTCAAGCCACTGCAGTTAATTACATTTGGCAAGCTGTGTATCACTGATGCCAGCGGGGAAATAATCTATTTTAAATATTTCTAACTAATAACACTTAAAAATATTTCTATGTCATGGAGGTGCATGCTTGTAATCCCAGCATTTGGGAGGCTGAAACAGGAGGATTGAGGTTCAAGGACAGCCTCAGCTACTTAGTGAGGCCCTCTGCAACTCAGTGAGATCCTATTTCAAAATAAGAATAAAAAATAGGGCCGAGGATTTAGCTTGAAGGTAGAATATCCCCAGGTTCCATCCACAGTACCATAACAAAATTCTATGATATTTGTCATTGTTCTCGCTGCAGAAAAATTATCTAGGCTTTGTAATTCACTGAAGAAATATTGCCTTCATCCCTGAAAATACTCCTGTGTCTCATCTTCATTCTTTAAGATTGCAATCCAGGCACGGTGGCGCATGCTTGTAATCTCAGCACTTGCGAGGGTGAGACAGTTTCGAAGCTAGCCTCACCTACTTAGTGAGGCTCTCAGCAACTCAGTGAGACCCTGTTTCCAGATTAAGTATAAAATAGGTCTGAGAGTATAGCCTGGAGGTAGAAAAGCCCCTGGTTTCTATTCCCAGTACCACAAAAAAACAGTTATGAAAAAATTAAGATTGCAGTATAACCAAAAGTAATCCTGAATTTAGTTTATCTCTATGAGGAGTGTACATATTTGCATGTAGTCTAATGCAAATTTTATAAAAATATGATTTTTTCACCAATAAACTTCAAAGTAATAGTTAGAAATGGAAGTTTGATAGTTGGTCTCAAAATGTAATTTGTTAAGATTATATCACATTATATTCTTTTTGACATTTATAGCCTATAGAGTATATATATTGTTTTTATATTAACACCAATAAAACAACTTAACAAATTCTCCTTGAGTTCCTACCACATGACTGCATGTTCAGCACTACAGTCACAACAGAGCACAGAACAGACAAAACATCTGATCTCACAGAAGGAGGGAGAACAGAATACAATTGTAGCTGACAAGCATTATGTAAATGGAATAAACATGAGATCACTATGGGGCAGAAATTGTAACATCTAAAATGCATAGGTACACTTTGTAAGGGAAGAAATTATGGCTCAGAGTACACAAGTGATGGCTCAATTTACTTTTATTTTTGAATTTCTGTTTAAATTGATCACCTTTACAAAGGAAAAACATAAAAACTACTCAAAATAAATTTCCTTGAATATGTTCTTTCTGTTTGAAAATTTCTTTATGTTGACATTGAAAATGATATTATATTCCATTTAGAAATCATCTCTCCCCGGTGTGGTGACGCATGCTTATAATCCCAGCATTGGGAGGCTGAGACTGGATCATGGTTCACCAAGAGCCTCAGCTACTTAGGCCCTTGCCCTCCACAACTTAGTGAGACCCTATTTCAAAATAAAGAATAAGCCTTGCATGGTGGTTCACGCTTGTAATCCCTGCACTTGGGAGGCTGAGACAGGAGGATTGTGCAAGTTCAAAGCCAGCCTCGCTGGCTTAAGAGACCCTGTTTCCAAATAAAATATAAAATAGGTCTGAGAGTGTAGCCTGAAGGTAGACGGCCCCTGGGTTCCATCCCCAGTACCACCAAAATAATAATAATAATAATAATAATAATAATAATAATAATAATAAGAAGAAGAAGAAGAAGAAGAAGAAGAAGAAGAAGAAGAAAGAAAGAAAGAGAGAGAAAGGAAGAAAGAAAGAAAGAAAGAAAGAAAGAAAGAAAGAAAGAAAGAAAGAAAATAAAAAATATGGTAGGAGGTGTTGCTCGGAGGTCAAATGCCCCTGGATTCCATCTTTAGACCCACAAAAAAAAAAGAAATCATCTCTCATTTCATTGGAAATGAGCTTATTTTTAGCACATATAGCAAACAGAATTCAGCCTTGATTTTTGTGATCCTTCCTATCACTATTCATAAGGGAAGTGAGAGGAGCAGTTTTCACGGAGGAAAGGATCATCATACATGGCCATGTATTTATATAGACATGCTGTATTTGTTCCAAAGATGCAAACTTTACCCTGAAATGAAATTCAGAGACCCTGCTGATTTCTCAAGATGTGTTTTTCAAAAACCACTTTGTAGTACACAAAAGTTTAATATCACTTTCAAATGTCCTCTCTAGGGGACAGTTGAAACTATGACCCTTAAAGAACAAATACCCTCAACTTAACTGGTCATTAGATATCGCTCCTCTTCCAACTGGATAAAGCTGAGAAAGTTTCTGTTTTCCTTGGCAGCAAAGCACAAATACATCCATCCCACAAGGAATAAAAAATCATTTAAATGGGAACTACAGATGTGGTAACCATTTGGAAAAATAGTTTGCACTGAGTTAAGCAAAATTTATGAAAGTCTTTTGAACTATCCTGGAATAATTTTAAAAGTTTATATCATATTGGAAGTACTTTATATTTATCTTTGGCCACATAATTGTATATTGCCCTTAGAGGATACCTTTTGTTTTTCATGAGTAAATTTAGTCCCTGTGAAAGTGTCAGAAACTCATTCCTGAAAATGAATGTCTACTACTCAAATCTCAAGCAATAACATAAAATAACTTCCAGTATTTTTTACTGCTCGTACTTCTTTTTTTTCTAATTTTCAGTATAGAGAGAATCACTAAAAGAATTCAAAATTGTAGGACCATTATTCACCTAGAATGGGCAGGAAAGTTTGCTGGTATATAACAAAAAGCCAACTTGCCTTTAATAGGCATGTCAACATTCTGCATTCTTCCTAGTGACTATTCCTCTTTTTTTCCCAAAGCCCTAATATGAGTCTCAATATGGTCATTGGATAAAATTGGAAAGTTAATATCTAAAATGGTCAGTTGGACTATAATCGTACAATCTAAAATCTGATCAAGGCAAGGAGTAGGTTGTAGAAACCTATGATTTCAACAAGATTCCTCCACTTGTTTTTTGTGCTGATAATATTACATTGGAAAAATTAGTATAATGGTATGGGTCAGCAGCACAACATACAAATAACTGCTGTGTTTAAGACCAATTTATATCATCAGGAAAGGAAAGAAAGCCAGGTTCATTTCTTATTTATTTATTGTATATATGGCTTAATACACTAGTCAGTAAGTGAAGAAATATGTCATAATTTCTTATTGATGTTTCCAATATTTTTAAAGTTTGGGGTTATAGGTTATTCTTTACTCTGAGTTTTCATGGACTAAACTAAGTCAGTTTACACAGTATTAGTCCATAAATTAAAAAAAAAAACAAGTCATGTTATTAATTCAAAAAGTGCTAGACTGCCCTCAAATGAAAAGCAGTATTAGCCCCAACTTAATCTCAATATTGCATTTTACTCCCAGCAATTGGCAAATAAAGGTGTAAAGTTTTTTCTCAAATACATTTCAGTTGCTTTTAGAATTATACACAGATTCAAAGGTCACAAGAAAAGTGACATATTGATAGAGTAACATTTGCAAATAGGTGTTAACTTATGTGCATAATTATACATGCTTCCATCTATAATCCAGGGAAATTGCTCTTAATTTCTAATTTATATTACTTAACACTAGAAAACACAAACAAGCAGAACTCCATGACTTCAGTAAGCAAATTACTGTTGCTTAAAATGATGGTTGCTTAATTGTTACACATTTGCACACTGTAGGTTTTTGATAACCTAGTACTTATGGCATCAATTTGGGGGCCTCACATATGACGGATGTAGTGGAATTTTCAGGAAGATTTTTAAGGAAGATTACCAGTAAAAACTCCTGGCAGGGGAAGCATAAGATGCCATTCCACTCTCAATTCCAATCCAGGATAAAATATAAAGCAGAGTGGAAGGGGTTTTGTCTGCCAAAGGTTTTAGTCACTTATTTACCTCATGTTCCTCCTGGAAGCATAGGTTCTTATTTCTCTTTCTTTATGGGGCAAGAAAGTATTTTTAACTTTCCTCAGGGAAGTGGAAAGAGATTTTGAAGATTTATAGTGACTGTTTTTCAAAGGCCATGGTGGGGAGTTAGGTGCACTTTGCTGCAGTCTGCATGATTTGTTAAGTTGTTTCACCTACTGTATGTTTCATTTCTCAGGCAAAGGGAAGAACAACTCCTTGATGCCTACCTTCTTGAGGCTCCATTTTTGTTTCTTTGAGAATTTACCAGGTCATTTTAACTCTTAGAGCCAGATTAGAAAACCAATGATTAATTAGATAAATAAAAAGAAAAATGTAAAAACTCTGTAAGCAGACTTTTGTAGTCTTCAAATAGAAGTAATAGTATTAATAAATATAATCATAATAGTTAACACAAATAGAACTCTTCAGAAGTGTTGATCTATTATAATTCTCCTAGCACAATTATAACAATTCCCTTACAAAATTGAGGCATTGACAAACTAAATAGTTTACTTATAGTAACTATTAAATACACTGTAAAATGTTCTTAGATACAAAGAATAAAGAATAGTGAAATATATATATATATATATATATCCCCCCCGAAATGAACCCAAGGACAATTTACCTCTGAGATACATCCTCAGTCCCATTTTATTTTTTACTTTAAAACAGTTTCTAACTATGTTAGAGAGGGCTTTACTAAATTGCTGAGATTGACCTCAAATCTCCAATCTCCCTGTCTCAGCCTCCCAAGTACTAGGATTACGGTGTGTGCCACCACACCCAGCTGTAAGGCATAATTTTTAGATTTATAGTTTAACTCAGTATTGGACATACACGATATATAAAGTACTGTTTTAGGTACAAGATACTTACAGACATTTCTTTTTTAATTTACTTTTATTTATGCATTGTAATTATACATCAGGGTGAAGTTCATAGTTATAGGTACAAATAACATGCACAGAGCACTTGGTTTCACTTCTCCTTGCAGATCCCACCCCAATCCCTCCCTTTCTTCATACATGATATTGCAATTTTATATGTGCACCATATCAATGGAAGTTTTTTAGAAATTAACAGCTTGCTAGAGAAAAATTATATATAAATTTCATGAAATAACTTTCATTTTAATTATGTTATCATTGAGATAGGAATTCAAAATGGAAATTTTTTAATAAAAATAACCATATTATAGCAATGACACAATATATTTGGAAGGTCAATATGTCTGTAGTCTGGTCTTGCCCTGAACAAATACCATTCAGATAAAACATGATTCATAAAGACAAAGTGTGACAGAAAATGGAGAATGCTAAGAAATACCTGTCATCACATATAAAGAATGCAATATACATTGGCTAAAGATGAAACTTAATAGGTCAGAGGAAATGACAGCATGGAGTAACTGGTGCGTTTAGAGTAGATTTCTCAACTCTCTCAGCACAAACAAGCAACTGATCATCTACTGATTCTTATCCATCTATCTGGTAAAACAAACAAACAAACAAACAAACAAACAAACAAACAAAAAACGGAGCATTGTGAGATGAGTTCGTTCCAAATTTCAGATGGAGGAGAACTGCAGAAGTTATCTTTAATCAAACTGGAAGTACTGGAATATTTCTCAGTAGTCACATGACAGTCAAGTGATGGCAATCCACTCCCAAAGGGAAAAACTCTTGGCATTAAAAATATTCCTTCTGAAAAATAATTTTTAGGAAGTTATTGTCATTTTGTTTGACTTGGGGTTTCTGTTCAATGTGCAATAAGGAGTCATGAGTAGGAATTTTGTGTTATTTCCTAATGTTGAAGGAATGCATGAAAAGTATTTGCCAAAATATACAGGTACCCCGATATCTACAAATCTTAAGCAAATATTTACCATGGAAAGCATAATTAATGTGAACAGTATTGCACCAATACAGGCATTCTATTAAGTCTTTATCGATTTTGTTTTACCTCAGTTGATTTGCCTTTTCTCGAGCAAAATTTATTTGACTATGATATACAAAGCATAACTCTGGAGACTTAAAAGCCCTTTTCATAAATTGATTTGATTTCAAACTTTTACCCTGATGAAAATTTTGAACCTGCATTTAAGTGTAAACTCAACCTACTTCCTTATAGCTATCTGCATTTCTTTGGTATATTTTCATAGGAACTTAAACATTATGAAGAGTTAAATGACACAAAACCTAAATTTGCTATAACATTTTGCAAATGTAGCTGGAGCAGAGCAAATGATTAATTTTTGTAAATTTGTGTGATATCTTACTGTACTCTTTCATATTCATATTGATTACATTAAATTGTTTTAAAATCCCTTTATTTTTTATATACAGAAATAAT
Source organism: Muscardinus avellanarius (assembly GCF_963383645.1). NCBI lineage: Eukaryota > Metazoa > Chordata > Mammalia > Rodentia > Gliridae > Muscardinus > Muscardinus avellanarius. The sequence goes on along the minus strand of NC_137789.1, from coordinate 51,600,416 downwards.
TTTTACATATAGAAGATATTTATTGAGATATTCTGTTTAATACATTTAAATATGTATTTTTCTTTGCTTCAATTATTTATTTATTTATTTATTTATTTATTTATTTATTTTTGTGGGTCTGGGGATGGAACCCAAGGGCATTTGACCTCCAACCTACACTACACATCCTGCCCTATTTTTTATTCTTTTTTTGAAACAGGGTCTCATTAAGTTGCGGAGGGCCTCACTAAGTAGCAGAGGCTGTCCGTGAACCAAGATCCTCTAGTCTCAACCTCCCGAATGCTGGGATTACAAGCGTGCACCACCACACCTGGCTTTCTATTTTAAATTTAAGTTCATATTCTTATTATTTTTTTAACATGATGACTTAAGGTTTCAATTCAATGTGCAATAGTCATGAGTAGGAATTTTTTGTTATTTTCTAATGTTGAAGGAATGCACATAAAAATGTTTACCTAAAAGCATGTTTTATGAGAATTTAATAGATACTTCTTATTAGGATAAGAATATTATTACAGTTTGGATTTAGAATCCCTCCCTAGAGCTTATAGAGATGAGGCAACCATGTTAGAGATGGAGCTTAGTTGCTGATGAGCGTTGCTAAGGGTGTGGCCTTGAAAATTATAGATGATATCTCCTCCCCTGCTCTCTTTCTTGCTTCCAGACTCCATGATATGAGAACAGCACTTGTGTGTGCACTCTCTCTATCTCTCTTTATCTCTTTATCTCTCTCTTTCTTCCTCTCTCTCTCTCTCTCTCTGCCTCCCCCCACCGTGTCCTGAGTTTCATTGATTTCACCTGGCCTAACATGGACTAAATACTTGGAATCTTTAGAACTGTGAGCAAATACATTTTCTTTCCTCTAAGTTGTGGTGGTCAAATGCTTTTGATTAGAGTAGGAAGAATGCTGTCTGAAACAAATATTTTCTTCCTTATTTTATGAATAGCTGCTGCATGTTATATAAAAAAATTTATCTTTAAAGAATAGTGCATGAGTTTACACTTTTAATATGTTTCTGTGCTGCATTACACTTTTACATTCTCTAAAATTAACTTATGAGATAAAACCATATTAGATATTATGTCTATTTTTAATCATAATGGATTTTTTTGACTCATTTTTTTCCTATATTTATTTTGGCATTAACTTGGAACATCTCTCCTATCCTCGTGGATGGGTTGAAGAACTCTCAATATATTTCTAATCTTTGGAGAAATAAAATAGAAGATTAAAACAAGTTATATGTTTAACTTTTGTCAATTGAGAGTAAATTCAGTCTAGTGGAGAAAAAAATATGTATTATTTGGGGCTAATTTGGATTGAAGAAAAAAATTAAAGATTCAAGCAGTCTTAAAAATGTGCTCCAAGTGTTTATAAATGGCAGCTGTATTTGTAGCCTTAAACCATAAGGGGGTTGGAAATTACATCACTTGGTAGTCAAGCATTATGATTGATGCTGGAAAATGTTCAACTATCTTGTAAGAAAATAAATTGGATTCATTCACTCTCTGGATGTCTTAGGGGAAGGGCCTGGTCATACAGAAAGTTAACAAAGTTAACCTTTGAAAACTGAACTCACATGGGTTGAGAGTGGGTATATCTGAGTCTAGTTCAAGGTTCAGCTATGGAAATTTCAGGTTAACAATGGCCTTGTGGCTCCATTTTCATATTTTAAGGTCCTAGAACCACTGCTACTAAATTTTTTCTTTTTTTAGATTATGGACTTGTGAGAATTTCTCTCCTGGTTATATGTACTCACTCAGTTCTCTGTTTTTCACTTGCTTCTAGTGAAAAGTGTCCATTTTGAGTGAAAGAGTTAAAATTGTTATGTCTTTGATCTGTAATGTCCCCAAAGGCTCATGTGGCTAAGACTTGGTCCCAGATGCAGTAATATTGAGATTTTGAAAATTGATTGGATTATGAGGTCTCTGACCTTATGAGTAGATAAATCTGTTGATAGATTCATAACCTAATGAAATTATTGGGAGATGAAAGAAATGGTAGGAGGTGGGCCTAGTGGAGGAGGTAGATTACTGCCAGCCATATCCTTGAAAGATATATATTCTCCTGGCCATCATTCTCTCCTCTCTCTCTCTCTCTCTCTCTCTCTCTCTCTCTCTCTCTCTCTCTCTCTCTCTCTCCCTCCCTCTCTCTCTCTCTCTCTCTCTCTCTCTCTCTCTCTCTCCCTCCCTCCCTCCCTCCCTCCCTCCCAAAATAAATCTTTCTTCCTCTAAGTTTTTTTTTTCTCAAGTGCTTTGTCACAGTAATGAAAAGCTGGCCAACACAAAAATGTATTGGACTTGTCATACAGTATTCTACAGTAGTTAAAAACAACACATCTCAACACATCTCTCTGTGATCTCTCAACACATCGATATTATAAAAACGTAATATTGTATGGAAAATAGTAAAGATTAAATTGTACTGACATCAATATTTATAGAAACTTAAAAACATATGCATACAGTACAAAATTATATTTTATACAAAGATACATGCATATTTAAAGACATATCAAACATGGAAATAGAGGGAATTCTTATTGTAGATAACTATAATGATTAAGATATAAATTGAAAAGTAAGATTATTTTCATAGGCTGAATATTAGGCTAAATAAAAAAATAAAATATTGGGGAAAATAGGACTAATAAGAGTTAAGTAATTCCCAACTGTATTTATTATTTAGTAAAATGTTGGATATTAAAGCGCATGGAAATAATGTAAAAAAGAACTCATTAGAACAAACTAAGAAATGCATTTAAAAAATTTATTTGACTCAAAGTTTAGTGTAAAATCTGAAGCAAAAAGAGAAATTGACTTTATAAACTATAATTCTATGTTCAGTATTTTTATTGACTTACTTTCCCACTTTATTAAAAGCCATGAAGAAATATTTCGGTACCTTGAAATGTTTCTCTCTTCTTTGCTGTATAATAACAAAGTAGCAAGAGAGAAAAATATTTTTATTGCCTTAGAAGTTAGAATGGTATTAAATACAGCTTTCTTTGGCAGGACTTATTTGTAGTAGATATTCCCTTCCTAAATATGTTTATTAAAATGGAAGTAAAATAATAAGCAAATCAAAGTGAGTCACCTCTCAAAATAAACTAGGTTGCTTGGTTACATAAGGAAATACATTATGAGACAGTAGATAGGTATAATTTTGTTCAGTTATTCAAGAAAATTTCACCATAGGAAGCACAGCTGAGTAGGGAGTTCAAGTTCATAAATCTTCAAATTTTCTAAAGCTGTCTAATCATTCTAGTTATTCAATAGATTACATCATTAGTAAAAATACGGGACAACACCATTATTTTGTAACCTCTAGTGCATATAAGTTTCTTGTCTGTTGCAGTAAATTTATGACAGTATTTTAGATGTTATATTGTAAGATTTATGAAATTAGCCACTGACCAAAGTTTTTATTCTAAATAGTTTGCTAATTTTCAAACAGGCTGTCTTAGATGAAACTTTATATTTCTTTTCAGCTGTGGGTCAAGAAGAGATCACTTTATGGGAATTATTGTTGATTATATGTTAGTATTCAGAAGAAACAGACTGTGGCTATTTTAGGATCAAGAAGACAGTTACAATAAATGATAATGTAGCTATATTGGAGAATGTAATTAAATTGCCTTTGTATGTTGAAAAATTGTAAGGAGACTGCTCAGTAAAATATGATGGTAAAACAAGAAGGAATTTGAAGCTCTCCTGACTTCTTATCAGGCTGATTGGTGATTCTTATTTAGAAATACAAATTCAACACAAACTGCTAGAAATCATTTAATTCTAAGTAAGAGTTAAATGAACAACCAGTTGAAAATCATTCTTCCCTGTTGTCATCAAATTATAATATACCAGGGGTGGTGGTATACTATAATCCAAGTACTTGGGATGCTGAAACAAGGATTTCAGGTCTGCAGCCTGCCTCAGCAACTTAGCAAGAGACTCAGCACCTTGACAAGACCCTGTTTCAAAATAAAAAATAAAAAGGAGTTGGGGTTCAACTCAGAGGAATTTCCTTGGGTTCATCCCTAGTATTAAAAGACAAACAAAAAACCATTATACCATGACAACTGCCTCTCCCCATGCTTCAGAGGGGGCTCTTCTGAGCATTTCTGAGCAGAGAACACTTTATCCTTCTCTCCCCATATAACTCTCTACTGTAATGTACAAGTCAGGAAAGAAAAACAGGTGTTTGCTGATAACCACAGTCCAAAGAATGCTACACATTACTGCAATGAGTTTCCTAGGTTGAAATAATTTTATATCCTTGGACAAAATAACTTGAAAACTGCATGTTGCTCAGTTTGGTAAAAAAAAAAAATTATAATTTGTTACATTTTCAAGATTGTATTTTTAAAGAGTATTATTATTTATTCTTATAAGTAAAAATTTTATCAGAATAAATTTGGAAATATATATTTATGTAGTCAAATAAAATGTGCAATTTTACTCTAAATATTTAGATCTTCCTTCTCCTTTCTTTCTTCATTGAACTCAGGGGCATTCTACCTCCGAACTACACTCTCAGCCCTTTTCATTTTTTATTTGGAAACGGTCTCACTAGGTTGTGGAGGACCTTGCTAAATTGCTGAGACTGACCTCAAACTTGTGATCCTCCTGTCTCAATCTCCCAAATACTGGGATTATAGGTGTACATCATCATGTCTGTCTCTATGTACTTGAGTTTTATTTTGTTTCTTTCTTGGGGTTCTGGTAATATACAAACTGTATCATTTCTTTCTTCCACAACTACCATCTTTCTTTTGATCATTCTTTTCTCTTTATTTTTTTCTCTTTTACTTTTAAGGAGATTTCTTGTTCCTCAACATCACTGACACAACTTCACTCAGTAACTATAAAGTTCATTTTAATTTAGTATTGTTCTAATTATCTCTGTTAACTATTTTTATTTTGTATCTCAACAAATCAACTTTAATTTACCTAATTTCTATTATATAGTTTTTATTATTCATTTTATTGAGGACACAATCATATGTATTAAAAACATTGTTTAACTCTGTAGAAAAGCTTTACCTATTTAGATTATTTTTACATATTAAAGTCAATCATTTATTCTTTGCTGTGATAATTGTCCAAACTATTCTCTTTTTACCCATCCCTGAAATAAAGATGATCCACACATCCTGTTCATTGTCACCTCACAGGTTTGAATTATCCCTTTGACATATGTCACAACTGTAATTGAATACTATCACGAGACTTTCTTGCATGTAATTTTGACCCAGAATGTGTCTGTTAGCATAGCTTTCCTCGTTGGCATACATATTTCCTTGTGCTACCTAGTCCTGAGAATTTAAAGAAGTGAGTATCTGCGAAGGTAATTTGGAATAAATTGTAGCCCTTGTCTAGAAATGGTATGTTAAGCATCATTCCCAGAATACATAGCTATTACAATCCTTTTTGAAAAGCTCTGCTCTGCCGGGCGTAGTGGCGCATTTTTGTCCCCTCGCTTGGAAGGTGGATCCTCGCAGGTTCGAAGCCAGCTGTGCTGGTTTAAGAGACCCTGTTTCAAAATATAAAATAGGTCTGGGAGTGTAGCCTGGAGATAGATGAGCTTCCAGGAACCCCAGTACCACCAATAAAAATTAAAAAAAGCTCTGCTTGATTTTATATCCTAGAGATGCCAGCTATCTTATTTTACCCATAGATATATTGCAGAAATTCTAGGAAGGACTTCATTTTTTTCTCTTAATTAAATATTTTGTCAGTGGGGATTTTAATACAGGGATTTTTCAATTTTTTTAATGATGTTGGCTAAAAGTCTCAACTAAAGAAAAAGGCTAGTCTATTAGTCAAGGCCCAGTATCATAAATGTGACAGACATATTTCTAACAGCATAAGTAGGAATTCACTCCTCCCTGAAGCTTCTTAAACTCTTTAGTTTTAAACAGTGAATAGTTCTTTGTCTAAGAAAAACAGCCTTATTAAATTATCTTCAGTAATTGAAAAGGAAGAATAGCAGAGTTGCAGGAAGCCCAGAGTAAAATAATATCATATGAAGTAAACTAAACTTATCTTATAAATACCATATGTGTGGATTCTTCTGACAATGAATATTGTTGATTTAGCATGAGAGTAGTACAACAGCAGCTTATAACATTGTCTTAACAGTCTGTAGCAATTTGCAAAATTAGAGATTCCTTTTTATACCACTCTTTACCAATTAAGTATTCCTGTGTTTTTACTACTACTACTACTACTACTACTAATAATAATAATAATAATAATAATAATAATTAATGTGGTTTGAATAAAAGGAGACATGGTCAAGTTTGTTGTTGTGTTGAGTGAAACACATTGAAAATTTCTTTATCTGTCTGCCAAAACTGGAGTGAATTCATGGTATATGCATGGCTGCTTTACCCAACAGTGCAATGAATGTGGGATGTGGCAAGGAGTTCTTTTTCACTGGCAAGTGAGTTAATGAATCACATTGTCTCAGTATACAAAAACTCAGCCTGGGGATTCTGGAGGTAAAGCGCAATTCACATTTTGAATTTCTAACTCTTTTAATGTCTACATTGACCATCTGTAAAAGGAACAGCTGGAAGACATTTGGTAAAGTTGAAAAAAAAATCTGTCTCCAAGGTCCTACAGTGACTTCTTTTGAGCTCTTCTTTTATTAGAGCTATACTCCAGAGATTCAGTACCTCCAGAAGCCCACTTTTCCACTTTTTTCCTGCCAGAATAGAATATACAATAATTAAGTCAAATTTACCCTCACAGTGTGAATAGCTTCAATAACTTTCTTCATCCCCCCCCTGACCATTCTCTATGAAATTCAAGGAAAGAATAATACCTCAGGAGCGAGGGAGTATGGGAATGTGAGTTAAAATTTCACCTTTTTTTGTTATTGAAAAAAATTTAAATTACTGAAATTTATTCATTATAATTTTCTTAACCTAAGAATTTCTATATTTATTGTTATAAAAGTTAACTGATTAAAAACATTGGGCCAAGCATTTGTTGCTATATAGGCACTGAAATAAATTTATTTATTTATTTATTTATTTATTTATTTATTTATTATTAATTTATTATTAATTTTTTTGGTGGTACTGGGGTTCCTGGAAGCCCTTCTACCTCCGGGCTACACTCCCAGACCTATTTTTACATTTTTATTTGGAAACAGGGTCTCCTAAGCCAGCACGCGCGGCTGGCTTCAAACCTGCGCGATCCTCCTGTCTCTGCCTCCCAAGCGCGGGGATTACAAGCGTGCGCCACCACGCCTGGCTATATTTATTTTTAAATAACATAATTTTTTTTGTGTGTGTTTGGTACTGGGGGTGGAACCCAGAGGCTTTCCATCTCCAGGCTATATTCCCAGACCTATTTTATATTTTATTTGGAAACAGGGTCTCACTAAGTTGCTAAGAGCCTAAGTAGCTGAGGCTGGCTTGGAACCTGTGCGATCCTCCTGTCTCAGCCTCCCAATCACGGGGATCACAAGCATGCGCCACCATGCCCGGCACAATGACTTATAATTTTAGAACTGGAAATCCTAGGTAAGAGGAGTATTTGAGGCAAGTAGGAAATTATAAGATCCACTTATTCATGGGAACACCCTCAGTTCTATATGTTGAAATTCAATTATTTTAGGGAACAGTGTCTCTCTCCTTTTCAATTTTAAGCAGTATATACTCTAGTTGTCCTCAACTATTTTTGTCCCAGGGCCCCTTTACAGTCTTAAAATTTATAGAGAACTCTAAAGAGATTTTCTTTGCATGGGTCATACCTATTAATATTTATCATGCAATAAAATAAGACTTAGCAATCAAATGTACTCTATTCAATTTTAACATAACAACAATATGTTATAAATTAGAAACTAATGACAATGAAAACACTGCATTTTCTGAAATAAAATCTTTAAATGTCTGACTTTGCTTTAAATTTGTAAATCTCTTTAGTGTCTGTTAAAGAGACATTAAATAGATACTGAAAGATTTTCCCATCAATTTCTGTAGCCAATAGACTGAGAACATACTTTTGGTTGCAGTATATAAGAAAATCCAGGCTCACACAGCAAGTATTTGGAAAGGGGTAAGATTTCATCAGATAATTGTGGATATTTTTTCTTTGATGACAAATCAAAGGTAGACAAGGGTAGTTTCTTAATAGTCAGCTGAAATATAAAATCTGAAGCCATATTACTTAAACATCCACTAGTATAACTTGTGCTTTAAGAAGTTTTTTATACCTAAGTGTAGATGATTCTGTAATATGTATTCATTTTCATTGGAAAATATTGGTTCATTACCTTAGCTGAACCATGCAATATTCAGACAATTCTTTGCACAATATACAAAATTTGTGACAATATCACTACTGATCCCATGAAAAGGCTTTTCAGTATTGGGAAGCTGTCAAGTCATATAAAGTGTTCAAAGTTCTCATTTTCATTTGAGAGAGTTCAAATTGTATCATTGACAATAAATACTGTCAGTTGTTTCCTTGAAGTGATCCGCTCACTTTACTTGTGTTACAGAAGATGTCAAATACTCAACTATGAATAGCTGTATTTGTCAGTTGGTTTTTCTTTTCAGTTAAAAAATGTGTCTTACATATAAAAGTTTTAAGTCACAAAGAAATTACATTAGCATCTTTCCTCAAAACAACCATTGTAACCAGTAGGTAACAAAAAGTTTCAGGTATACTTACTCTCATTAAACAAAATATTAAAAATGAACCCAAAGGCAACAATTTAATAAAACAAATATTTTACTTCATCTGGAGCATTGTTAAGTAATACTAATATTTTAATCTGTCTGCTCCTGGTCATGACGTATATGATGACTAGCACATGTTCATAGCATGACACTGATTTGTCCTTATGCATTAACAGTTTATCACCATTGTACCAATGTCAGAACATAACAAAAAAGTAAAATAAAGATAATTAGTATTTAAAAATTAGTTCTTAATCTACAGACCCCTAAGAGAATCTCCGGTATTCCCAAGGTTCTGCGGTTACAAGTCAAAATTATTGATCTATTTATTTATATAAAAGAAACACTTAAATCTGTTTTTTAGTTTTTCTTGTTCAGATTTATTTATTTAATTATTTATTTGGGGTGTGTGTGTGTGTGTGTGTGTGTGTGTGTGTGAGAGAGAGAGAGAGAGAGAGAGAGAGAGAGAGAGAGAGAGGTTATAACTCTGAGATAAAAAGCCAATTCATTTTTATTTTATTAGGGTATTGCCAAACACACACACACACACACACACACACACACACACACACACACCCCACACACTGGGGATTCATGTCAGGGGCTTTCTACCTCTATAACCCTAGCCTTTTTCTTCTTATTTTATTTTTTTCAGATCTGGGGATGGAACCCAGGGGTATTTGAACTTCAAGCTACACACCATGCCCTATTTTTTATTCTTTTTTTTTCTTTTTTTAAATTTATTTTTTATTGGTGCAATGCATTCATACATCATAATGGTATAAAGAAAATACTTTTGTAGACATACATGCACATATCGCCCAGTTAGCCCCTACCCGATCCCCACCCCATTCCCTCCCCATCCTTCATCCCATGCTTGGCTTAGTGGATGACATCTAGTTTTATAGCAATTTATCTAATATTAACGATGATAATCTCACATAACAGTTTCATTTGTCTGATACCAAGCTTTTGATGACTTAAAGATAATATTTCAATATTTCTTTTTGCTTTCTTTCTTACCAGACAATATTTTTTTCTTTTTTTTTTAGGTGAAACTATCATACATTTATTTATTTATTTTTTAGAAAAAATCTATCCTGATATGGAATATGGACTCTAGATACCCAAAACAATCTCAAAGAAGAACAAAGCTAGAAGATGTATATTTTCTGATTTCAAACCATAGAAAGCTACAATAATTGAAACAGTGTAGTACTGTTCTAAAGGCAGATATATAAACCATTGGAGTTAAATAAAAGCCTATATTGTCAAGTTATTTTTATTTTTATTTATTTATTTATTTTTTTTTTTTTTGGTGGTACTGGGGTTCCTGGAAGCCTTTCTACCTCCAGGCTCCACTCCCAGGTCTATTTTATATTTTTGAAACAAGGTCTCTTACGCCAGCGCGGCTGGCTTCGAACCTGCGCAATCCTCCTGTCTCCGCCTCCCAAGCACAGGGATTACAAGCGTGCGCCACCACTCCTGGCTGTCAATTTATTTTTGACAAGGTTTCCACGAACATTTGGTGGAGGAAGTACTAATCTTTTAACTAAATATTATTGAAAAATAATAATTACAAGAAAAAGAATAAAATTGGACCCTTACCTAACACATATACAAATACTAACTCAAAATAGATAAAAGACTTAAATATATATCTTAATACTGTAAACTTTTAGAAGAAAATCTGGGTCATAAAAACTCACAACATTGAAATCGGCAGTGATTTCTTGGATAGATTTCAATGGCACAGGCAACAAAAGGGTAAATAAACTCCCTAAAAAAAATATATATATATATATTCTATATCCAAAGACAATGTAAACAGAGTTAAAAGTTACTGATAGAATGGGATAAAATATTTCCAAATGCTATATCTGAAGGTATATTAATATTCCAACTAGAAATCCTAAAAATTAGCAACAATAAAAGCAAACAATACAATTTAGAGATAGGTAAAAGCCTAACATAAATAATGAATCTCCACAGATAACCAATCTTCGTTGACTGTTGGATGGAAACTCTTGTTTTTCTGGTTCTGGTGTGTGTTACCTGTTTCTTCTTTGTAGTTAATCTCTTTGAGTATTTTCTCTAGTGCTGGTTTTGAAGACATAAATTCCTTCAGTTTCTCTTTGTCATGGAAGCTTCTTATTTCTCCATCTAATTTGATAGAAAGTTTTGCTGGGTAGGAAATTTTTGGCTGGAAGTTGTTTTCTTTCAGAGTTTGGAATATGTTACTCCAAGCCATTCTGGCTCTCATGACTTGGTTTGAGAAGTCTAGAGTGATTCTACTTGGTTTGCCTCTGAATGTCAGTTGGCCCTTTGTTTTTGTTGCCTTTAAGATTCTCTGCTTGGCTTCCACATTGGTCATTTTGACAATTATGTGGCATGGGGATCCTCTTCTCCAATCCTGTCTAAAGGGAGTTCTATAAGTTTCCTGGACCTGTGTATCGACCTCTTGCTCTACGTTTGGAAAATTTTCTGCTATTACTTCCTTGAAAAGATTGTTGATTCCTTTGGTTTCACCTTTTTTTCTCTCCTCTATTTCAATTATTCTTAGGTTAGCTCTCTTAAAATGGGCCCATATTTCTTCAATGTCAGATTCCTGCTGTCGGATTTTTTTTTCTAAATTAGAAACTATGCGTTCAGTTTTTGAATGATCATCTTCTAGGAGCGACATTCTATTTTCCATGTGGTCTAATCGGTTGTTTGTACTTTGAATTGAGGCCTTTACTTCATTAATTGCATCCTTTATCTCTCTTGGGCTCTCTCTGAATTCTTTTCGAAACACCTCTATTATTTCTACAGTTATTTTCCTGATTTGATCTTCTAGCAATCTCTGAATTTCTGTTTTATCAGTTTCTGATGTTGTGGGGTTGTGGGCATTCATTGCTCCATTGTAATTCCTCTTTCCCATGATTTCAGAAGTTTGTGCCTTCTCTGGGTTCTTCCCTGGGTCACTATGAATTCACTTAAGGTGCTCTGGATCTCGAGTCTGTGGTATCTCAATCACCACTATTCCTTTACTGGGTTGTATCGCAGAGTCTCAGACCCTGGGAGTCAATCGAGGCTGCTTTGGACCATGGGGGGGGGGGGTGCCAGATTGGGTGTTCTCCTATGGTGTGATATCTCTGCCACTGCCACTCCCCACTCAGTCAAGTGTCTGGGAGTACAGTACTGGGATTTCTCCTCTAGGGGCCACAATTTGACTCACTGTTGTTGAGTGCGCAGATGGAGCTGTCGTGGACTTGGCGAATTCGCTGCTGCTGCTGCTGGTAGCAATATGGCGCCGCTGCTACGCCCTCGGCCGTGAGGCTGGCATATTTCTTTTCTGTTTTTGAGCTCCGCTCTGAGTCCCTGCAGAGTGTGCTGAGCCCATCCTCTGGGAGTTTTAGATACTCCCTGCACCGAGAAATCTGCCGAATTCCTCCCGGCTGATCCACAGTGGCTCACCTCAGCTCGCTGTCTGACCGCTCCTCTCTGGAGCCTGGTGGGCTTTTGAGTGTGTTGGTCTGGTGCCGTCTGGTGAGCTCGCCATGCCACCGGCAGTAAGGCACTGCTGCTGCGTCCTCGGGAGTGAGGGTGGCTTATCTCCTCTGTGGCTCTGAGCTCCGTTATGAGTTCCCTTCCTCTCTGGAGCCTGGTGCTGCAAGGGGAAATGGCGCCCGCCGCTTCGCATCACGGCTCTGGCTGCAGCACTGCGGACTGGTTTCTGGTGTCTCATTTTTCCAGCCCTCTTTTTCTCTGTCCCTTGAAATTACATTTTTTGTTTCTCTGCTGATGGTGTTTTCTGGCTATGAAAGGCACTGATTTTGTGGTAATAGAGATTGGTTGTTAGTGGGGCTAGTAAGCCCCGCTTTTCTCCATCGCCATTTTCCCGGAAGTCCCTATTTTTTATTGTTTATTTTAAAACAGGGTCTCACTAAGTTGCAGAGGGCCTCACTAAGTAGCTGAGGCTGTACGTGAACCGCAATACAATGGTCTCAGCCTCCCAAATGCTGGGATTACAAATGTGGGCCACCATGCAGGGCTCTTCTTTTGTTTTTAAGCAGGGTCTCACTAGGTTTCTGACAATCTTCCTAAGTTGCTGGGGTGTTCCTTCAGTCTTTGATTCTCCTGTCCCAGCCTCCCAAATACTAATATTGACAATAAAACAGAAGTATATAATTAGCTCATTGTCTATCAATTTTTATGGCCTTGATTTCTGTTAAATGTTGTGTTTTTATCTAATCTATGACATTCCCTTATTAGCTAAAACTTGCCTTTTTCATTGCTCTTGCTTTCCACTCATTCCAATAGTTTTTCCATCATTGTTAAGAAATATTTAAGATCTTAACATTTTTCTGGTTCCATGCTGACCACTACAGCTCCTATCAAATTCTAGGAACATCCCTCTCTTTATATTCTTGTAACAATCATTTATTAAATTTAGAGTCACTACTTGATATTATTTAAAAGTTATTGCAGGCCAGGCGTGGTGGCGCATGTTTGTAATCCCTGCGCTTGGGAGGCAGAGACAGGAGGATCGCGCAGGTTTAAAGCCAGCCGTGCTGGCTTAAGAGACCCTGTTTCCAAATTTAAAAAGTATAAAAATAGGTCTGGGAGTGTAGCACGGAGGTAAAAGGGTTTCCAGGAACCTCAGTCCCACCAAAAATAAATAAATAAATAAATAAATAAATAAATAAATAAATAAATAAAATAGTTATTGCACACAACTGACATTCTTCTCACAAGCAGTCATCAACAGAATATGGATAAACACAATCATCATCAACATAAACTCACAGTTAAGACTGTACAAATTAAGAGATTTATTTGTGTGTGTGTGTGTGTGTATGTGTGTGTGTGTGTTTGCCCACAATTAAACCCTGAAATGTTATAACCCTAAAATACAAAGCCAATTCTTTTTATTTTACTTTGCTAAGGATATTGTCAAGATACTGCACACTGGTCTTGAACCTGTGATTCTCCTGTTTCAGTCTCCCAAACATTGGGCTTACAAGTATGTTAATTTAATGTTTTGTTTTATTTTGTGTTTGTTTTTTAAAATCATTTTTCTATGCTGGTAATATTTCATGTTACGAGCTGGGCGTGGTGGCACACACTTGTAATCGCATCATTTAGGAGGCTGAGACCTGAGGATCACAGTTTGAGGACAGCCTCAGCTACTTAGTGAGGCCCTTTGCAGCTCAGTGAAACCCTGTTTCAAAATAAAAAATAAAAATAGGGCAGGGGATGTAGCTCGGAGGTCAAATGCCCCTGGGTTCCATCCCCAGACCCACAAAACAAATCATATATACATATATATACATATATATATATATATATATATATATACATACATATATATATATATATACACACACACATATATAATCTTCATGTTCCCACAATCTAGATAAATTCTCTCACATACTATCTCCTACATGTTGAAATTTGAAAGTTCTTGTTCACCACATCTATCTTTAGCCCTATTTTTTTCAAACAATTCACCAAATCCAAACTTCAAAACCCCAAAAACATACTCATTACCTCTTTTTAGACATTATGGTATTCTAGTTCCTTCATATTTTCATTTTCTTCTCCACATAATTCAGCTCTCCTTTAACTAGAACCTCGTTTTCCCAGGACCTTCCACCATACTTTCTTTTGCCAATTCTCAACTGTGGTTCAAGCCAACTCTCTATTTGTGTTGCGTAGATCAAATTACATAGTGTCAAAAAACTAAGTTCTAACCTCAAGTTGATCCTTGACTGTTATTTGATGGTTTTGTCCTAATTCCTAGTTGTTTAAATGTCTTTTTTTAAAATTTGACTAGTCTCAGCCACTTCCTTTTACACAGACAAAACAGACTAAACCAACCAATCAATATAAACTATCCCATTAAAAAAATGAACTCACACAGAACTACAAGGTCATGATTTTTACAATTGTTCCCCATGACCTCAGAGGAAGATGTGATTCATCTCAAGCCGAGGTAGTCTTGTCTGTTCATGTCACATTGTCTCCAAATCTTTTTATTTTCCCTTGAAACTTACAACCATGTTATGTTCTCCTTTTCTCACCCTCATTACTTACACTACTTGTTTCTGTCAATCATTCTGGTAAATATATATATATATATATATATATATATATATATGTATATGTATATATGTATATATATATATATATATATTCATCATTCAAAAGAAACTTTTAAGATTCAAAGCTATTCATTAAAAAGGCATGAGGGATGTCACTTTACAGTGGAAAAACATAACAAAGCCCACTTTAACCAGATGATCAAGGTCAACATCAATAGATATAAAGCATGTTGATAGTATATGACTTTGCTATGATATAATAAAAATGGTACCTTACCTCTGCTATCCTACTTCCCTAAAATTTCACTTCTTTCTAATGAAAAACTGTATTATTCAGTTACCAAAAGTCATCAAGAGCAAGAAAAGTCTGAGAAATGGTCATAGTCAACAGGAGGCTAAAGAGACATAATGGCTAGTGTAAAGTGGTGTTCTTGATGGATATTGAAAATGAAAAAAATATTAGTCAAGTAATAAGAAAAGCCAATAAATCCCGGGCTTTAGCTCATAATAATGTTTTCATATTGGCTGAGCACTGAGCAGGCCAATGATGATGGTGATAAATATTTTTCAGTTTTTTTCCTATAGAATAGCTGTTAGAGATCATGTGAAAATAGGAATCTGTTTAAGTGCTTAATGAGATCCACATTTAAAAAGGCTACTGAGACTGATGATTGGGGATGAGAAGAATAAACCAACAACAGGTTTATATTTTTACATAATAACCTGCTCATTGCAGTACTCTAAACTCATCTGCCTGTATCCACCCTTGACCTATTTCAATAGATTTTCAGAACCAATAGCAAGAAGTCATTACAAGGGCCTCAAGGTCTACATAAATTAGTTCCCTCACTGCTTCTCTGATCTCACCCCTAGTCTCCTGGCCTCTTGTCTTTTCTCACTCATGCAAAGCAGAATGCTTGCTCAGCATTTCACTTGCTCTCCCTTTTAGCTGAGTTGTTATTCTCCTACACAGATTAAATATGGCTTTATTTTTCAACTTTATTTAGGTATAATCTTCTTGAAGTATTTTCTTTGACTATACTATGAACACATATAGTTTGCTCCCTACCATTTATTTTCTACCTGACATCCAGCTTAAATTTTCTTCTTTCTATAATGCAACATAATAAAATGAACACATGATGTTAAGACTATACCTAAGAACTAGCAAAAACTCACTTTGGGGCAATACATTTTTTTATTCCATTTGTGAGTCCAAGGGAAAAAAAAGTCCAAGTTGATTACTACACTTTTCAGCTAGCTATTTTCAATGATAATTTACTTGAGATCTGAAAGCCTCTTAGGACTGAACCAGGCATTTCACAGAAATATGAACTGATAAGACTATATAGCACTTCAGAATACATGTTGCCTTCTATTCACAGGTAAATCTCTACTCAAAAAAATTAGAGAGTTAGCTTCTCATTTAGTGTTATTTGACTCCATTTTGTATTTGCATTTTGCATTTAAAGACTATAAAGCATAGAACCAAATGAATATATTAAAGAATCATCATTGATGTAACTTCTTAAATTATTTTAATCAGTAAAAATATTAATAAAATTTGTAATATGCTGAAAATTAGAACTAAAAATAAATAAGAAAGTGAACTATAACCATTAATAATATTTAATTAAAAATTCCAAGTCTTTTTATGTTATTTTTCCTATTTGTTTTTCATATTTTTTCTTTAACATTAGAAATTTATATATGTGCTAATATTTGGAGGATTTACTTTCTGTCTTCCTATAGGATTTTATAATTTGTGCAATTTGTGCCTTCATAAAAATCCAGCCACTTTTCATGCCCCATTTCTGTACTCAAGGGGGAACTGTTCATATACCTTTATGACTGTATCTTTAAATTATGAATCCAATTTTTCTCTGGAAAATATTTCAGTGATTAGTTACTCACCTTAAATTTATGAAAACATAAACTTATATTTTAATCCTTGTCGTTCACATTCATCTGTCATCTCAGAAGCCCCCTTTATATATAAATTGTATTAAGCCCTTAAATTGATTCTTATTGTTTAAAAGGAAGTAAACTCAGTGCAAACAACCTAAGAAAGTGGTTTATAGCAGAATTAATAAGGCTGCTAATGACAGTACTCAATATTTTTGCCAGAACTTCATTCTTTGATGGTTTCAATGTCTATGAATGCAAAATAACCCAGTGTAAAGGTTCTTTGTTTAACACAGTTGATGCCATGGTTCTGCTACAATGCAACACTGAACTCATATCCTTTCTCACAGCATACTGCATTACTTATCTGGACATACGTGTTTCTTGGCATTGACACAACATATCATAAGTCATTGCAACATAAAAATGGGTAAAATGCCAGATAACACTTAATAAGGGCTAAATATGTGCAACTCAAACTCAGCTTTGCCTCTGCTTCAGATGTTACATCATTTTGAAACTGACAAAATGCTACCAAGTTCTACCTAATTTCACCCCTACCTCACTTTCTCCTTTAATTAAAAACTGTTTATTTTCTGTGTTCCAAAGCCAACTTCCAGTTATTAAGCATGCCATGTCATTTACTTTTGTGGGGATTTTGCAAATGCTTTTCCCTACTCTTGAAATCTCCTTTCACACACAGACACATAGACACAGAAACCCCCCACACACACCTGTTAAACACTTGTCCTACTTTTTAATATTGATTCAATAGTCATTTCTTAAGGACACCTTAGATGCCTCATTAGTTATGTCAACTGTCATTGATATACATTTTTACATGTCACGGGCTGCTATTTTTGAAACTAATTACAGTATAATAATTGTATAATTATATAATTAATGTATTTGTGTGCTATTGGTCTTCAAATCACAATAGCATAGAACATGTCTTTCTCTGTTTACTATTTTGTTGCCAGAATTTAGGATTTTTATTCATCAAATATCTCTTAGTAAATGAACTAGACTGTCAAACAATGAACAAATACATCTGTAAGATGAGACTTTTCAACTGTAAGATATGAGACTTTTCATTTAATAGATAAAAAAAATAAAAATTAGAGAAGTGCCTTATTTTCCCCAATATTATACAGAAGGAATGATGATTTCTGAACCAAATTATGTCAGATTTCAAATATGCACCATACAACACAGAAAGAGATAAGTAATAATGACAACCATAGAAATGAATGCAAAACAGAATGTGCATGAATTCAGTTTTCTGGGATCTTTAGAAAAGATGTCTGGGCTGTTTTATACATATGGATGCCATTGCTTATATAAGTGCTGACTCAAGTTATCCACAAGTCAACAAAGTGAAACTTATCATCAAGACACTGTCAACTTTAGAATGTATAAAACTAGATGAGCACGGCAATACATTTTGCCAAATAAACCTTTACACAATGAGTTCAATTCCTTCTCATTACTCCTAATTAACTCTTCCGGGCTATTAATTGACTCATAGATGAAAGCCAATTGTTCTCACATGCAGATGGAAATTCTTTGACAGACCACTCAATTTAATTCTATAGCAGAACTATTTGTTTTATGTCTGGTAAGTCATCTCTCCTCCCAGGCATTTCTCTGGCTCTCCATCATCATTATGATCTAATGTAACCTACTTCTCCTGAACTTCACTGCTGTCTACACCTCTGACTCATCCTGATGGGCTCATTTCACCTTTTATGCTTACTTTAAAAATTTCCTAGAGTATACGTCTACTCAACATAGAAAATTTGCCCATTAAATTTATTGCTGGTTCTCATTTTTATAAAAAATGAACCATCCTGCTGAATATATTATTTTTTGCTGAATTTGTTATATTTGTAGTGGTACAACCTAAGGCTTTTCCTCTTCATTCATAGGTTTCCCACTTTGTTTCAAGCTCTTTATTTATACAAACTTTTTCTTCTTAGTACCTATTCTTCAAAACCTAACTAGGGCACTACATATGTCTAACAAATTATTTTTTCTGGTAACACTGAAATTTACATTCTTTGCAATCCTGATACTAAAGTACTTCTTCTAATAGATCATTTGACAGTTATTGGGTTGAAATACTTTTACCTCAAATATATCACTTAAAATAATGTAAGGTAGTGGAGGAAAACTCCAGTGAAGCCAGGGAGGTGGGCTAAGGTAATGGGGAAGGGGAGAGAGGGAAGATAAATGATGGAAGCACTTTCACTGATATTAGGTACACATGTGAGAATACCAATGCCAATCTCAATATTCTATATGTGGGAGAGGAAAAATGGGTGGAAACCAGGAAAAAGCCCATCAACTGCTGCATTAGTACTATGAAGTACTTTATGATGTGAAATTATAATGCACCAATAAAAGTATGAAAAGTAAGAAAGTATTGTAATACTTTTTCAAAATATATCAATATACCTAATATGCTATAGCTGTTGATTATCCTCAGGGGATTGTTCTCTCAGTAAATCTAAATAAATATAAATCAATACTCTATGTATGTACTATAAGACCACAAAGTCCTTTGAAATATTGGACTAAGCAGAATATTTGTAGAAAGGCAGAGTGGGAAAGATTGCCAATGGATATCAGGTTAGAGTTAGGTAAAAGAAATGTTTTAGTGTTCTATTGAACAGTAGGATAATAAGAGGCAATGTAAAGCTGAAAGAATTTTTAATGTTTTGCCACAAGAAATGATGAATATTTGAGGAGATAAATAGGTTCACCTTCATCACACAATATATAGTCACATGGTACCCCATAAATATGTACAATTTTTACATGTCAATTAAAAATAAAACTAAAAAAGGAAAAAAGAAAGGCAGACTTCTTCCCCATAATATTCCAACCACAATTACCACAGGCATTCTGACTGGTTTTATTCATTGTCTACTTTCGCTACACTTCTTATGCCCATTACAGTACTCTTTTGAAACACAAATCTGACCTTCTTATTCCTCCACTCTTTCCATATTGAAAATATTTGGATAACTTATAGTTATTCTTAGCTGAAGCCCATCGTACCTCACATCTCACACCAGGAAATCTACAGGGTCTGTTACACAAACCTTCCTTTGGTCACTGAGTTTCGGGTAATCCCTGCCATGGAGACTTTGCCCTTTGTATCTTCTTGAGGAGTTTTTTCTTTACCACTACCACTTATGTAAGATCAGATTCTCTTCCTTCAAATCTCATCCAAGTCTCAGGCAATAATTGCAGACATACCTAAATGGTTTTATTACCACATGACCTCAAGTTACCTTGTGTTGAACAATATCTGCCCCCTGACAGGGGCCTTTGTCCATCATTAGTTCTTTAGTGCCAAAAATAACATGTGACTGATTAATTAAGGAATTAGTAGATTAATGAATAAATGTGATTTTAATGCCATTTTTTTTACCATGAAAGAGTGAACTATTGATCAATGGTGGTCACAAGTAGGTAACTCATGTAAGAGAGAATTTTATCAATGAATACAAATTACAGTTTGGCAGGAAAATAAGTTCTGATGTTATGTTACATAGAGAGAACTATAGTATTGTGTCTTTCAAAATAGCCAAAAGAAATTTGAATGTTCTCATCACAAAAATATATGTTCTTATTGGAGTTGATGAATGTGTTTATCTCTCTGATTTGATCATTACACAATGCATATATGTAGCAAAACATCACACTGTTTTCCATAAATATGTACAAATATTATGCATAATTTAAAAGCAAAATAAAATTTGTAACAACTAAAATGAGAAAAGTCTAGTTCTAGTTCTATGAAAACTCCATGATCTATTTTTACATAGTTTCTATATTTACCCATTTCTTTTTAGTAACTGAGATACACTCTGTATAACCAGAGCACACGGAATAGATTTCATTCTATTTCAACCTAATGGACATGATTGTGGATGCTAATTGATCCCTGCAATATATCATGAGAATTATTTTTTATCAAATACCTGACTAAGGATGGAAAGAAAAACTACTTTTCTTGTAATAGGCTGCATAGTGATGTTTTAAAGTGGTGTACTATAAGTCAATGATAAACTAAATTTGAATATTTGATTTTTTTTTTTTTTTGGTGGTACTGGGGTTCCTGGAAGCCCTTCTACATCTGGGCTACACTCCCAGACCTATTTTTATATTTTTATTTGGAAACAGGGTCTCTTAAACCAGCGAGGCTGGCTCCAAACCAATCGCAATCCTCCCGTCTCCGCCTCCCGAGTGCGGGGATTACAAGCGTGCGCCACCACACCCGGCTGAATATTTGATTTTTAAATTAGAATTATATCAAGTCCTTTCTGAGTAACATGAATAAGCCATGAGACATGATTTATTTTTATAAAATGGGGATAATGTCTACATATCATAGTTTTGTAACAAAATAATAAGAATATTAACTACAGAGGCAATGACAGAACATCAATGCATTATGCTTGCTGATTCTGTTGTTGAATATGGATGTTAATGATGATGGCATATAATGACATTGATTATCAGGTTAAAGCTGGATGATGCTACATTATTTTTTCTATAGAATAAGAATATATAAAAATTTCAGTTACATTAAATTAACAACTTAAGATGTTACTGCTTTTCCAAACAAGTTATTGTTTTACAATATATTTTTGCTCGAGTTTATTTTTAATAACTGACATAGTTCATCATCATTATTATTATACATAAATATTTCCATTTCTTTTATTCCACCAGAGACATTTTCTCTGAATTATGCATTTGTTGCGGTCTCATCATTTTTTTCCTGACCATCCAGGAAAAACAAGTAATCAATACTGCATCGCCTGAAGAAAACCTATCGAGGTCATGCAAATCAATATATTTAACTTTCAATCATTTCTAATGCATGTTTGCAGAAACACAATGCTTTGTTCACTGAAGCTTCATTTGGAGTCAGCAGGAAAATGTATGTAGGGTTTCTATAGTTGTATTTTATTCTTAAAGTATTAAATGAAAACTGAAATTGTTTTTTATATCTTCAATGAATAATTTGTTCCACTTTCAGTTGTAAATGCATTAAATTCCTTCTTTGAGCCTGATGCCAAAATAGTCACTTATTAAATGAATGCTGAACTTGTGAAAATAGGATAGATGATAGTGTTCTTGAAAGTAATAGACCAATTGGGCATTCTTCATTTTTATTTTATAATTTGAAAGTGGGTAAATAGTACCATTCATATAAACCTTAAGTGACTTTGTAAAAAATCAGAGAAAACCCTGTTTGATGGAAAAGACTAGTAGTTATACTGTCAAAACCAATGTTGTACTACATAAAGCACCAGACAAAAGTACTTTTTATAAAATCCATTTAACAAAGCATCCCTATGTCAAGGGAAGGTGAAGAGACTCTGATAATTTTTTTTTTCAAATTAGTTCTGAGGCAAAAAGTGGTTATGTGATCCTTTTTATTGCTCTTAATCCTCTCATATTTATATATGGCTTTTTAGATATAGAATTTTATATATATATATATATATATATATATATATATATATATATAGATATCATATAATTTTTTTCAATAACTGTAAGGTGACTAAAAGCATCTAATATTACCTCAAAGAGGCTAAGCAGGATTTTGAAATTGGGCAACTATTAAGTGGTGGAGATGGCTGAAAGCCCTCTTTCATTCCTATGCTGATCCAGTGGTCTTTACACACTACCTCAAATCAATCAATCAACCAATCTATCTATCTATTATCTATCTAACTATCTACCTATCTATCATCTATCTATCTATCTATCTATCTATCTATCTTTCTATCATCATCACCTATCTATTCAGTGGATAAAAGTAAACATAGGAAACATGGTGGGAAAGAAAAGATGGTGAAAGTGCCTTCAAATTATCATTAAGCAAATGAAGTAAAATTTACTGAAAAATGTTAATGTAATTTTAGTTTATGTGAACTATCTATATCAAAAACAAATATAAAGTGATAATTTAACATGTTTAGCCTGATAGTACTATTAAAATATAACAAAACAATTATCTCAGGAAAGTGGTGTTCCAGTCATAGTACATCTCATAACTAATAATAGATCACTTAGGCAGTCCAAGTTTCCCATTGTTGCTTTCAAGCAAGAAAAGAAAATATAAGTGCAGCAGATGTAGCCTGGTCTCTGGGCCAGAGTACTTAGTACTTTTATTTTTCTACTTAAAATGTGTCTCCTCTCCTCATGGCTATCTTAGGTTTCAGCCTAAATGCTACCTATTTAGAGTCCCCTTGTCTGCATGGGGTATCTGTAAGAGAATATACATAATTGTGGTAGCAGGAGTGTTGTGTTTCTTTATTCATCCCATTCTGTCTATTTGAGTAAACTGACATTGAACAAACTATGGGTTGGTCAATAAGCCAGCTATGAGTCCATGTGAGACATGATTTGATTATTTTGTGCCATTTTGAAATCTGTATGCATGGAAATTTCTGAAATGGCTTCAATTCTCACCTTCATGAAGATAACAAATTATACTAAAATATATAAATATACACAAAATTGTGAAGCATATTAAATTAAATTAAACTATATAAAACTCAAGACATTTTCAATATTCTAACTTCCAGTTCCTTCTCTTTTAGTTGTGAGGCTAACCATTAACAAGCCCTCAGCAACTTAGTGAGAACCTGTTACAAAATTAATTACTTAACTAATACATAAAATAAGTCTGAGATGTAGCTCAGAGATAGAATTCCCCTGGGTTCAATCCCCAGTACCCCCCCTAATACACATACATACACATGACTTAAAGTTTTTCTTTTTCCCCTGAAACTCACTCATCAAAATGCTAGAAATCTGCTTTATTGTTTCATTTGATGATGACTTTTTCTTAGTATATTTAAGCATGCACATGCATTTTGCCATTTCTTACCACACACACTGCTTATACAACCTTACCAACCTCATCATTTTCCTTATCTGGTTGCCTTAATAGGAGGCTGGGAGGGTATATTTCTTTTCTAATGAGATACCAAATAAAAATAGTTTTCAATGGCCAGCTTCAGAGTAATTTTGCCCTCTCTCAGTTATATATGAGAGGTATTGTTTCCTATTTCCTCTTGGACTACATATTATATAAGTCATTTAATGTTACTTCTGCTGAAACTCTAGCTGCAACTCTAAGAGTAATATTTGTCAATAAATATTAACTGGACTTCCAGTAAGATGGTGACCTAGGGAAGCAGCACTCATTAGACCTGCTGATTCCCAATCTCCATTGCCTCAAAATCAGCATTCTACAAAGCCATAAAATACTGTCAATGGGACACTTTGTAGGAAGTATTAAGAGGAAAATTCATAGCACTGAGTATTTACATTAAAAAAAACAGAAAAACATCAAATAAATAACTTAGGAACATACCTCAAAGCCCTTGAAAAACAGGAACAACCTAACCCCAAAGCCAGTAGAAGATAAGAGATTATTAAAATTAGAGAAGAAATCAATGAAGTAGAGAATAAAAAATATAGAAAATCAACAAAACCAAAAGCTAGTATCTCAAAAAAAATAATAAGATAGATAAAGTGCTAGCCAACCGAACCAAAAAATAAAATCAGCCCAAATTATTAAAATAAGAGATAAAAAAGAAATATCACACTGACAATGTAGAAATCCAGAGGATTATTAGAAACTACTTTGAAAAATTATACTCCAACAAAATGGAAAATCTAAAGAAAATTAACAACTTTCTAGATAAATACAACCTGCCTACACTGAATCAAGAAGATATCAAAAATTTAAACCAACCAATACCAAAGAGATTGAAACATCAATAAAAAGTTTATCATCAAAGAAAAGCCCAGGATCAGATAATTTCCCAAGTGAATTTTATAAAAATTTTATAGAAGATTTAATCCTGATATTCCTCAATCTATTTTATGAAATAGTAAAAAAACTGGACTCTCCCAAATACATTCTATGAAGCAACAACACATTAATACCAAAACCAAATAAAGGCAATTAAAGGAAGTAAAAATATAGGCCTATATCTTGGATGAACTTGGATGAAAAACTACTAAACAAAATATTAGCAACAGGCATTCAAAACCACATCAGAAAATTATACACCATGACCAGGTAGGGTTCATCCCAGCAACGCAAGGTTGGTTCAACATACAAAAATCAATTCATGTAATTAATCATATAAACAGAACCAAAGACAAAAATCACATGATCATTTCAATAGACACTGAAAAAACATTTGATATAATCCAACATCCATTTATGATAAAAGCATTGCAGAGAATCAGAATAGAAGGAACATACCTCAACATCATAAAGGCAATCTACAATAAACTCACAGCCAACATCATATTAAATGGGGATAAACTTTGAGAATTCCCTTAAAAAGGGGGACAAGTCAGTGATGTCCATTATTGCCACTTCTCTTCATATAGTACTTGAGACTTAGCTAGAGCAATAAGGCAAGAAAAGAAAATCAAAGGAGTACAAATAGGAAAAGAAGAACTCAAACATTCACTATTTGAAAATAACATAATATTATACTTAGAAGACCCAACAAACTCAACCAAAATGCTTATAGAATTGATCATAAAATTTAGCAAAGTCTCTGGATACAAAATCAATATTTTTAAAATCAGAAGCTTTCCTGTACACCAACCATAAATCCACTGAAAAAGAAATCCAGAAAACATTTTCACTCATGATTTCCCACAAAAAATAATATACTTAGAAATAAACTTAACCAAGGATGTAAAACACCTCTACAAAGAAAATTATAAAACATTGAAAAAAGAAAGTGAAGATCTTAGAAGATGGAAAGATCTTCCATGTTCATGGATAGGCAGAATAAATATCATTAAAATGGCCATACTTCCAAAAGTGATCTACAGATTCAATGCAATACCCATTAAATTACCAACATCATTCCTCACAGACATAGAAAATCAGTCATTAAATTCATTTGGAACTTCATCCCAGAAAAACAAGGCTGGTTCAACATACGCAAATCAATACATGTTATTCACCACATAAATAGAACCAAGAACAAAAACCACATCATCATAGCAATAGATGCTGAAAAAGCATTTGACAAAATCCAACACCTATTTATGTTAAAAACACTGCAAGAAATTGGGATAGAAGGAAAGTACTTCAACATCATTAAGGCAATATACTGTAAACCCAAAGCCAACATCATATTGAATGGGGAAAAACTCCAAGAATTTCCACTAAAGTTGGGAACAAGACAAGGATGCTCACTATCACCACTCCTTTTTAATATAGTCCTTGAGACTCTTGCTGCAGCAATCAGACAAGAGAAGGAAATCAAAGGAAATTCACATAGGAAGAGAAAGTAAAACTATCCTTATTTGCAGATGACATGATCCTTTATCTGGAAGACCCAAAGAACTCAACCAAAAGACTTCTGGAGCTGATTGACAAATTCAGCAAAGTCGCAGGTTACAAAATCAACCTAAAGAAATCAGTGGCCTTTCTTTATGCCAACAAGGAATCCACAATGAAAGAAACAAACAACAACAAAAAAAACAATTCCATTCACTATAACCTCAAAACCAATAAAATACCTAGGAATAAACCTAACCCAAGATGTAAAAGACCTCTACAACAAAAACTATAAAACATTAAAGAAAGAAATTGAAGAAGACCTTGGAAGATGGAAAGATCTCCTGTGCTCATGGATAGGCAGAATAAATATCATCAAAATGGCCATTCTGCCAAAAGTGATCTATAGGTTCAATGCAATTCTCATTAAAATACCAGTGACATTCTTCAGAGACCTAGAAAAATCAATCATGAACTTCATATGGAGTAAGAAAAGACCTAGGATAGCCAAAGCAATTCTCAACAATAAGAAACATGCAGGAGACATTACAATCCCAGACTTCAAACTATACTACAGAGCAATAGTAGTAAAAACAGCATGGTACTGGCACAATAACAGATATACTGACCAGTGGATTAGAATAGAAGATACAGAAACAAACCCACACATCTTTAGTCAATTTTCTTTGACAAAGGGTCCAAACACATACGCTGGAGAAAAGACAGCCTTTTCAACAAGTGGTGCTGGGAGAACTGGCTAACCATTTGTAAAAAGATGAATCTAAACCCCTATATCTCACCAAACACAGGAATCAACTCAAGATGGATCAAAGACTTAGAAATTATACCTGAGACTGTGAAGTTAGTAGAGGAGAGCATAGGTTCAACACTACAACATATTGTCACAGGCAGTAACTTTCTCAACAAAACTCCCAAAGCTCAGGAAATTAAAGCAAGAATAAACAAGTGGGATAGCATCAAACTAAAAAGTTTCTTCTCATCAAAGGAAACTATCAGTAACCTAAAGAGTAAGCCTACAGAATGGGAAAGGATTTTTACCAGCCACCATTCTGATAGGGGGCTAATATCCAGAATATACAAAGAGCTCAAAAAACTCTACACTAGCAAAACAAACAACCCAATCAAGAAATGGGCAAATGAACTAAATAGACACTTCACAAAAGAAGAGATACAAAGGGACAATAGATACATGAAAAGATGCTCTTCATCACTGGCCATCAGGGAGATGCAAATCAAAACTACACTGAGATTCCATCTAACCCCAGTCAGAGTGGCAAGCATAAAGAAATCAAACAACAACAAATGCTGGCGAGAATGTGGGGAAAGAGGAACTCTTACACTCTTGGTGGGAGTGCAAACTAGTTCAACCACTATGGAGATCTGTGTGGAGATTCCTAAGAAATGTGGGAATAGATCCACCATATGATCCAGCTCTACCACTTCTGGGTATCTTTCCAAAGGAGTTGAATTCAGAAAAATACAGCAATATATGCATACCTATGTTCATAGCAGCACAATTTGTAATAGCCAAAATATGGAACCAACCCAGACCACCATCAACAGATCAATAGATAGCAAAACTGTAGAAAATACACACAATGGAATTCTATTCAGCCATAAAGAAGAACAAAATTATATCATTTGCAAGAAGATGGAAAGCCCTGGAGAACATTATGTTAAGTGAGATCAGCCAAGCACAGGAGAAGGTACATATGTTTCCTCTAATATGCCCAAACTAGGAAACACAGAGGATACCAGTGGTACTCCAGATAATGGAGGGGAAATACCAGCAAAGTTTGAATGGAAAGATGGGAGAGGAGGAAGGCCAATCTTGATTAATGAGGGTCTACATCTGAACATGTGTAAAATTATGAATAAGACATGGTTAACCTAGACAACCATTGGTGGGAGGGGGGAAGGGAAAACAGGGGCAGGGGGGAAAGGGCACCAAATATAGTTTAAATCTATACTATTTATGTTCAATAATAAAATTGTTAAAAAAATAAAAAATAAATTCATTTGGAACAACAAAATATCCAGAATAGCCAAATTAGTTCTCAGCAACAAAAGCCATGCAAGAGGAATCAGGATACCTGATTTTAAACAATACTACAAAGACATTTTAATAAAAACAGCATGGTACTGGCACAAAAACAAATACATAAACCAATGGGGCTGAATAGAAGACCCAGAAACAAATCCTCACACTTACTGCCAATTGATTTTTGATAAAATGGCCAAAAACATACAATGGAAAAAAGATAGCCTGTTCATCAAATGCTTTTGGCAAAACTGGTTAACCATATGCAGAAAAATGGAAATAAATCCCACTTTCTCACCTTGCACAAGAATCAACTCAAGATGTATCAAAGACTTGGAAATTAGACCAGAGACCTTGAGGCTTCTTGAAGAGGGCATAGTTCCAATACTGCAACACATAGGCACAGGTATCAACTTTCTCAATAAGACCCCAAAGGCACAAGAAACTAAAAGGCAAATCAATACATGGGATTGCATGAAACCGAAGAGCTTCTGTACAGCAAAGGAAACTATCAACAACCTCAACTGAAAGCCAACAGAATGGGAGAATTTTTTTGCCAACCACTCCTCTGATAGAGGACTAATATTTTGAATATACAGAGAATTCAACTCAAAACTAAGAAAACAAATAAGCAAATCCAAAATTGGGTTAGTGAATTAAATAAACACTTCATGAAGGAAGAAATTCAAATGACCAGTAAATGAATGAAAAAATGTTCAACATCATTAGCAATCAGAGAGATGCAAATCAAAAATACCCTGAGATTTCACATAACTCCAAAAGAAATGGCAAATATTCAAAACCCAAACAACAAATACTGGAAAGGATGTGGAGAAGTGGGAACTCTAAAACATTGTTAATGGGATTGCAAATTAGTTCAACCACTTTGGCAAATAGTATGGAGGATCCTCAGAAGAATGAGAACAAACTTACCATTTGATCCAGCAATACCACTTCTGGGTATCTACCCAAAAGAAAAGAAAGCAAACTACCAAACTAATGCATATGTGTCTATATTCATAATTGCACAATTCACCATTGCCAGACAATGGAATCAACCAAGATGTCCATCAACAGATGAATGGATTACAAAACTGTGGGATATGTGCACAATGAACTTTTACTCAGCCATAAAGAAAAACACAATTGCATCATTTACAGAGAAATGGAGGGAACTGGAGGACATCATGCTAAGTGAGATTAGTCAGTCACAAAAATAAGAAATCAAATGTTTTCTTTAATATGTGAAAGCTAGGGAGAAATAGGTAACAGGAAGAACTCGAGATGAAGAAGGATATTCTATACAGAAGCAAATAAGACAACCTAACTGAGGGGATGGCAGGGGGAATAGGAAAACTCTCTAAAGCACATAATGTACTTAAACATATCAATATCAATGACTAAGCCAAGCATGGGAAGAAGGGATAGGGAGGGAATGGGGTGGGAATTGGGTAAAGGCTAATTGGGTGATGTGTTCATGTATGTATCCATCATCTTTTATCCCATTAAGATGTATGACTATAATACACCAATAAATAATTTTAAAAATAAGTATTATTACCTTATGATTTTACTTTAAATGAATGCTATTGAATTCATTCTGCCAGTGGTTAAACTCATTGGAATGTTAATCCAGAAACCAGTATTTTATTTTGTATACTGATAGAAAAACTTACAAGTATCTGCATCTTCTTGTGCCAGCTCCTCAACCCACAATTCCTACAGAATCACATACAGAAGGCAAAGTAGGTTAGTGTCTGGTGCGTGCCTGCAATTTCAGTACATGGGAGGCTATCACAGGAGGATTACAGGTTTGAGACAGCCTCACCAATGTAGTGAGACTCTTAGCAACCTAGTATGATCCTGTTTCAAACAAATTTTTAAGAAGACCTGGGGGTGTAGCTATGAGGCAAAATGCTCCTGAGTTCCATCCCATTAACACAAAAACACACACAAACACACATGCACACACAAACACAAGGTAAGGTGACATGTTATAGAAGAACCACACTGAACTTGATAAACCCAAACATTTTGTAACAGGCAATAGTAATAAAGTAATTATTTGGTCTAGAAGGAAATTATTTCTATCTCTCAAGACTATATAAACAAACTACATCTTTGCTCCAGAAGTAAGCACTATCTTTATCTTCCAAGGTTGTTAACTACACAAATATACTTGTAAAGGTAATAATAATAACTATCAGTGTTTCTGCTCACATCTGCAGACAAGTGGAAGTTCTCTGAGAAAGATCCATGCTTCCCAATGCCATGTAGTTCTCATTTTTACACCATCCTGCCTTCTGGTGAATAAATTTTTCTCCATCAGATGCTCAGATTAATATGACTAATAGTCTATAACCAAATTTACATAACTTTCGATATATAACATTTAATGAGGCATATTGTCAATAGGACTTAAAGCAACAGAATGAGGCCAACCTATAGCATTGACCACAAAACATAATTCAAGAATTTGATATTTAACCAGCTGAATAGTCCATGGACTATGAAGGTCTATCTTAGAAATCTAGGTGACTTTCTGTTTAAGTTCCTGTATTTACCTTTTCATTTTCTCTGAGACATTAATCCAAGTACAGTAATCTGTAATTACACTGACTCTGTGCTAGCATGCAAGAATGCCTAGGTAAATTTTATCATCCATAAAGGTCTCTAGGACAGTAAGTTGACACTGTCTTTCATGTCTTTCAGAACCTAGGTGGTATCTGTTCTGAGACACACTTCATAACATCATTTGTAATAGGATAACTCCATCATAGGCCTGATGTCCTATATGGATATCGAGCTAGGTTTTCCTCTGATAGATCCTCTGAGTATTCAAATCTAGCCTGAGTTTGGAGAGACATCTGCAGTTACCTGAAAGTTACACAATATACTGCTACTTAACATATTAACACCTTATTATCTCTGCTAAGGTGTAAATCACCATTATTTTTGTGAGAAAGGCAAATTAATTTTTGGCTTCTACATAAGAAAGAAAGCATTACAAGTTTTATGTAGTGTCTTAGGGGGAAAAGTGCTTTTACAATCATTGTGACCCATTTAGGGACCTAAATTAACAGGGGGTACAGGTTGACAATCCATCATCATGGTTTCTAATCTTCTAATAGAACTTATTCATCTTATTTTGGTTTAAATATGGATGACTGGATCCTACCTTGGATATGACTTGTTAAGGTAAACTAGTCTATGTTACTGACCAGGGTGCATCTGTCTAGACAGGGAATAAAAGGGCCATTGTTATGGGAATTGGGGGTTTGGATAATATTTGAAGCCACTGGAAGTTGCTTGTACCTGGAAGGTACAAGGGTCAAGACTATGTTCTGCAGTTCTGAGAACTTTCTAGGTAGTATCAAGGAGAAAGATAATCAAATCATGATCAAAGCTGTGTGGTGGGAAATGGCAACAGTCAATTAAATTCTGAAGCTTACTACAGTAGGTTGGAGAAGCTACATCACAGTGTTTTCTTTAGTGAGAAAGTCTTCAGAGAGGTTGCTGAAAAATGAAGATCATTGATGTTCCTCCCATCATCACTCCTCCTGAGTACTGATTGTTCTCCTTCTCAGATACCACCATAATGCTTTTCTCCTTTTTTTTTTTTTTTTTTTTTTTTGGTGGTACTGGGGTTAGAACCCAGGGGCTTTCTACCTTCAGGCTATACTCCCAGACCTATTTTATATTTTATTTGGAAACAGGGTCTCACTAAGTTTCTGAGAGCCTCACTAAGTAGCTGAGGCTGGCTTCAAACCCGTGTGATCCTCCTGTCTCAGCCTCCCAAGTGCAGGGATTACAAGCATGCGCCACCATGCCTGGCTTGCTTTTCTCCTTCTACTATGCCACCCAAATTGTTGTCCCATTCTGGGATCTACAAGTTTAATTTTTTTCTTCAACTATCTCCTACTTGAACCCAGAATTTTGTTCATAAGTTTCAGACTTAAAAATGAATAAAATATATGTAAAACTTACAGAAATACACTTTTCTCTACCACTTTAGCTGATATGGACTTGGTGTATATTCTATGCAAAAATAACCATTATTACAATCTAGGACCATACTAGATAAAAAAGACTACAGATGGCTGAACCAGAATTAGTTTGCATAACCTAGACCGCATTTGACTGTATCTATAACCAGACTGACCAAAATTTGCCATTAGGGAAAAGAAAAAGGTATGCACAGGAATGATCAGGAAAAACATCTAAAAAAAAATCAGTTTGTGGTTCTAAGGATTAAATCCAAGTCTTACACATACTCAGTACATTATCTGCCATTGAAATAAACTCCCAAATACTAGAATCTCAAAAAATAGGTCAGATTACAAATTACTTAGAGTGTCAAAACAACACAGGTTAAAGCATCACCATGTGGCTGAAATAACTGGAAATTATTAAAATAAATATCTAGTTATTAAATTATAGGAAGTTGGCTGAAATACCTTGAATAACAAACTAAAGGTGCCCATAGTTGTGAAGTACTGTTAATACTACTGCAAGTATGCAATAGATTCAATATGATAAATATGCCAGGAATGGCCAAAGACTATGTCCCATATGACTTCCCTTATAGTGAGACAAAAAGTCACCTTTTTTTTTTTCAGTAGTGGAAAGTCTGGTTTGCAGTGGCACCCTTGACATCAGAAACAAGGAGCTCATCACCATCACCATATCTTAAGTCTATGCTATAGAATGTGATTCCCAATCCAGGATGATAGATACTAGATTGAGGAAACAATTATGCTGATCTTGGACATGTAGACTCATTGTTCATCTTGATTTTAGTTTGGCTTATCATAAGATGGGCCATTAGTTTGTGTGCACACAAAAGAATAGTGCACTTAATTTACTATTACTTCATTTTCCAATCAGTAGGCCATTGGCAAGTTTAAAGGCTGTTAAAAATGCAATACGTTTAACGAAGAAGAACTTGAACCTAGGTATAATAGCAGTTGGGTTCTATCCATTGAATGAAACAACAATATCTAATTTTAGTTCTGCACAGTGCATGTCACTGATAGAAAAATTTTAGTGAATCAGAAAGAACAGAGACTCAAAAAATTTAAATTCATGCCAAATCTCTACAAATTAAAAACTAAATGGTCTTGGGAATATGATGCAACTTAATTTCCTTAACTAATAAAATCATTTACCCCCTATATTAATGCAAGTGATCTGTGTACTGAAAAAATACATAAAACATGTAGCAAAATGACTTGAAGAGAGTAAGAACAAATTACATCTTCTAACAGAAATACCTCATCTATCCCCATTAGTGCAGTACCCTTCTACTCCTTATAAGTGATCATAGAAGCCTTTTTATCTTCCAGGAGCTAATAGCCTAAAAATATTTCTTAGAACAATGATCAAAAATGCTTGACACAGATATTTATATATTCTATTATCAGAGGAAATAAGGAACCTTTCCTGAAAGTGAATTTGGATTTGACTCTGAAAACAAGTAATTACAATGTATTATATCTTATATTTTACAGATTTTCATAAATCACTTCTCCTGCTTGCTTTCTATAGATATCCTTGGAGAGTATAATATGTGAGGGAAAATAGATTCAAACTTGAAAATGTGTTTAGATTTTTGAGAGGCTATTGTTTCACTAGATTTACCTTTCTTAAAACTTTCAAACATAAACACACAAATAACTCAAACATGTACATCTCTGACATTTACGAGTTATTGCATGTTTACTAGTCATATATAAACACCACTCAAAAAAATTATGAGTGATACTACTAATTCTTAATTCATAATACTAATGTATTTCTTGAAGAAAGGTGTGTCTGTTTAGTTTCTGGGTTTATAAATTACACTTAACATCTGTGTGCCTACACCAAAAAAAAAAAAAAATGAAATAGTTCCTTATTTCAAGAAAAGAGTTTGAAATACTCTCAAGTACCTCAAAATGGCATGTATTGCTTTGAGTGAGACTTCTATGATGGAGAAAATGGGAGACTCTCCATGTGAGCGAACAAGATGCAATGAAAAACTGGGCTATCTGAAGCATGATACCCTTGAGAAATGAATTTAGTGATCAACTCAACATGTGGGAGCCAAAGTAGCACTTTATATATTTTAGACATTATTTTGTGTATACTTTTCATAACATTATTATAAAGTGTTACTGTTTGGATTTAGAATGTTGCTCTAGTCCTCACAGAGACAAGGCAGCCATGTTGGAGGTAGGGCTTGATTGCCAATAAGTAGTACCTGGGGACGTGGCTTTGGAGATTATATATGGGCCCTCTTCTCCTTGTTCTCATCTCTCTTGATTCCAGCCTCCATGATGTGAAAGCAGAACCCTATGAGTTCTCTCTCTCTTCCTCCCATGCCATGCCCTGAGCTCCTAAGTTATAGGTTGGCCCAACAGGACTGAAACCTCTGAAATCTCCAGAACAGTGATAAAATACATCTTTCTTCCTTAAAGTTGTGGTGGTCAAGTGTTTTGGATTATTGTAGTGAGAATGCTGACTAAAACAGAATACTGTTCAGTTTGGCCAGAGTTTGGAATAGCATTCTTGCTTGAATGATTCAATGAAGGATTCATTTTAGGCCAACAACTTAAAACAATTTTATTTTCCCTTGAATTGACTAGTTTATTTATTTCAGTGTAAATATCAGTCTAAAAATATTTCTGCTGTATCAGCATCACCACTTCCTGCAGCTAGCCTCCAGGCTAATTTCAGCAGAGGTTTGAAATTAGGCAAGGAAATAATAAAATAGGCTGACAATCTGGCCCAGACCCTAATTTATAGTCTTGCTTAAAATTAAGGTTGGCTT
Source organism: Muscardinus avellanarius (assembly GCF_963383645.1). NCBI lineage: Eukaryota > Metazoa > Chordata > Mammalia > Rodentia > Gliridae > Muscardinus > Muscardinus avellanarius. The sequence continues at coordinate 51,565,495 of NC_137789.1, read as the reverse complement.
CATCCTTGGCTCTGAGACCAGAGAAAGCACTGCATGTTTAGACCTATCATTAGGCCAACCAAAATGTAGCAAAATCACAACTATATTTGTTCTTGCATGTTCCTTTCTTTCCCTCTCTTTACTGTTTCCACATAGTCACATCCAAGGTTTATGGGCAATCTTTCTACGTGTCAAATGTACAAGGGAGTGGACTTTTTCAACTCTCTCTGCTCTAATCCTGTCTCTCATCTGAACCTTACTTTCTCCTTTCACTCCTCAAAAGATGTATTTATTCAGAGGAAAATGGCTGAAATCATTTTTTTTTTAATTCTGCCTTCTAGCTATGGTAGAAGTAAAAAGAAAAAATAGATGCTGAAATGGAGTTAGGATGCAAGATAGAAAGTAGCACTTTAGAGCAAAATAAGGAAGAAGTAAAGTTAGGCAGTAAAAGAAGTTGAATTGCAATGAAGGTCTGAAAAAGCCTCTGCCAACCCAACAGGAAGCCATAGAGCAAACACTGCCCTTAGAATTGTGCTACATTGGGCCTAAAAGACTAGATCCTTAAACTTCTGCCTGGCTCAGTCACCACCCTTAGAAGCTGTGAACTCTGGCACAGCTGCTCCTAGAACCCACAGCTGCAGGCAGTGTGCTGACTGCATTCCCCAGAGTTGAGAAGAACTCCTTCTTTGATGTGGGATCTAGACAGAGCATTTCTGCGTCATTCTGACTCAGAAGATCAAGTAATTCATACCAAAGTCCTGGGTACTAATGGCTTAATTCAGTGCTCTCTCAAATATATTCTTTTCAACGAGTGTTATGAAGTGTTTTGGCATGAAAACATTTTGTGCTGAAGTCCTATAATTCTATGAAATTCTATCATGCAGAGTTAAAGGAGTTGCTTTGCTATGGAGTTTATCATCTTCATTAATGCCAAGATATTAGCTCCTATTCAATGAAACACCAAGAGGTAAACTATAGAATAGATATTACCCAAATATATTTGTATACAGACATTTTAATCTTAAATTCAACATATTTTTAAACATAAGTGACCCATACATCACAGCTTAGGAAAAATTCTTACTGAACACTAGTCACAATAAAATAAACTTTGCAATTCTCAGAAGACTTCTGAATAGAAAATATCAACACAGGAAATTGACAAAAATGCTATGGATATAAGTACCAAGGAGACAAGCTTGGTCTACTTTGGATCTGCCATCTGGAATGGCCCCCAAGGGCCTATGTGTTAAATGACTGGTCTCCAACCTGTGGTGTACTGGGAGGTGGTAAAAACTTAAGGAAGTGAGCCTAGTAGAAAAAATAAAAGTACTCAGAAGAGTGCTCTTGAATGGGAAATTGGAATTTAAGCACTCCTCTTCCTCTTTATTTCCCAGGTACCAAGAAGTGAACTAATTTGACTTACCACACACATTGCTAAGATGTGTCATCACAGATCTAAAAGTAACAGACCAGGCAACCATGGACTGATACCACTAAAACCATGAGACATAGTAAACCTTTCCTCCTTTTAAGTTGATTATCTTGGTATTTTGTCACAATAATGGAAAGATGACTAACACAAATGTTAAAAGTGAGCCTTAAGGACATAATCTTGAAGCTGCATAAAGATGGATACTATAATGTTTACAGTAAAATGAACAAGAATGGGATGAGATTCTTGCTCAAGAAATGCAGTGTGATATTAACACATCATAAAATCTAATAAATTTCTGTTGTTCTTTAGCCTTTTCATTCAAGTAGACTGGTTCTTAATCCAAAAAACTTAGAACAATACTAAAACTGGAATATTTTAATACCAGGATGGGTGAGAATGCATAAACACTACTAAATATTTTTATACAAAATGAAATTGTACATAAATCAAGATGTTTTAAACAGGATAAAATTTAATGAATAGACAAAATATTCACTTTATTTATTTTTATTTATTTATTTATTTATTGGTGGTACTGGGGGTGGAACCCAGAGGCTTTCTACCTCCAGGCTATATTCCTAGACCTATTTTGTAATTTATTTGGAAACACAGTCTCACTAAGTTTCTGAAAGCCTCACTAAGTAGCTGAGGTTGGCTTTGAACCTGTGCAATCCTCCTGTCTCAGGCTACTAAGCATGGGAATTACAAGTGTGCACCACCACACAGCAAAAATATTCACTTTAGAAACCACAAACTCAAAAGCAAATCTGAATTCTTGAGAGAAGAATCTAGAATATCATATCAATTGAATGGTTTATAAGCATTTGGCAAACATAGAAAAAGTAAAATTTCTCCACAAATTACTCATGCAAAATTAACCTGGTTTTGTATTTTAAATTGTTATTTTATAGGCAATTAACATAACATTAATATTGCTGTTTTGCTAAACACAAGTTACATGGGCAGTTTACAATCTTTTAGTATAATATATAATAAAATATTGACTTACAGTAATGTTATTTTATTGATTTCTCTCTGATCAGATAGCTTTCTGAATAATATTGATTTATTTGTTGATATTTGTTTAGAGAATAATTCTATATTGATGTGCCACTGAATGCTATATATACAATTTGGTGGTACTGGGGTTCCTGGAAGCCCTTCTACCTCCAGGCTATACTCCCAGACCTATTTTATACTTTTTCTTATTTGGAAACAGGATCTCTTAAGCCAGTGCTGCTGGCTTCAAACCTGCATGATCCTCCTGTCTCCGTCTCCCAAACAGAGGGATTACAAGCGTGTGCCACCACGCCCAGCCTGAATGCTATTTTGATCTCATTTTTATGAACATTAATTTAATCTACTTCAAATTTTTACTAGAAACTTAGACGAAAATATAGGTAGCAGGCTTATCACATTCTCAAACAAGGTAAAACTAGAGGATGGATCTTGTGCATGGGCATTCAAAATTTAAAGATTATAGCTGAATGTAGAGCTTCAAACTGAGATCAATTTAGTAGGAATACATGTTAATCTATATACTGGTAAAAAAAAAAACTTATAACAAACATATTCTGGATATGGCCAGAAGTTTATAAATTCAAGGGCAAAATGATTTGGAAACTTTAGTAGAATACACAATACATTTAACATCATAATGATGATATTTTAAAGCCTAACATAATGTTAACATGGAAATAATAAAACTGTTCTCTTTGGAGATTAAATTCAGACATATTTTATTTTTCCTTGGAAATCTCACATCTGGAGTATGTTCATTCTTGACTTCAATTATTTTAATAAGGAGTTTGAGGTTCAAAATCCAGGTTGTAATAGTGCTACATTAAAATTGTTTGAAGGAACTCTTGAATTTAGCTCAGAGAAGGTCAAACTAAAAAGATTAATGTTGGTATTTAATATGCTGCCATAATTAACTGGGAATAAACTTGTAATATGATGTTTCAGAGTGAAATCTGCATGAAGAATGTGTTGGTATATTTGTGAATTAGTCTTCTAAGGCTACGAGAACAAATTATTATAGAGTAGCTTAGAAAAATTGGTATTCATTCAAAATGATCCAATTTTTTACCTACTTACATATGCAAAAACACTATTTCCAATAAAGCTACATTTTGAAATTCTAAGTAGATATAAATTTGAGGTGAATATTTAACCCATAGTAGAATTTATTTGTTTTTAGAAATTTAAAAAAATGTTTTAGTTCATTTAAGAATAGCTTTTTAAACAACTCCTGCATTTATAATGGCAACAGAAAACCTCATGAAACAGTGTGTGTCTGGTCAAAGGATGCATTCAAACAAAAGCAAAAATCCCTCAGCCGGGCGTGGTGGCGCACACTTGTAATCCCTGCACTTGGGAGGCAGAGACAGGAGGATCGCGCAGGTTCGAAGCCAGCCACGGGCGCTGGCTTAGGAGACCCTGTTTCCAAATAAAAATGTAAAAATAAGTCTGGGAGTACAGCCCGGCAGTAGAAGGGCTTCCAGGAACCCCAGTACCACCAAAAAAAAAAAAAAAATCCCTAAAATACCACATAGAGCTGAATTCCTGGACTTGACAATAGGTGTGAGGTAGAACTAACCTAGGTGATCTTGAGTCTCTCCCCACATTCTATGAGTTTACAAAGTGGATGTAGATTATACCTTCTAAATGTAAGTCAACATCACATAAGTACCAAAACCAAATAAAGAAAGTTCAAAGAAGGAAAACTACAGGCCTAGATCATTGATAAACTTTGAAACAAAATTGCTAAACAAAATACTAGCAACATGCATTCGAAAACGCATCAAGAAAATCATACACTATGACCAAGTAGGGTTCATCTCAGGGATGCAAGATTAGTTCAACATACAAAAATCAATCTATATAATTCATCACACAAACAGAAACAAAGACAAAAACCATCATATTTCTCATTTTTAATAAAAATTAATATTGACAGTTTCCCTATTTGCAAATGGTTATTATTTTTAAGGATAATTCCACCAAGACAGGTGTGGTGGCATGCACTTCTAATCTCAGCATTCAAGAGGCTGAGACAGGAGGATCATGGTTCATAGACAGCCCCAGCTACTTAGTGAGGCCCTTTGCAACTCAGTGAGTCCCTATTTCAAAATAAAGAATAAAAAATAGGGCTGGGGGTAGAGCTCAGAGGGAGAATCCCATGGGTTTCATTCCCAGTACTGCAAAAAAACCCACAAAAAAATCCTATCAAAACAGTCATACATATTAATGGGATAAAAGATAGTGGATACATACATGATCACATCGCCCAATTAGCCCTTACCCGATTCCCACCCCATTCCCTCCCTATCCCTTCTTCCCATGCTTGGCTTAGTCATTGACATTGATATGTTTAAGTACATCATGTGCTTTAGAGAGTTTTCCTCTTCCCTCCTTCCATTCCCTCACTTAGGTTGTCTTTTTTGCTCCTCTATAGAATATCCTTCTTCAACTAGAGTTCCCCCTGTTACCCATTTCTCCATAGCTTTCATATATTAGAGAAAATATCCAGTTTCTTATTTTTTGTGACTGATTAATCTCACTTAGCATGATGTCCTCCAGTTCCCTCCATTTCTCTAAAAATGATGTAATTGCGTTTTTCTTTATGGCTGAGTAAAAGTCCATTTTGCACATATCCCACAGTTTTGTAATCCATTCATCTGTTGATGGACATCTTGGTTGATTCCATAGTCTGGCGATGGTGAATTGTGCAATTATGAATATAGACACATATGCATTAGTTTGGTAGTTTGCTTTCTTTTCTTTTGGGTAGGTACCCAGAAGTGGTATTGCTGGATCAAATGGTAAGTTTGTTCCCATTATTCTGAGAATCCTCCATACTGTTTTCCAAAGTGGTTGCACTAAATTGCAATCCCACCAACAATGTTTTAGAGTTTCCATTTCTCCACATCCTTGCCAGAATTTGTTGTTTGAGTTTTGAATATTTGCCATTCTTGTTGGAATTATGTGAAATCTCAGGGTAGTTTTGATTTGCATCTCTCTGATTGCTAATGATGTTGAACATTTTTTCATTCATTTAGTGGCCTTTGAATTTCTTCTTTGTGAAGTTTCTGTCTAGTTTAATTGCCTATTTTTTATGGGTTCTTTGTTTCTCTGTGTATTATAGATATTAGTCCTCTATTGGGAGTAATATTTGGCAAAAATTTTCTCCCATTTGGTTGGTTCCTGATTGAAGTTCTGATAGTTTCCTTTGCTGTACAAAAGCTCTTCAGTTTTATGCAATCTCATGTATTAATTCACCTTTTAGTTTCTTGTGCCATTGGAGTCTTGTTGAGAAAGTTTTTGTTTATGCTTGTGTGTTGCTGTGTTGGATCTATGCCTTCTTCAAAGAGCATCGAGGTCTCTGGTCTAATTTTCAAGTCTGATTCATCTTGAATTGACTCTTGTGCAGGGTGAGAAAGTGGAACTTGTCCCCATTTTTCTACATGTGGTTAACCAGTTTTTCCAACACCATTTTTCGAAGAGGCTTTTTTTTCAGTATATGCTTTTTGGCCCCTTTGTCAAAAAATCAATTTGGTGAAAGTGTGTGAATTTGTTTCTGAGTCTTCTATTCTGCTCCATTGGTTTACATGTCTGTTTTTGTGCCAAAACCATGCTGTTTTCATTACTATGGCTTTGTTGTATAGTTTTAAGTCATGTATTGTTAGTGAGTCTTACATGGTTCTTGTTGCTGAGAATTATTTTGGCTATTCTGTAACTTTTGATGTTCCAAATGAATTTAAGGAATGATTTTTCTATGTCTGTGAGGAATAACCTTGGTAATATAATGGATATTGTGTTGAATCTGAATATTACTTTTGAAAGAATGACCATTTTGATATTTATTCTGCATATCCAAGAACATGGTTGATCTTCCTATCTCCTATGGTCTTTGATTTTTTTTATTGTTTTATAATTTTTTGTAGAGGTTTGTTACTTATTTGGCAAGGTTTATTTCTAAGTATTTTTGTGGAATATTCTGAGTAGAAGTGTTTTCTGAATTCCTTTTTCAGTGGATTTATGATTGAGATAGAGAAAAGCTTCTGATTTTTAATAGAAGAGCTAATCCCAATATTCCTCAATCTATTCTGTAAAATATAATGATACAGGACTCCCCCAAATACATTCTAATATGCCAAATTGCATTAATTTCAAAACCAAATAAAGGCAGTTCGAGCAAAGAAAACTATGGACCTATATTGTTGATGATCTTAGAAGCAAAACTGCTTAAAAAAACATTAGCAATATGTATTCAAACCACATCAAGAAAATCATACACCATGATCCAGTTATGGTTCATCCCAGAGATGCTAGGCTGGTTTAACATATGAAAAACAATTCATGTAATTCATCACATAATTAAAACCAAGCAATTCATGTAATTCATGTAATTCATGTAAACAATCCATGTAATTCATCACATAATTAGAACCAAAGACACAAATTATATGATCATTTCAATAGATGCTGAAGAAACATTCAACAAAATATAATACCAATTTATTCTAAAAGCACCCCAGAGAATCAGAATAGAAGAAACATACCTCAATATCATAAAAACAATATATAGTAGGCGTACAGCCAACATCATATTAAATGGGAAAAACTGAAAGAATTTCTCCTAAAAACAGAAACAAGGCAAGAATGTCCATTATCACCACTCCTCTTCAATATAGTACTTGAGATTCTAGCAGAGCAATAAGGCAAGTGAAGGAAATCAAAGGAGTACAAATAGGAAAAGAAGAACTAAAAGTACTCCTATTTGCAGATGACATAATACTATACTTAGAAAACCATACAAACTCAACCAAAGGCTTAGAGAACTGATCAATAAATTCAGGAAAGCAACTGGATATAAAATCAGTCTTAAAATATCAGAAAGATTGGGGTTTAATTCCATTCTTCTACCATTTTTACCGATATAATTTATGAAAATGGCTGTCTTTTATCTAGCATTTATTGTTGCTACCTTGTCAAAAATCAATTTGCTATAACTATGTTGATTTGTTTCTGTATCTCCATTCTGTTGCATTGGTCTATGTATTTGTTTTTGTGACAATACCATATTGTTTTTATTGCTATAGCTTTGTAGTATGATTTGACATCAGCTATGATACATAATTCTTTTGCTGATAATTATTTTGGCTGTTCTGGAACTTTTTTTTTTTTTGATGTTGTGATCTCAGTCCTTTTCTAATACCTTCGTCAAATACATTTCTTTAATTTCTGATCAGAACCAAAGCTTGTAGTTCTCATTTGAAGGTGATTTCACTCTGTAAAGAGAAAGGCATGGGTACACTTGAAATTTGTATTTGCCCTTTTTAAGGACTCAAGCAGTAATTTCAAAAGACAATGACAAGAACAATGTTCCTGACATAGTGGCAGTTATAAATGTGTTCCTCAGAGATGCAGGTTCTCTTTAATCAAATATTAAGACTATTCAGTGTCAAAAAAATTCCCAGAGTACATAGTTTTTAATTGATCATTATTTCCCCTTATTTGTGTATATACATACAAATATATTGAAAGGAATCAATAAGACTTGAATAAGACTTTTTTCTAAAACAGTGTTTTCAGTTAAAAAGTTCATGGACATAGGGATGAGCAGAATAGGTAGAAATTATAAATGTGGCCAGGCATGGTGGCACACACTTGTAATCCCTGCACTTGGGAGGCAGAGAAAGGAGGGTAGCGCAGGTTTAAAGTCAGCCATGTGTGCTGGTTTAAGAGACCCTGTTTCCAAATAAAAATGTAAAAATAAGTCTGGGAGTGTAGCCTGGATGTAGAAGGGCTTCCAGGAACCCCAGTACCACCAAAAAAAAAAAAAAAAAGAAGAAATTATAAATGTGCTCCACCCAATAAGGAATATATTAATTAAATATATAAATAAAAGAGGCATGTCATTGCCAGATAATTATGTGTGATTTAATAAATTACCATAGTCATCGGTCTTTAAAAGTTTATTTGTACAAGAAAGTATCTGAAACCCAAGCAGTTCATTTTGTTCACCTATTCACTGGATTAAATGTATCAATATTCTATTCTACTTTTAAATTAAAATATAAGCTATTTTGTGCTACTTTGAATAAATTTACCTTTTAGACAGGTATAACTATTAAGGCTTTAAACTGTATTCCACAAAAATTCCTTTAAAAGAGGACAGTTGACTTAGAGCAAAAAAGATTAAAAATATACATAAAACATATCTTTTAATATCTGCAAGATGAACAGAAAAAAAGGATATAAACATATTCATTTTGTATTAATTGCTTAGAATGTAGAAGATCCCAGAAATTCCAATATCTTTGTTGAAACTTGTCATGGAAATAATAAGGGCATTGCAGAATGTCAAAAGTATATAGGTCGAAACTTTGGGTCAGAGATAAAACATTAAATGGGCAATTTTACTTTCTTCTCTATATTACACCTTAGAGATTCCATTCTCAGGTATGCTATTGTGCACAATGAGAAGTAAGCAAGTCCTTTTATGTTTTAAATAATCTAAATGTATAAAATTGTATTTTATCACAAATATTTGAGGTTCTACAAAACTTTCATTGGCAATTTATACAATTTTTTACATTAAATTCCCAATTATATTATAGAGGAAATTTGTATTTTCACTGGTCAGAAATTAATCTTAATTTTAAGGCACAATTTCTGATATGATTTTGAAGTTTCAATGTTGAATATCAATTTTGCAAGCTTCCTTAGTCTCTATCTACTCAAAACATGTATGCTGTTTCACAATATCAAATCACATACAAAGTAAGATTATTATTTTCAAGTTAGAAAAAATATATCTTTTCAAGGAATTTTCCTTAGCATGCTAGCGCTAGCATATTATTTTATAAAACCATGATATTTCACTTATTTACCATGATAAATTTTAAACACACATTTTGTGTACCTCTCTCTCTCTCTCTCTCTCTCTCTCTCTCACACACACACACACACACACACACACACACAATTTATAAACACCCAAGATAAAATTAATAAAATACCTAAATGTACCATAGGCAAGTCTACTCTAATATTTTCTTTTTTGTTTTATTTTTTCTATTATATTGTATTACTTATAATTCTATTTTATTTAAAGTAAAATGGTTATAGATACTAATTTTGATTCATGATCTACTCACGGGTCACCATAGGCAGTTTTAAAGTCAGTTAAATGGCCGGGCGTGGTGGCTCAGGCATGTAATCCCCGTGCTTGGGAGGCAGAGACAGGAGGATCACGCAGGTTCGAAGTCAGCCGCTTGCGCTGGCTTAGGAGACCCTGTTTCCAAATAAAAATGTCAAAACAGGTCTGGGAGTGTAGCCCCGAGGTAGAAGGGCTTCCAGGAACCCCAGTACTACCAAAAAAATAAATAAATAAAGTCAGCTAAATGTAAGACCAATACCAAATAATTGCTCAACAAATTCTTTTTTTGTTGTTCCATTTAATTTTTTTTTAATTGGTGCATTGTATGCATACATTATAATGGGGTAAAAAATCTTGTGTAGACATACATTCACACATCATCCAGTTAGCCCCTACCCAATCCCCATCCCATTCCCTCCCCATCCCTCCTTCCCATGCTTGGCTTAGTGATTGAAACTGATATGTTTAAGTAAATCATGTGCTTTAGAGAGTTTTTCTCTTCCTCCCTCCCATTCTCTCAGTTCATTTGGAACAACAAAAACCCCAGAATAGTGAAAGTAGTTCTCAGCAACAAAAACCATGCAGAAGGAATTACAAATACTGACTTTAAACCATACTACGAAGCCATTGCAATAAAAACATCATAGTACTGGCACAAAAACAAATACAAAATAGGTCTGGGAGTGTAGCCTGGAGGTAGAAGGGCTTCCAGGAACCCCAGTACTACCAAAATAAATAAATAAATAAATACAGTCAGTTAAATGTAAGACCAATTCGAAAAGGTTGTCTCTTTTGCTCCTCTGTAGAATAGCCTTCTTCAACTAGACTTTCTCCTGTTACCCATTTCTCCCTAGCTTTCACATAATAAAGAAAAATCTGATTTCTTATATTTTGTGATTGACTAATCTCACTTAGCATGATGTCCTCCAGTTCCCTCCATTTCTCTGTAAATGATGTAATTGTGTTTTTTCTTTATGAATGAGTAAAATTCCATCGTGTACATATCTCACAGTTTTGTAATCCATTCATCTGTTGATGGACATCTGCCTGGTTCCATAGTTTGCTTACGGCAAATTGTGCAGCTATGAACATAGATACACATACATTAATTTGGTAGTTTTGGTTTCCTTTCTTTTGAGTAGATTCACAGAAGTGGTATTGTCAGATTAAATGGTAAATTTGTTCTCATTCTTCTGAGGATTCTCTATACTTATTACCAAAGTGATTGCACTAATTGCAATCCCAACAATATTTTAGAGTTCCCACTTCTCCACATCCTCACCAGCATTTGCTTTTGTTTGTGTTTTGAATGATTGCCATTTTAGTTGGAGTTAGGTAAAATCTCAGTGTAGTTTTGATTTACATTTCTCTGATTGCCAATGATGTTGAGCATTTTTTTCATGCATTTATTGGCCACTTAAATTTCTTCTTTCATGAAGTATCTATTTAGTTCACTTGTCCATCTTTTGATTGAATTATTTTGTTTTTTAGTGTTGAGTTTCTTGACTTCTCTATATATTCTAGATATTAGTTCTCTATCAGAGAAGTAGTGACTCTTGTGCAAGGTGATAAAGTGGGATTAATTTCCAATTTTTTGTATATGGTTAACCACTTTTGCCAACACCATTTGTTGAATAGGCTATTTTCCAGTGTATGTTTTTGGCCCCTTTGTCAAAAATCAATTGGTTGTAAGTATGTGGATTTGTTTCTGGGTCTTCTATTCTACCCCATTGGTCTATGTATTTGTTTTTGTGCCAGTACTATGATGTTTTTATTGCAATGGCTTCGTAGTATGGTTTAAAGTCAGTATTTGTAATTCCTTCTGCATGGTTTCTGTTGCTGAGAACTACTTTCACTATTCTGGGGTTTTTGTTGTTCCAAATGAACTTAAGGACTGATTTTTCTATGTCTGTGAGGGATGATCTTGGTAATTAAATGGGCATTGCATTGAATCTGTTGATCACTTTTGGAAGTATGGCCATTTTAATATTTATTCTGCCTATCCATGATCATGAAAGATCTTTCCTTCTTCTAAGAAGATATTAGATTTCTTTTTCAATGTTTTATAATTTTCTTTGTAGAGGTCTTTTACCTTTTTCGCTAAGTTTATTCCAAGGTATTTTTTTTAGGGGAATTCTGAGTGGAAGTGTTTCCTGAATTTCTTTTTCAGTGGATTAATACTTGGTATACAGGAAAACTTTTAATTTTTTTCTTTTTTTTTTTTTTTTTTGGTGGTACTGGGGATGGAACCCAGGGGCCTTCTACCTCCATGCTATACTGCCAGACCTATTTTTATATATTTTTTTTATTTTAAAACAGGGTCTCTTAAGCCAGCTGAGGCTGGCTCTCGAACCTGTGAAATCCTCATGTCTCAACCTCCCAAGCGCAGGGATTACAAGCATGTGCCACCATGCCTGGCTTAAAAGCTTCTGATTCTTTAAGATGGATTTTGTATCCAGACAATTTGCTGAATTTGTCAAACAGTTCTATAAGCCTTATGGTTGAGTTTGTTGGGTTTTCTAAATATAGAATCATGTCATCTGCAAATAATGAAAGCTTAAGTTCTCCTTTTCCTATCTTTATTTCTTTGATTTTCTTTTCTTATTGCTCTGGGTAGAATCTCAAGTACTATATTGAAGAGACGTGGTGATATGATGATAATTGACATTCTTGTCTTCTTGTTTTTAGGGGAAATTCTTGAAGTTTTTCCCTATTTAATATGATGTTAGCTGTGGGTCTATTGTAGATTGCCTTTATGATGTTGAAATATGTTCTTTCTATTCTGATTTTTTGCAGTGCTTTTATAAATGGATATTGGATTTTATCAAATGCTTTTTAAATGTCTATTGAAATGATCATGTGATTTTTGTCTTTGGTTCTGCTTATAGGATGAATTACATGGATTGATTTTTGTATTTTGTACCAGCCTTGCATCCCTGGGATGAACCCTACCTCATTATGGTGTAGAATTTTCTTTATGTGGTTTTGAATGCATGTTGATAGTATTTTGTTTAGCAGTTTTGCAGCCAAATTTATTCAAGATATAGGCCTGTAGTTTTCCTTCCTTAAACTGTCTTTATTTGGTTTTGGTATAAATGTAATGTTGGCTTCATAGAATGTATTTGGTACATCCCTTTTTTTCTATTTCACGAAATAGATTGAGGTGTATTGTGGTTAGTGCTTCTATAAAAGTTTTATAGAATTCATTTGGGAAACCATCTTGTCTGGCGCTATTCTTTGATCATAAGCTCTTTATTCTGTTTCAATCTCTTTCATTCCTATTAGTTGGTTTAAATTTTCTATATCTTCTTGACTCAGTTTAGGAAGGTTGTATTTATCTAGAAAGTTGTCAATTTTCTTCATATTTTCCATTTTGTTGAAGTATTTTTTTAAGTAGGTTCTAATAATCATCTTTATTTCTACATTGTCAGCAGTAACATTTCCTTTTTTATTTCTTATCTTCATAATTTGTGTTGATTTTCTCTTTTTTCTTAGGTTGACCTATGACTTATCTATCTTGTTATTTTTTTTAAAATCCAGCTTTTGGTTTTATAATTTTCTGTATTTTTTTTATTCTCTACTTCATTGATTTCTGCTCTGATTTTAATAATCTCCTGTCTTCTACTGGCTTTGGGATTAGATTGTTCCTGTTTTTTTAAGGGCTTTGAGGTGTGTTTTTGGGTTACTTATTTGATGGTTTTCTGTTTTTCTTATATGAGCTCCTCAGTGCTATGAATTTTCCTCTTAATACTGCCTTCAAAGTATCCCAGAGGTTTTGATATGTTGTATCTCTATTTTTGTTTGTTTCTAGATATTTCTTCATTTAAACCCTTACTTCTTCTATAACTCATTCTTCTTTCAGCAGTGTGGTGTTCAGTCTCCACATGTTTATGTGGTTTCTCTGGGTCTTATAGTTGATTTCTGTTTCATTCCATTATGGTCTAAAAGGACATAGGGAAACATGTCACATTTTTTGAATTTGCTAGTGCTCATTTTGTGGCCCAGGATGTGATCTATTTTGGAGAAGGTTCTGTGAGTAGCTGAGAAAAATGTGAACTCCTAGGTAGTTGGGTGAAATATTCTATATGTGTCCAACAGGTCCATTTGATTAATGGTGTTCTTTAGGTCAAAATCATCTTTACTGACTTTTTGTCCAGAAGATCGGTCTAATGGAGTAAGAGGGGTGTTGAAGTCTCCCAGTATTATTGTATTGGATTTGTTTGTGACTTAATGTTACAAAGAGTTTGTTTTAGGAAAGTAGCTGTACCTATGTTGGGGACATAAATGTTGAATTATTGTTATTTCCTCTTGCTGGATTGTTCCTTTTACCAGTAAAAAAATATGACCTTCTTTGTCTCTTCTAATAAGCTTGGGCTTAAAGTCTAACTTGTCTGATATCATGGTTGCTTCTCCTGCTTGCCTTCGAGTTTTGTTGGCATGAATTACCTTACTCCAGCCCTTTATCTTACATTTGTTACTATCTTTACTTGTAAGGTGTGTTTTTTGCAAGCAGTAGATAGATGCATTCTGTTTTTTAATCCATTTTACCACTTTATATCTTTTTTATTGAGGAGTTTAGGCCATTTACATTCAGTGTGATTATTGAGAGATAATTTTTGATTCCTAATATGTTAAGAGATTAACAACACAAAAGAAATAAGAATGTACCCCAGAACCAGAGAAACAAGAACTTCCATTCAGCAGACAACTAAGCAAAAAAGAACAAACAGTATTTCAAACAGAAATAAAATCTTAACGTTAGGAATTAAAAATAATCTCTCAAAAAAGTGAGAGGGAAGATGGTGGCTGCCGAACAGAATAAGCATTTCTTGGGGAAGCCCTGGACTCCAGGTTTTGGTGTAATATCGGAATTGGACAGTTTAAGGAGACACTTCCAACTGCAACTTCGTATCTAGAATACAGGAGAGGGAGTGGATACCGCCAGAATTAGAAGCAAGGAGACAAGGAAGTGCCAGACACGCAAGAAAAAGAGATCTTCGGAGAAACTTCCCAGAAGAGGTCAGAGAAGGGACCACTCCAGCCACGCACGCTGGGGACTCTTATCAACACACCTCGAAGGAACCCAGTGGAGAACAAAAGGGAAGTGGGCACTGACGGAATTGCACAGGCAGAACACCAGATCGGTGGGCTGCGGCAGCAGAGTGGCACAGGTGGAGTAGAGGGCGGAGCAGCAGCAGGCTGTGCCAGCAGAGCAGAGTAGGGGCAGGGCAGTGCAGAGGCATTGGCACTAGTGCCAGCAGCAGAGGTGGAAGCTATTATTTTGAAGGGACAGAGACCAGATTTAACCCACCTTGATCTTCTGAAGAAATTGCCCCAAAGGTAGAAATTGGTGGGGCAGATAGATCCAGTTCAGTCCACCTTGAGCTTTTGAGGGAATCCCCCCAAATTAGACTGAGCACACCTAACACACATGATCGAGAAGCCTGGAGAATACGCTAAGTGGCAAAAGGGTATGGGGGGGGGGTATCAGAGGGAGCCCCACATAGCCAGAGTGGGACTACATGTTGCGTGTTCTGGGAAACATCAGCCCTCATGACCACCACGATCCTCTGCACAGAGTGGGGGGCCAGGGTCCACTTGGAACGGCAGAGCCTACTTTCCAATCCAAAGAGAAGCTATGGAGGGAAGACAAAACTTATTGACACTAGGTATTTGGGGACCCAAAAGACATGTACTGCTTTTTTATATAAAAAACAAAGGAAGAACGCCGGGCATGGTGGCACATGCTTGTAATACCTGTGCTTGGGAGGTGGAGACAGGAGGATAGCTAGCACTGGTTTGAGGCCAGCCTTGCTGGCTTAAGAGACCCTGTTTCTATATATATATATATATATATATATATATATATATATATATATATATATATCCATGAGTATAGCCTGGAGATAGAGGGGTCTCCAGAAACCTCAGTACCACCAAAAAAGGAAAAAAGAAAAATAGAAAGAAAAAAGGGAACATCTGTGGATGACCTGCCCATAGTGACAGAGACCAGAGTCCAATGCACAACAAGGCTGGTGCCAGGGACTCTGAGACCAGCATAGGAATCTGCTGGGCAACTAGGCAGATGCCAAGGCCAGGAAGGCCAGGTTTGGAGCCTGCCATGAGGCAAGGCCAGGGCTGGGCCCTCCATCCGAGGCCAGGATCAGAGCCTGCCGAGGGGTTAGGCCAGTGCCAGGGCCAGCAAGTCTGGGATCAGAGACTGCCATGAGGCAAGTCCAGTGCTGGGGCCTCCAAAGCCAGGATCAGAGCCTGCCGAGGGGTGAGGCTGATGTTGGGGCCAGCAAAACCAGGGTCGGAGTTTGCCATGAGGCAAGGCTGAGGCAGGGACCTTTGAGGCCGGGATCAGAGCTGCTGAGACGTTAGGCTGGTGCCAGGGCCTGCCATGAGGCAAGGCCAGTGCTGGGGCCTCCAATGCCAGGATCGGAGCCTGACAAGGAGTGAGGATGATCCCAGAGCCAGCGATGCTAGGATCGGAGCAAGGCTGGTGCTGGGGCCTCTGGGGCTGGGATCAGAGCCTGAAAAGGGGTGAGGCTAGTGCTGGGGCCAGTAAGGCCAGGATTGGGTCCCGCCATGAGGCAAGGCCAGTACTACAGGCTCCAAGGCTGGGATTGGAGCCTGCCGAGGAGTGAGACCAGTGCCGGAGCCAGCCTGGCTGGGATTGGGGTCTTGCATGAGGCAAGGCCAGCACTAGGGCCTCCGAGGTTGGGATCAGAGCCTGCCAAGGGATGAGACCAGTGCCAGGGCCAACCTAGCCAGGACTGGAACCCACTGTGAGGCAAGGCCAGTGCTGGAGCCTCCAAGGCCAGGATGGGATCCTGCCGAGTGGTGAGACTGGAGCCTGGGCCAGTGAGGCCAGAATTGAAGCCAGCCATAAGGCAAGGCTGGTGTTGGGGCCTCCAAGAATGGGATCAGATCCTGGCAAGGGGTGAGGCCGGTGCCAGGGCCAGTGAGACCAGAGTTAGGGCCTACTGTGAGGGAAGGCTGCTGCTGGGGCCTCCAAGGCGGGGATCAGAGCCTGCTGAGGAGTGAAGCTGGTTCCAGGGCCAGCAATTCTGGGATCAGAGCCTGCTGTGAGGCAAAGCCAGTGCTAGGGCCTCCAAGACTGGGATTGGAGCCTGCTGAGGGATTAGGCCATTGCCAGGGCCAGAGAGTCTGGGACTGGAGCCTGCCATGAGGCAAGGCCAGTGCTGTGGCCTCTGAGGCCAGGATCAGAGCCTGCTGATGGGTGAGACCCATGTCACGGCCAGCAAGGCCGGAATCGGAGCCTGCTGTGATGCAAGGCAGGTGCTAGGGCCTCTGAGGCCAGTATTGAATCCTGCCGAGGGTTGAGTCCAGAGCCAGGGCTAGCATGGCCAGGATTGGAGCCTGCCATGAGGCAAGGCTGGTTCTAGGGCCTCCAAGGCCAGGATTGGAGCCTACCAAGGGGTGAGGCCAGTGCTGGGGCCAGCAAGGCCAGGATCGGAGCCTACAGTGAGGCAAAGCCAGTGCTGGGGCCTTTGAGCCCTGGATCGAAGCCTGCCGAGGGATTAGGCAGTTGCTGGGGCCAGTGAGACCGGGACTGAAGCCTGCCGTGAGGCAAGGCCAGTGCTAGGGCCTCTGAGGCCTGGATCATAGCCTGCTGAGGGTTGAGTCCAGTGCCAGGGCCAGCAAGCCCGGAACCACAGCCTGTCAGGAGGCAAGGCCAGTGCTAGGGCCTCCAAAGCCAGGATTGGAGCCTGCCGAGGGGTTAGGCCAGTGTCGGGGCCAGCAAGGATTGAACCCAGAATCTCATGCTCACTAGGACAAACAGTCTACCCATGAGTCATATCAACAGCCAGATTTCTTTTCAAAATAAATACTCCATCTAAACTCCATAAGTAGAGCATAAGGATTTCTCTCTCCCCAAAAGGGAATTTCTTTAATCTTTCCATTCTAATAAGTATGAGTTGGTAGTTCACTATTTTTATATGCATTTCTCTGATTACTAATATTTTGAGCATTATCTTCATATGCTGTTATATTTTAGATTTTCTCTTTTGTAAATTACCTGCTCATACTCATTTTTAAGTTGCATTTTCTATCCTTTTCTTGTTTATTTTCAAAGGTTTCTTACAAAGTTCAGATATCTAATCCTTTATTAGTTTTAGATATTTCAAGTATGCTCTCCTCATTCTGTCACTGGTCTCTCAATTTTATTCATGCTATCCTTCATTGAACAGAAATCCTCAATTTATTAAAATTAAAATGTATATTATGTCACAGATTTATATAAAGCTCAAGTAAAGCTCAAGTATGTTATATGTAAAACTCTTGGCCACAGTGCAATGTATCAAATAAAAGCTCAATAAATATATCTTAGCTATTTGACCTACAAATGTGGTCAAAGCTATAATCTTCTGCTCTTTAGTGGTGTTTGGAATAGTGTTCAATGTTGCTATACCTGCTGGCTGCTGAGTAGCAGCCTTTGGACTATAGGCCACGCCAAACCTCTGAGATGCAGAAAACTTGCCTATGTATTCAGTAGAATATGTCATACATGTGAGAAATAAATACTGAGCAGTCCTGCCTCAGACTGTATAGAGTATAGACTACAGATATTTTGTCATGTGTTACATAGAGGCAGTTTAGTCTATTTTTCATGAACACTTATATTGAAATGAATATTTTATGCAACAATGAGCCTAAAAGGTACATGTTAAATTTTTTTAAAACACATTTTTTTATTCTTAAGGAAAGCTTCTAATGTATATGTAAGTTGCCAAAACAGCACATTTAGCCTACAATAAGGGGAAGTGGGGAGTGACTGGTAGTAGTGGTATCACAGATCATATGAGGGTAAGATGTAATAAAGAAGCAGTAGCATGTAATTGAAAAGTTTTTAGATCTTTCAGGGGATTATCTTTAAAGTGAGAATTTAAGGATATTTATATTCTGTGAAGTCTAAGTTTCATTTGGGATCATATTAAACTTTATTAAATTAATTTTGAGAGCCAGGCATGGTGGCTCACGCTTATAATCCCAGCGTTTGGGAGGCTGAAACTGGAGGATTGCAGTTTGTGGACAGCCTCAGCTACTTAGTGAAGCCCTCTACAATTCAATGAGACCCTGTTTAAAATTTAAAAAAAAAAATGGGCAGGGGTTGTAGTTTGGAGGTCAAATGCCCATGGGTTCCATTCTCAGACCCACACACATAAATTAATTTTGCTCATTTACTAATGTATTACAAAATTAAAAAGCAATTGACATTAATGTGATGGCTTCATTAGAAGAAAAATAATGTGAACGTTTAGCTGACAGAATTTTTATATCAATGTTATTAGGTGCTTTAAACAGAAAGTATACTTAACTCCAAAATTCAGAATCTTTTTATCTAATAATTATATAGTATAAATTTATTGAAGTTTTATTTTATTTAAGGTAAATGTTCAATGTTTTTATAAATGACTCTATAGTATTTTAAAAGTTATCAATAAAGATAAAATATTTTGTGAAGATCATTGAAAGAAAAATTGAATACAGCCTCATGACATAAAAGAGCTTTTTTAAGTGCACATAAAAGTCCTAATTGCGTGCATGCCAAAAATCTGCATTATTCTACCAGTTCAAATAGAAAAAACTCTAAAAAATTACATGTATGTTTATATATTAATAATAACTAACCTACAGAACTCAACTACAAAATGAAGTTGACACTAAATGCCAAAACAGAAACTTCAATAAGAATGTTCTGGGGTTTTTTTGCTACTTTTTAATCAATTGAAAACAGACATATTAAGCTTTTGAGAAGTGATTTTAAGTAAAAAATGCCTTATAATAAAATTTTAATTACATTCATTTAAATTTTTAGCAATTTATGATCAAAATATATACAAAGAGATTGTATACATAATCAAATTTTATTTGGGGACCTTTTGTAAACCTATTTGAAAATAGGCTGGAAAACAGGTTTTCAGGAAGCCTATTTGAAAACTAGCAAAACCTTTTTATTTATCAAAAATAAAACAGAAAACTTAACAAATTAAATGAGTTCTGAATTAGCATATACATTTTAATCTTGATATTGCATAGATGTATATTGGAATATCTTGATTTTTAGGAAAATTTAAAAACATAATTTTTACGTATCATAAAATGGAAAGATTCAATAAACCTATGAATCCTATTTTGCTCCTATTGTGAAAACAAAAAGCATCAGAAAAACTATTATTTTTCAGTGTGTTCATTTGACAAAACAATCAAAAAGGTCGCAAGTAGAATAATAAGTTTTATTTTTAAATTTTTAATAACAAGTACTCAAAATGGCAATAAAAAGAGAACCTAGGAAGACATTTAATCTAATATATGTATATATTCAATATAATATATAATTATATTTGTGACATATATTTAGCAGAATTTACTGTTATGTTACTTACAAAGAGATTATTTTCTCCATTAGAAATACTTTATTTTACAGAGAAAAATTAAAATAACTTTAAATATGTTGGTGGCAAAATGTAGTTAGGATTGAAATTTTGGCTACATTAGAAAAAATTTAAAAATATTAAGAATGTGTTAAAAAATTTGATTCATTAAAATAATCAGTGAAATAAGAGCTAAATGCAGAAAAGTGATCAAATAATATGAATATGTATAAATATGTGTTAAAAATTTTGATTCACTAAAATAATCAATGAAATAAGAGCTAAGTGCAGAAAAAAGTGATCAAATAATATGAATATATATAAATATATATGTGTTTGTATACAAAAGATATGTACATATTATACACACACACACACACACACACACACACACACACACACACAATGTATTCTTCTAAGCTCTCACTTCTTTGGCCTATTTTAGCTTTTAGCTTTAGCCTCTTATAATAGTAAGTAATTGTGAATCATTTTGAAGAAAGACCAAAATTCTAACAAGAGAACCAATTATTCACTAACTTTATAAAAGGTAGCTACATGTGCTGCATATTACTGTTGTGTAAGTTTTTCTGAAGATGTTATTGGTCATAATGTGAGTTCTTTTGCATTAATTAAATAGAATAATTAATTCTAATAAGCTATAAGCTCTCTTCTAATAAAGTGTGGTGTAGCAAAACAAAATTTCTAAACTTGGCCAACTTGTAAAAATAATGTAACATTCATTATTTAATGTCTTGTATATAGTTCTTTAAGAAAATAAGTTCCCCGTAAATGATAATTCCTTTACCTCCTATGTGGAATGAATTATTTTCATCTTGGTTTCTCTTTTAAAATGTAAATGCTTGAAAAGTCATACAATATTAATTCATGATTATTATTCATTTATTTATTCAGTTTTCAGGAAAGACAAAGCAGATACAAAGGAAACAATGAGATAGACACTTCTACACTTAAATCCAGTATTGTATAATAAATTTGAGATAGATAACAAATTTGATATAGAGTAAAATTAGCTTGGAAGCACAGTGGAAAGAGCATATTCATTTGTATAAGTTAGACCTTATGTTTTCTGTATAAGTTAAACCTTTTGTGTTTTAAGGAGATCAGAGTTCAAAGAAAATAATAAAATTGTGGAGATGGTTGGCTGGTGTGCCTGAGAAGACTTTGCCTCCCCTAGTTTTTTTTTCCTATTTTTATTTTCTGTTTTTGCTTCCCCTAATTGTATCAGTGAAGCATTTGAGAGAATGGCAGATCGATAGTTCTCAAACTACTTCAGTTTTGGAGGCCTTTATATTTTAAAGGATGTTTGACTGCTAAGTTGTTTTTTTAACTTGTATTATATCTATTGATTCACTGCATTTTGCACAAAATGGCTCACAACAGTTTTTGCATGCAAAAATATTCAAAACTATGCAACTATGCTAATTGAAAAGGAATTTTAATGAAAATAAAGAAAGGAAGTAGGGTTTGGTGATTTCCTTCTCCATAGTGGTGTGTGTGTGTGTGTGTCTGTGTGTCTGTGGGTGTGTCTGATGAACCTTGCTTTACAACTTGCTTTCCTTCTTCCATTGTGTCAGGTATAGTTAGATCAAGTTTTATTAGAGGTGGAACTAGTTGTGTTGTGCAGAGGAAGGGAGACGGAGAAGTAAGTAATTAAGCTACTTTTCTTTAAGCTCTCTTATTCTTTTATTTCTGTTTTATTCTACTTCACTTTACTTATTTTGTGAAATATTAATTAACATCTCTTACATGCTAATCTTGCCCTTCTGCAAAATGAGAAGGGAACTTAGTGATTATTGCTTCAAGAAACATACAGTGCTTAGAAAAAATGAATCAGTAATTACCATGGTGAGATTTAAAAGGTGATACTTAAAAAGAGTAGGCAGAATTAGAGAATAGAGAGCAGAAAATTTTCTGGTCCTGCTAAAAAATTTTGGCAAAGAACCCTGTGCTCTGTCATTTTTTTAAGGAAGAATTCTTAGGGAGGGAAAAGGTAAAAACAAAACCCTAATAATTTTTGGAAGAGCAAAGAAAACTTATGCAAATATCTCTTACCTGATTAGGGACAATAATAAAGAATTCTACAGGAAAAATGAGCTCATCGTTTATGTAACGAGACAGAAATGCTTTTCTGTTTTATGATCCTCCTCTCCCCTGTTTGCCCAGGTGACAGAAACAACAGAATGGTAACATGGAAGAAGTGTGTGGTCGGGAGTATTAGCTTCTACTTTCTTTTGAGCTGGTGTTTTAGTAGGCCAGTGGAGACATACACCAACTCCTTACCTCATACCACAATGGGATGTAGTGACACCCAGAATAAATCCATGGGTTTAAAGTTTCTATGTTATTAGTAATGACCTGAAACACAGAGACCAGCAGGTGAAGATGTAATCTTAAGGATCAGATCATCACACTCTATGCTTCAAGCACTGCATAAGACCCCTGTAAATAACTTTAGATTACACCTAGAAGAAAACAAAATTAATAGACAGATTGATTTCCTAACATCCAGGAAAACAAGGACACAAAATCCAAAGGTATTTCAGTTGAATAAAACACACTTATAGTTGCTCCAGGACTGAACTTATAAACCGAGTTTCACACTAGCTACATCTGGTTTTTGCTTCTCACAATGAGAAGATTAAAACACAGAAGGCAATACTAGATTAGGAGACAAGAAGCTTTAGGCTTTGCATTCCCTCTGATTTTAAGCCTTATGTAGAAGAGACAAAGGATGTCTTTTCTATCCCCACACAGTCCAGCCTATCTCATCAGGCAGAAGTCCTGGCAGGGACTTCCTGCCAAATTTCTATTTATAACAAGTGCTGTGATTTTTAAATTTGCCTGGAGGTTTCTTAATGTACCATAATCAGAAACCAGTTGGGAATAGATAGTTGGTAGAGAATTAACAATTCCTGACTCTGAGTATCACTCATCACCTGGGAGAGGAATTGCATTACTCAGATATAATACATTATACTTGGTTCAATAGCCAGTGCATCTTATAAAGAACAGACTAAAAATGTAAAGCAAAATCCTCTCTTGGCTCCTATTGTCAGCAGTGATTATGTTTGTGGTTAATATCAAAACACCTGTCAAAAGTATCTAAGTTGTCAGAAGCTTAATAAATGATATTTCTATGGGTACACTTACTTTGTGCCTGTGTGTGTGTGTGTGTGTGTGTGTGTGTGTATGCATATATGTTTTTGAGAGAGAGAGAAGAGAGAGAGAATATGCCAATATGTATGTATGTGTCCTTTTAATATAGAAATATATAATGCATAATGCAAATATCAAGAGTTTGGAATTTCAATTCAGGATATAGGATTGATAATTTAGAATCATGTTTCAAAAAGATGAACTTTAAGATGAAATATATTAATTATAATTTAATTCACTGAGAATGTAGTGCTTCAGAGATTATTTATGATTATATTAATTTTAGTGACAAGTGCTGACATCAAGATCATCTTTATATATACACTATTAATATAGACAAAGAATGTGCTTCACATCATATCTCTCTTGACAAATCAGAAAGTCTCTACCCATATAGTCTTGAAGATTTTGACTTCTGGTCTTGATTTGAGGTTTTCTGTGTCTCTTGTATAGTCAAAACAAAGTTCAGTTTAAATAGCTGTAAAAAGAGAAACACATAGGCACAGATAAAAACTTTTTCAACAATATCTCAAAGCCACAAGAAATTAAAAGTAAGATCAATACCTGAGATTGCATTAAATGAAGGAGCTTCTGTACAGTAAAAGAGACTATCAAGAACCTCAACAGACAGGTGACAGAATAAAAGAACTTTTTTTGCAAACTATTCCTCTGATAGAGGATTATTATCTAAACTATACAGAAAACGCAAGAAACTCATTGCTAAGAAAACAAATACCCCAATCAGAAATGGAAAAGCTAACTAAATAGAAACTTTACAAAAGAAGAAATTCAAATGGCCAATAAATGCATGAATAAATATTCAACATTATTAGCAATTAGTATAGCAAATTAAAACTATACTGAGAGTTCACCTAACCTCAATGAGAATGCAATAACTAAAAACAAAAACAACAATAAATACTTGGGAGGGTATGGAGAGGTGGAAACTAACACATTGTTGGTGGGATTTAAAATTAGCGCAACCACTTTGAAAAACAGTATGGAGAATTCTCAGAAGAATGGGAACCATCCTACCATATAACCCAGCAATACCACTTCTGTGTATCTACCCAAAAGAATGCAAACCAAACCACCAGATTATTGTATGTGTATCTATGTTTATAGCTGCACAATTCACAATTGCCAAACTATGGAATGAATCAGGATGTCTATCAACAGATGAATGGGTTACCACACTATGGGATATGCACGCATTTGATTTTTAGACTTTTAATCAGCCATAAAGAAGAATAAACTTATGTCATTTGCAGGGAGATGGATGGAACTGTAGAACATTACGCTAAGTGAAATTAGTCACATAAAGTAAAAAATGAAATGTTCTAACATGTGAAAGCTAGGAAGAAGAAGAGTTATTAGGAGGGACTCTAGACAAAAAAGAGAAAACCTTATATTAGTAAAGAAGGTGACCTAACTGAGGGAGATCAGAGCGATGAAGAGGGAAGCACCTTAATGCACATGATGTACATTCACAAACATATTAAAGTCAGCCACTAAGCCAAACAGGAAAGGGAGGGAGATGGAAGGGATTGAGGTGGGAAGTGGGGAAAACTAAATGAGTGATTATGTGTGCATGTATGCCTCCACCATCCTGTATCTCATAAAGATGATCACAGTGAACCCATAAAAAAAAAAAAAAAGAAAACCCTGCCACATACAGAGAAGCAGAAATCCAGTTGAGCTCGGCAGGGGTCCTACCTATATAGGGCTAATCTAATTTAGCCTGAATAATATTTGACAAATATATTCAGATGATTAACTAAGTGGAGGAAAAGATGGATAGAGATTATCTCTGAATAAAAGTAATTTACAGATAGTATCCCACAGTGAAAATGAATGTAGTGAGAGTAAGTACTAAAATATTCTTGAAGCTCTTAGAGCATTAAGTGCATTGTAGAATGTGTCCTGGCCCAGTAGTCAAAGATTTTGGGAGTGGGCGACATGAAAACAGTGTATGGATGGGTAACAGAGAAGGGTAAATTTCCAAGAAAATTTTATAGGAAACAAAAGTATGCTATAAATTTTAAAGGATATACTTTATATCCTTTAAAGGATATAAAGGCAAGTGTGCCTCAGTGGAGGTAACCTCACAAGCTTGTTCCACTCACCATATATCCCATTGCCTCCCACTTACCCCCAAAATAGGACTTTTTTGTCATAATACCACTGATTGTTTGTAATGAAATGAATGTTTGAGTTTCCTCAAATTTATTTGTTGGATTCCAAACCTCAAATGTCAGGGTATACAAAGATCAGGCCTTTGGGAGGCAATTATAATTCAGTGAGGTCTTATAGGTAGGATCCTCAAGATGAGATTAATGCCCTTAAAAGAAGAGGCACAAAAGTGTTTCTCTGTCATCTTCTTTCTTTTCATTTTTGCATAATAAGGAAGTCATGTAATTGTGGCCAAAAGGTGTCCATCTGCAATCCCAGAGGAAAGCTCTCACTAGAAATCAACCATGCTAGCCCCTTGATCAGAGACTTTCAACCTACAGAACTGTAAGAATAAGTCTGAGACTAAGACCATCGTTCAGCCTATGGCATTTTTGTTCTGGAAGCCTGAGCTGAAGTATTTTCCAGGTGTATTTGGCTGCCTCACTTCTTCCTCTTTCTCTCAGATTTCCAGGTACCCTTGGAACTTGCAGAGACTTCAAAGAGTAAACATTTTTATATCTCTCTCAACTCTCAGCTTTTCTCAGATTGATATTTGTATCATGTTAGGTATATTTTCTATTCATGGCTCAAAAGCCTCTTACCTGATGTCAGCATAGTGCTTACTATTAATTATACATAAATACTCACCTTCCAGGGATTCCCTAGTGATGCAGAACTTATTTGTACATGAGAAAATGCTACTCATAAGGCCTGCTCTCTGGGATGATTTTAAGGAACCCAATTTCCTTCCATGAAAAGGATAAAGTTAGTTAAGATTAAGTGTTCTCTGTCAAGTTACAAAGGCATCTTTTGAGGATAATAAATCTACAGAAAGAGTGGGTAAACTGTAGGATCCTTTCCATGGTTCTTCTTCATTCGACTTTTGAAAAATCCTAAATGTTCCAATTTTCTGGCAAGAATATATAGATTGTGTGTAATGCAAGCTACTCTTTGCAGGTATTCATCTCACCAACATCATTTGGGCTAGCTCAATCTCTACTGACTTAAGAGATTTTATTTATTTATTGTTTTGTTTTAGAAAGTTGTGACACTCTTGAATGCTAGTAATGGATGAAGAGATCTGCCTCTAGTTTGGAGATGTCACTATGTCAAATGATGGAATTCAGGTTGTATACAGGTTAACAGTGTTCTGGATAAGCACCCAAAATTATGAGTGAGCAATCACTGTCCAGAGGGAAATTCAGTGTTTGTTCTACTTTGCTCCACAACAAGCACAAACACAGTAGAGGGGCCTTCCCCTTCTCTTCCACCATCACCATTAGCCCTTTGGGATTCAGGCTTCTGCTCTCTTTCAGTTTGCAGAAGACATGCCACAGCTAGAGTAAGACTGAAAGGACTAAAGGTAGATTCAGATTACTCAGAGGGAAAAGCACTCAGTTGTAACAATGACAAGAGAGTAACCCTTCACTCTGCCATCACTAGCCTCTGCATTTCTCTATAATGGGGAAGAACTAGAAGAAAAAGAAGAGTAAGGAAAAGGTATATTACCTAGACAAAAATGCACTTGTGATTTGATATCTTAATAATATCTCATGCTTATGAAAACAAAGAAAGGATATTCAGGAAAGACAAAACAACACTTTTTGTTGTTTTCTATTTAAAATATTTCTAAAAAATATTTTAGAAAATAATAAATTTTCTAGTTAAAGTTCTACAAATATCAGATCATTTCAAATGTTTCAAGTCAGGACAAGACATTTGGATTTTATTCTAAAAATGTTGGGATATTAGAAGTGATTCAAGCATAATAATGATTTGTGTTCTAGAAATATCCCTCTTGCTGCTGAATTGAAGATGGAATCTAGCATGTAAGGATAGAGTCAGGATCTCAATTAAGAGATCATTGTGTTTGACACACTTCAGTGCCTGTCTAAGCACTATAATGTGCATATAAAAAGTTGTGGTTATATTTTAATTACATATATCAAAGAAAGAGTCTAAGAAGTTTGGCTGGTTGAATGTATATAAACTGTGAGGAAAAATAAAGAATGAAGAATTCCTTGATGTGTTCTTTTCCCCAGTGAATGGGATGGAAATGGAAGTACCTTAGAGAAGATTTGGGGGTTTAAGTATAACATCTTAGAAGTGTACTATATGAGATGTCAGTAAACACCAAAATTAACATGTTAGATAAAATAAGATACATATGAGAGTGTCAGCATATAGATAGTATTTGAAGCCATATCCCTGAGTGAGCTCACAAAAGAACATAAAAACAGAACATAAAATGATATTTCAAATACTAAAGTTTTGATAGGAAAGTAGATTGTGAAGGAGGCAGTGTCATAGAAGTATTAAAGTGAGTTTGGAGATAAAATTATGTATTTTAAATATAGAATCCTCCAACTGTCAAAAATGCCAAGTCAGACAAGTAATTGACTATGTGGTCAGCATGTAGATCACTGGTGAGAATTTTGAATGGAGGAGCTGAGGAGGAGAGCTTGACTTAAATGTGGAGAAGAAAATGGGGCACGAGGAAATGTGTGAAGGTGATTCTTACAAGGTGTTTCAATAAAGGGTAGCAGGGGAATGGGGCAGTAAGTGCAATGAAATGTAGAATAAAGATGTGAGTTTAAGAGAAGGTTCAACTTTGTTTTTTAATTTTTAAGGTGAATAGTATTAAGACATAACTGTATGGGGAAGAATTGTTGAAACAAGAGAACAAAATGGATTACTCCTTTCTGTTTCCATATATTAAACTTTCAAAATGAAATTTGATTCAGATATTAAGAAAAGACTCAAGGCAATTTAAGATGTCTCCTAGTGAATTCCTCTGGAGTATAATAATGATGGTCTTCATCACATGCTGGTTAAGTCTTAATTCATGTGATATTTTGTAGCATTTTTACATCTAAAGAAATGAGATAAAAAGAACTTAATAGTATACTTGTCACTACAAATATTTCCTGCATATTTCCTTAAAATTGAATATTGGAAAGAGTTTCTGAGGTCATAAAAATTACAACCATTTAAGAAAGGTAAAATAAATTTTATGTCTAGTGCCTTAAAATAAAAGTAGCTGATGAAAATATCTGAAGCTCCCAGAAAATGAATTTCACATAACTAGATAGTAAAATAATGAAATTTTACTATTAACTTTGGAAAGACCAAACTTTGAGAAGTTAGGAAAACTTTTCTTAGATGATAAAGGATTAGTACATATAGAATGAGGGACTAAAGATAGCATTAAAATGCTTAACTATGAACACAATGGAGATGATTTGAGCACTTGCTCTGTATAGTTTACAGCCTTTAAACATTAGCTATAGAAGTGGAGAGATCATTAAGCACCATATGGGCTCTTTCTTTGACAGAGTATCATTTTAGTAGAATAGAGGGTGGAAGGAAATGAGGATCTTTATTGTAAATCCAAAATTGTTTTCTATCCTTAAAGACATAATTAAAAGATTAAATGAGTAAAATCTATTGTTATCATAACCAAAATAGCAATAGAAACAAGTTAGCTTGTGTAAATCTCATAGTATCTGGGATTTGTAAACCATGACTTAGCTATAGTGATCCAAGACAGAGGAATAAAAGAAAAATCAGTCCGAATTTTCAGGGGACTGAAGCACTAAGGAGCTACAGCAATGTAGGATGATAATCAAGATTAGCTCTACTCAACTATATTCAGCAAATTGATCATTATGAAATTATGTTTTCTATGGATACTTATACACAACACAGATTACTTGATGATGGCACCTTCTAAAACACTTGAAAGTTTAAAAAGATTGTGAAGGAAAATATTACATTACTCCAAGGCCTCCAATATTTCATTATCTCCCCAACTATCCAGGCCACTGAGCTAAACTGCTCTCTATTTAGTTCTTGCAGTAATTTGGCAGATAATATTTAAAGATTGCCTAATCATCTTAAAATTATTTATCCAATTTTTCACCACAAATGTCTCACTTTTTTGTCTATAAAAGTCCTGGGTCCAAATTTAGGCACTTGAAATTTAGTTTATCAGAACAATAACATTGATTTTTTTTTTTGTATGGCAAATATAGATTTTAAAATCAGGATGTTTTCCTGTCAAGTTGAAAACTAAATTCAGAAGAAAATTCTGAAAACATATTAACACTCTGATTTTTCATACTATGAAAAATTAAAAGTGTTGAATTTTACCACAACAAAAGAAAAGGAAAAAATCTCCCTTTTCTTGTCCTTAAGTGAAATGGAATTACCAGCTGTGATTGTTAATCTGGATTATCAACCTGACTGGATCAGGAAAGACCTAAAATGATGTGACTTTGGGTGTGTTGATGTGATGACTGGTTTATGTAATGGCAGATTAAAGGGGGAAGTCCTGCCCTAATACAGGCAGCAGAGTTCTGGTAGGCACAGGACCTGGATAAAAGGAGAAAGCCACTTGAAGGTATATGTGGCTCTTTCTGAAGAAACTTGTCTGCTTTTGTCTGAGATATTGGCCTTCATTTTTTTAAACTGGCTCTTCACCATCATTTCTCTAAAGAATTTTCTGGCCTATACTGAACTGGGATTGAATCAGTTGTTGATCTGATTCTGAAACTCAGAGACACAGAGAAAGACATTCAAAAAAGATAAAGTTAATATTTAGTTAAAGAAGACATGCAATTTATAATATACAAAACATTATTGGATCCTACTTCAAAAAAACTACTAAACTGAAATACAAAGAAAATTATAAGGCATTTGGAAATTTTAACGCTGCCTTAATAGTTGATATTATTAAGAAAATATTAAATTGTAAAGAAGAATTATTTTGTCATAATTATTTTTAAGAGAAAAAGAAGTCTTATCTTTTAGAGAAATGTACTGACACATATACATGAAATGATTTAACATTGGGATTCCATCAAAATTGCATTAGCACTAAACAAGTGGATGGGTTATAAATTATTGGTCTTGAGTTGATTATTTTTGAATCAGCTAATTGGAACATGGATTTTTGGGGGTACATAATTGCATTATTTTTTGTTACTTAAAGTAAGTTAATAAATGTTTCTTTAGGAATAGATCAAGCAAATTATTCTGGGAGGAATGATAGAGTCATTCATATAATAATATTAATATTGTCTTAGCATTCTCTTATTCAAGATGAATTCTCTAATACTAAAATGTTATTAGTCATCCTGATGTTTCATTAGTGGCCAT
Source organism: Muscardinus avellanarius (assembly GCF_963383645.1). Lineage (NCBI taxonomy): Eukaryota > Metazoa > Chordata > Mammalia > Rodentia > Gliridae > Muscardinus > Muscardinus avellanarius. The sequence goes on along the minus strand of NC_137789.1, from coordinate 51,534,999 downwards.
TGAATCTTCTCCTAAATAATATGCCCAAAGTAATAGCAAAGTTTAGAGTCATTTTTATTTGTTTTACTCAGTTAAACAAGTTTTGTAGTTGTTTTCCTGAAATCATTTTTGCAAAGTTTTTTTTTATTAGTTTTCTTATAAAACATTTGCTATGGGCCTATTATTTATTAAATAGTGTGATGGATGTTAGAGATTCAATAACAGATAAAAATCAAGTCTCTACTTGAGAGAATCATAGTCAAGAGAGAAACCCAAAATCACTGAGTATTGTAGTAAGAGCTGTGATAAAGTTTAGCATAGGCATCACTTAGAAGAAGATGTTGACTGTGGAGCTGGAGGGAAGCTTTGTAGAAGATGTGACACCTCATTGGAATAAAAAATGGTTGTGTGTGTGTGTGTGTATATATCATCTCTGATCAAAAGAGTAACATTCATAGAGCTTTAGGCCATGGGATGTGTTTTCTAGACACATTCAGAGGAGCAGTTTGGAGGACAGGAAATAAAGAAGGAAGTGATATCAAAGAAAACAGAAAAGTCATAGAACAGGTCATAAAAAATTTAAATTCTCATGCCATTGCCTCTTCTTCCTCGGCGTCTGCGCACATTACCCTGGACGCATGATGTGGCAAATGCTTAGAAAAATCAGCCCCGAGGGGATGTTGTCCCTGGCCAGAGTACTCCTTGCTCTTAGATATTCTTTTATAAGCTATTGTTCTTTTGGTAATGATTCTATACTAATGGCTCCAGTGATGTAAAATGGGGTCCCAAAAATCAGAACTTTGGGATAAATTTTCTGGTAAAATATGTCTGAGCCCTCAGACTTTCCCTGCCTTGCTCCAAGCTATAATAAAATTGGCTAAAGAAGACAGAGGGGAAAATGTGTCAGTAATGTGCTGGTATAGTCAGAGCTTAGGTGCTGTGCAAGCATTCAAGCAGGGAGTGATTACAATGCAGAGTTCCTCTCTATCTTTGACCTTCATTCTAATAATTAACCTATAGTAAAAGCCTTAAGAGTCAACTGAGGCCATTAGACCTAAAAACTGCAAGAAAGGCAACCGGTGCCTCTGTTTACCTCTCTCCTCGTGATCCAGCCTGGATATAGGAAAGATAAACTTTGTGTGTGACTTCAAAGCAGCCTAGTTGATGAGCAACCGATACTGCCCAATAAAATAGAGCCGAGGGCCAGGTAGATTCTTGACCCTTGCACCTAGTACATGCACTGCCCAGAGACAAAGAGGCACCACCTGGCTAAGGAAATAGTTATGTCAGAACAAAAGACAGATATAATAAGTGTGCAGGTATGAAGTTTTGATGGAGATAAAGAAAGGAAATCTTGTGAGAATAAGAAAGCATTTTGTGTGAATTAAAGTTTATCCTAAGATTGTCCCAAATGGGAAGAAGAGATCAGGATAAAAACCTGGAAGGTTAAAAAGCAAGTTGCAGAAAGATTGTGGTATGAAGATAGATTATTAAAAGAGGAGTAGGTTTCTAATAAGCCTACCGCTTGTGTGTTCCCAAGAAGAAAGTGACTCAGCAGCAGGTAGAGGCTAGAAGAGTACATCTGATAATTAAATCTAAAAACTTCATGTTGCTTTTTGGGCCCTGTCTGCTAAAATATATTTTAAGTGTTGTTTAATAGGGTTGAAGCTTTCAGACATCATATGGTATTGCAGACAAAATCCATCAGACATTCATTGCAATCCTCTGGATCATCATAGACATACATGACACAGATTCCCCCATGCCAACTACATGTATGAAAGCTGGAACCTCTGACTTTGTCCCCATCCAGCTCAAATTAGGTTGCTAGATAGAGGAGGACATTGGACTAAGCCCTAGGAATAGAAGGTTCTGAAAGGGTTAAAGGGGACTCTAAGAACTGAATTCCTCAAAAGATTCTGGGTGTGGAATTTGCCCTCTGAAGCCTTGCATCTGCAAGGCCAAGGGGCTGACTTAAGTCACAAGACCCACCTGCAGGGTCAGAGGGCTAATCTTAATCATAAAAGACCTGTGATGTCACAGGCCTTACTTTTGTCTTGTTTATGGTTGGTGATTTACATGTTCTTCACTCTATACTTCACTATTGTTCTTTGGTGTTTACACTCTTCTACTATTAACTTCACTGGGGAAGAATAAAATTGTCAATTGCATGAGAGGCAGTTGTCTGTGTCAGTCATTTCAGATTTCTCTCTCCCTAGCCCCCGGGGATGAATCCCCATGTTTAGCGTTGTGAATCGGGACTTGAAAGAGTTTTATTTGATAAGGGAGAGGAATTGCTGCAGAGAAGCCTCTGCAGAACTACAACCGAAGCTTTTGCCCCACCTTCCAGGAACCTTGGTCCCAAACGGGTTTCAGTGCTCTGACTGAGCCAGTCCATCACATTCTCAGATAAAGAGAACAAGAAAACGAAATAACAGGTTCAGTTGAAAGATAATCAGTGTGCTGCTTGTACTCTGCATTTCTTAAGGACAGCCATAGGAAGTGGATATGGGGTTGAAAAGCACCAGATCTAATTTAAAGGTATGCTAAGGGAGATGGTCATATGAAGATGGAAATTGAGGCTTGGAAGATAGTTAATAACATGGGGCAACTTGAGACAAAATTTGGACTTTTGGAGTGTGTTTAAGAAGGGGAAAGGAAGCAGTAAGAGAAGTGAACTGAAGACCTATTTTGTTGCAGGTTTGAATTCAGCTGTCCCCAGTAGTAGCATTGTAATTTCTATTTGTGATGGAGCTTACAGAGGGGCCACTTGGACAAGCTTCCCAAACTAGCTTTTGTCTTCTCATGTCTCAGCACTGCTTGGTTCTGGAGACAAAACCAAGTACTGTTGCTTGGTTTCCCCAAGTCTTGGATAATTAGCATTTATTTCACATTTAATATCAAATATGATGAAGACATGTTGTAATATAAGGATGAGTATGGATCTACTTTTATAATTGGTTTTCAATTGCACTATTTCTCAGTGAATTTAGGGAGAATTGTTCAGGTAGACTATTTAGTGCTATAAAAGATGTTTGGCTATTGGTCAAATTTTGTCTAAATTTGTCAAATTCTCTTCTATATTTGATTATGAATGGCTCATTTCACAATAGTTTTAGAAGTGCATGCTGAAGCATATCTTTACTACATACAAGGCAATATGTATAGAATGAATATACCTTGCATGCTCAGCAATTTATTTCCATTTTCTTTCCTTCCCCATCAACCTTTATGAAAGGAAGTTGTTAAAGTAATAACATATGCTAAGAAAGGTGCTCAACAATTAGCAATAAAAAATTTGGTTCACTCTAAAGGATATGAACTATGTAAGCCAATTTCCAAAGAAGACTGTAAAAATTAATGGAGTGGAGGGACTGATCTGACTTAATAGAATGGTTTAAACCAGCTAGACTCATTTTAAATTTCTAAGGAAGAAAGATAAGATTACAGAAATGAACTCAGTTATCCCCATACTTCCCAGACATTACAAAATTGAGGCTGACCATGAGAGAAATACCAAGTCATTGTCTCTTACTGACCCAATGTTACTTTGTATGATTTTATCTTTCTTAGCTATTAAATAGCAAGAAATTATTTAATGTTTATATTTTAATGTAAAAATTTAAGGTTTACCTGTAAGTTGTCATGGTCTTTGAACTTTATCTGTATCTTTAAAATGATGATATCATTGATCAATTAAAAATATCTGAGCTTGTTCCCTAGCAAAAGTGTACATTCATTGAAAACAAGGGTATCCATATATATATGGCCTATAACAAAAAATGAGAAAGTGGTTTATTTCATATACTGGTGAAACTCTCCACTTATTTTTCTCAATTTGCATAACTTTGTTTGCTCTTCTTCAGAAAAAAATAAGTTTATATTGGTTTAAGTATAACTGTTTAAAGCATGAGTTGTGGTATTTTAGGACAAAAAACCAAAAATTTCCTATGATGTGTTTCTCTACAGTGAGAATGGATAAAGTAGCAGTATAGTGAGGCAAAGAAAAGTTTGAAAAATGTGTCTATTCTTTTTTAAATTTTTTTTTGGTGCACTGTAATCATATATCTTACTGGAATACAATATGGTAGAGTCATATATGCACACATCACTCATTTAATCCTACCCTAATTCCCACCCCATTCCCTCGCCCTCCCTCCTTCTCATGTTTGGCTCAGTGATTGACTTTGATATGATTATAAATGTACATTGTATATTTTAGGGTATTTCCCTCCCATCATCCCCAGTTAGGTCTCCTTATTTACTCATCTATGGTTTCTCTTCCTTCATCTAGAGTACCTTCTATGACCCTTTTTCTCCCTAGCTTCTGATAGATAGGGATAGATTTCTCTCTGTGTCTCTTCTCTATTCTCTATAATACATAATAGACACAATAGAAAATATATAAAATAAAGAAAATATTTATTCTTGCTACTTTTAAAGGATGTGATTATGTGTGCCATCTTTACAGATGTGGATTCATTTGCATTCATCATACTATGAATACTATTATTTACTCTTATTTTATATGATTATTCATTGTTTTATTCCCAGCTTAGGAAGTCTTTTTTAAATTTTTTTATTGGTACATTGTAATCATACATTTTAATGGGGTACAAGATGGTGGAGACATATATGCACACATCACCCAGTTAGCCTTTCCCAATTCCCACCCCATTCCTCCTCCTCTTTCCTTCTGATGTTTTGCTTAGTGATTGACATTGATGTTTGTTAAAGTGCATCATGTGTATTATCATCCTGTGCCTTGTTTTTGTTTTTGAAATAGTTTTAAATCATGTCATTGTTACCACTTCTATACAAATTTCAAGTTTCTCAGGGAAGCTACAGTTCTTATATTATTTGTACTCTTTTTCTTTCATCTGACCAGTCTATCTTACCATTTCAGTGTCAGTTTGGTGTTTAGGTGAAGTTTCAGTGAAGTTACATTGTATTTTCAATAAGAATGTCACTGGCTCTGCCACTCAGCTCAATCTCTTTCCCTGCTGATCCACACTGTGGTGGTTGTGGCCAAGCATAGACTAGATAAATAACTGAAAGTTGCCTTATGAGACTTGTATACAAACACTGCCCAGGCCAGCACTAAAACAAAACAAACAAAAGAAAACAACAACAACAACAACAACCATACTGTAGTACTGGCCTTCACATATCAGGAGTTTTCTTTTATAGTGTTTGTTTTTAAAAATCAATATCAATTGCTTTGAATTTGCAAAGGAGAGGTCAAAATAGAAAATTGTTTTGTTTTTGTTTTTAATTTTTGTTTATATTTTTCAATTTTGGTATCTAAAACCAAATTGCAAACTAGGCACAGTAGCATACACCTATAATCCCACCTACTCAGGGACCTGAGGCAGGGAGATGGCAAGTTTGAAGCCAATATGGGCTCTTTAGAGCGATCCGGTCTCAAAATAAAAAATAAGAAGGACTGTGGATGTAGCTTACTGGTAGAGCACCCCTAGGTTTAATCCCTGGTCCATGAAAATAAATAAATAAATAAATAAGCACATAAATAAGTAAATAGAACTAAATTGAATGAATAAACTACAAAGTTTTCAGCTCAATCCATTTTAATTAAAATTTGAAATTAATTTTAATTATCAGGATAATTTGAATACTAGTTGTCATTTTAAAGATATTGTACCCAGAACTCATTACTTTCACATCTATTATTTTGAAAGGATTGACTACTTTTGGCAGTGCTATCCAAATTCTCTTCTGAATTTGAATTTAAATATTTTTATTTAAGAAAATCAAGCATATGTGCATATATATGTGTATATATTTAAACTGTACCAAAGTATCAATGATTATTTTATAAAACACTATGTATGTGCCACTCACATTGAAAAGAGGTTAATCTCTTTTAGTAAATTTTAAATAATCCAAACAATTTTTATTTTATAGGTGATAAATGGATTCAGAAAACTGTAATGATGTGTCAAAAGTTTTTAATCTAGTAAGTGGCAAATATATCTAACTTCAAAACTTTCCATGTATCCCATGACCCATATGGATTTTGGAATCTCATATTTTAAATTTATGTCTCTCATTTTTTAAACAAAAAAAGAAGACAAAAAAATACACAAACTATAGTATAAAGATGACAGCTTGTGAATGCTTAAACATTGAAAGAAAAGAAGCAAACTTTTTTTCTGTTAATCCTTATTTGCTCATAAATAAACCCATTTGCTCACAAATAGTCTATCTTAAAATCAAATCCTAACAAATAAGGATTTCTTCTCATAATCGATATTTGTTTATGTATAATAAATGACAGGGATAGGAATTCATGAATTAATATTGTTTTAAAATCCTTTCCTTTACAAAGATCCTCTTATGAATCATCATTGGATTTTGCAAAGTAACTGGCTCTAAAATGATAATACTATGACAAAGGGAAAACTATTTGCTACTTATGTTGTATTTTAGCACTTTAGACAAAAATAAAATAAATCCTTCTTAGATGCAGTTCTCCTCTACTTGGAAAAAGCATATATTTGTATAAGCATATAAATTGAGTGCCTGAGAGTTTTAGGTTGGCTTTCCCAAGAAGCAGACTCTGAGCTAAAAATTAGTATATAAGAAAGGCATCACTTTCAGGATCAAATCCTGTGGAAGGAAGTAGACTTGGCTACAGAACTGGAATTCTGTGACCCTATGGGGATCTCTGAAGCTAGAATGACTTTTTTGAGCTATCTTCTTTTTGTGTGAAATGGCTAGGCATTTTTTTGAGCTATCTTCTTTTTATGTGAAATGAACAACCACTCATCTGATGAGACCAGTTCAGAAGGTATCTGTCTTTGAATGAGGCAGCTCTCCTTAGCTGAGAGAATACCCAAAGAGGACTAACTTTTGAGAGACAAGAGCACAGATTTTTCAGTAGCCACTGTGGTCCACTTTTTGTGCCATCTGGATCAACCTTCTTCATGTGAGTAGCAGCAGCAGTATTATAATATGGTTATAGATTTAGGATTTATGTTCACATATAACATAATAAACATCTAATGTATGAGAGATGAATAAAGTGGAAGTTAGTATGTTTCTGTTGGTAATTTGAAAGAAAATTGAGTTATAGAGAATTAGCTTTAAAATAAAAGCACTAGCCAGGCATGGTAGCACACACTTTTAATCCCCACATTTGGGAGGCTGAGATAGGAGAATCGTGGTTTGAGGCCAGGTCAGCTACTTAGGCCCTTTGCAACTCACAGAGACCCTGTTTCAAATTGAAGATTAAAAAATAGGGCTGGAAACGTAGTGCAGAGGTAGAGTACCCCTAGGTTCCATCTCTGGTACCACACAAAAAAAAGCACTAATTACAAGATTCCAATATAGAATTATGATATTTTTGTCAGCATTCAGAAGCAGTAAGATTTTAAGAGTGGGCATTTTTGTGTAGTAGAACTACCAAATTTGGAATAAAAAAAAAAGCCTGGGTGTAAAATTATAAAGTTCTGATTCATTTGCAGCTGCGTGGTAAAACACAAGTTATTTAAATCTTATAAGCCTAATTTCCTCATCTATAATATTACATCAATAAGTTATATTTTATAGATTAATAGTACAGATTAGCAAAGTATTATTCATATAGTGGCTGGCAAATAACAAGTTTTCAATAAGTAAGTTAATTGAGAAAAAATTAACATACCTTTTACTGTCCCACAGTAGGAATGTTCTGATCATGTGGGATACTAATTTAAGGGAGCAAAGTCACTCTGCATGTGAAAAAGCATGATAAAGTTATGGACTGCAGGTGTCTGTGGCTAAGGAAAAAGATAAAGCTGCACAAGAATTAAGTAGCAAAAGAAAGAAGTCAATGGGCTAAGGTGTAAATGACCTTGATAAGATGTGGCATTAATTTGGAAATGACAAAATTAAAAAGGCCAGAAGATATACTTGGGGGTTAGTTTTTTAAAGTTTAAGAATTTATAGGTATTCCAGTTCTGAGAAATATCAAGACTCAAAATATTTGCAGAAGGTTAAAAGAAATAATGTTGATTATTTTGAAAAACATAGAAAAGTAATTATGGGATAAGTATCTTGTATGTCTGTTGCAAAGGATAGCAAATACCTGCATAGATGCTAAGCTCTCCTATCATGATAACAGAAGTCAGCGGTTCAGCAGATCTATAGCATATATGTGGCTCAAGTGAGAACTCTTTATTCTTCCTGTAATTGATTTGATTGACCTTTATTGCGCTTGCCCTGTTTTCTACCCTTTTTATAACACATACAGTTTTAATAACCACAAAAACGAATGGGAAATTTTCTTCCTTCATATTTTCTTCCTTAGGCCCTGAGTGTCTATTTTGATATATTTTGAATGGCAAAGAGAGTCTGAATTATTAATAATCAAAATCAACTAGTGATTCTATCAGGAGCTACATGAGCCAGACTTTGAGAATACTTTCAGTGAGTATGACTCAGGTGAGGACTTAGTAATTTATTTCCATTTCTACAATAAAGGGAAACAATTCATAAGCCTCAGGGTAGTTTTGGATATAAATAATCTCTAAAACTCTAATGTGTGTCTTCAATGAATGTTGAGCATCTGGATGTAACAGATCCAGCAGCATTCATGAATTTAGATTTTCTCATTTATTGAATATCTGTAGCAGATACAGATATTATAGCTGCAGAGCTATAAGGACTAGATATACTAAATACTATGGCTTCTTCAAAATGTTCCAGTTCTAATTCTATAGTAAATTTAACATGATATGTTCTATGGGGAAAGGAGTGATATCTTGAAACATTTAAAGAACAAATATTTCTCAGAAAGAAAAGTGGTTATATTACATTTTATATAATGTCCCACTTATGCATCTTAATTATTATCTTATTTCTTTTTCTTATATGAGGAGTGGTGAATTCAAATAAGTGATTTGCCCTTGATTATAAGTAGTTTGTAATGGAGAAAATGGGTCTAAATTCTTCTCTGACTCTATCTTAAAAATTATTTCTCACAACAGCCTACTCTGTATAAAGACTTACTCTCTTGAACTACTTAATCTTGGAAGCCAAATTTCTTTTTCTTTAGCCTATTATAGCTATAATTATCTAATTTAACATCTGTGTTCATTTTGTAAAGTTCACACATAAAGTTGAGTAGATTGTGGAAGGACATTGCACTGGGCTTTTGTTTGTTTTGTGTGGTATTTTTTTTAGGTGTTGATACTAGTGCCATGTTTGAATTAAAGACTTTGCCTTCACTGTCATGAATTGCTTTAATGGGAAGTTGGCATATTAGTTGAACATCTTTCACATTCATACTCAGTCCATTCAGTTAGCATTGTTGAGTACTTTGTGAATCCTCAGTAACATATAATGTGCTAATGAATTGGTTCTTCTTCCTAGACAGAAACCCATATGCTATATCAAAGGATCCGAAGTGAATTATTGTTCTAGCCTAAGTCTATACTAGTAATCAGAGACTTATTATCTGGTAAATTGCTGGCTATTTATTAGCATGGCATATGCTGAAAAGAAAAATAGTCAAGGATGTTTCAGAAGATTAAGTAATAGTAATTCTCTACTTGGGAATTCAATAAAAAGTTCTTGATGGGATTCCAGATAAGGTACAACAGCTTTAAGTTCAGAGACAAAATAATCGATTCTTTAGAATGTTCTATAAAAAAAGAAGAGATCAGCATTATTTTTCATTTGGAAAGGATAAAGTAAGTTTCAGAGAACTGAACTGCATGTGTTGTGTGCTTTATTTTGTGGAGAACAGATATTTATGCAATAAATGAAAAAAATGCAATTAATTTCTACCCAATTATAATTGGAGGTGTTTTAAATTTGATTACTATTTTCTTCCTGAATGTTGGTCTGTACTTTGTATTTATTACCTGCTCCTAACAACAAAAATCAAATATAAAACGAACATCCAGCTGAAAATGGAAAGTTCTGACAAATGTCTACATATAGTTAGCTTTATGTAAATAGTTTTTAACTGAAATTTATGTTAATCTTTTTTAAACAAACATACCTTTAGAATACATAATTGCCAAATACCATCACAGATAGCTATACTTGGACAGAAATATAAGAACAAAGAATTTTTTAATGATGAGATATACTATATCATTAATATATTATATCACATCTGTGAGTTCCACATGACAGATTCAACTAATCATGGATTAAAAATCATGGAAAAGCCTTGTATCTGTACTAAATATCTACAGACTTTTTGTTCATCATTATTTCCTAAATAATATACTAAGCAACTATTTACACAGGATTTCCATTATAATGAATATTGTAAATAAACTAGAGATGATTAAAAGTATATAAGAGAATGTATGTAGGCTATAAGCAAATACTATGTTATTTTTATATTTGACTATCGATAGATTTTGGCATTGATGAGAAGTACTGGAACCAATTCCCCTTGAATCCTGAGGAATAGCTGTATGGAATAATAGAAATGATTTTGTAGAAAGGGAAAAATCGATGATGCAAGAGAAGCTTTTATATTGGTGGAAGAGAATTTGGGAAACAAAATCTGTTTCTCATAAGAACAAAATGCAGACAACTCATCCATTTTTTGACAGATAATTGGCTGCATGTAGCAATAGGATAAATTTTTTTCAAGTTTCTTTCATTTCTTCTGGGAAATGAGATAAAATTATTATCTAGTATATAGAAAAAGGAAGAATATATTAAGTTTTGTTTGAAATGAAAAGAACTCAAATAAAAGTCTTGGATAATAGAGAAAATGAATAGAATAATGAAGTGTAGTAGAACTGTTAGGAAGTTTAAGGTCTCATTTAGGACCATAACTTCCTATTTGGGACCATGTTTGTTTTTGTGTATCCAGCAATGACATTCTCTGTGATAGCACACGTCTGTGTCAAATGGAAATAATAATTTAACAAAGGTTGTGGTTTTGTCTAGTAGGTAATGGAGAGAAACAGAGGAGGGGAATTAAAGTAGTATTCAAGGAGATACTTTTAATGATGAACCATGAAAATTAAACTTAGAAAAGATACTAATAAAACCATGGAGGGCTAATGAGCCAGGAAAATGTGAAAGAGTCAATGAGATTCAATTAGATAAAGATCACAGGATTCTATAATTGCTTGAGGAGAAAAGAATTGTATATCAAGATGGTGTTGCTGAGATGTTGAGATCTTGAAGCAGATATTGAGATTATTAAGAATATATTCTGATTGTAACAACAAGTTTTAGTTGATGTGCATGGAAATGGGCAGACCATTGAATTTGACTTCTAAATTTCATGTGTTAGACCTGTGGAGTCACATGAAAATTTAAATCAAAACTATATTGAAACATTTCAGATTTTTAATGAGGAAACATAGTTCATGAGTTCATGATCAACTTAATATTTCCTTCTTGTATAATTTTCCACAGACCCCTCCAGCAATGATTTAACATCACAGAAGCTATTATTTATAGAAAATGAAATTGTTCCCTTCAACCATTCTAGGCTATAATACTGAAATCATGTCCTGCACATACTCCCTATTGTTGATTTCTGTTATGCTTTAACACCATACTTAAGCCCCAAATCATGCCACATTTGTAAACTGAGCAGCTCAAAAAATACCTAATTAAAAAGGAAAAACATTACAAACATTACAAAAGTACCTCAATACAAAGGAAAAACAAATTTTATATGAGAAAAAAACACTTATTTTTTGGGGGGATGATGGGGTGTATCAAACTGCTTTCCTTGAAGAAATGGCAAAAGTTTAAAAACTTAAGTGAATATTTGGGTACAATTATAAAAGAAGTAAAAATGACCTTCAACATGCATAGACAGCTTTGGTGATCAGAGAAATAATTTTGTGGCTACGGGGCTATTAGTCAAAATCTTAGCTCTCATCATCACTGTCTCTCAGAGTATGTTTGTCAAAAAGTTCCTGCTGTGCCAGTGCAGGAGCTTCATCTTATATAGGTTGATTATGTGTTTGCCCAGTTCTTTGATGGACTTTAGATAATGAGTTTCAAGGAAGTCATGCAAGTAGATGTCAGTTTTGTCAGTGGCTGACTGTATATTTCCAGAAGTGACTGATTCATGCCTTTTTCTAGGTTTAATGCACACTCTATTGTATTCTGTATTTTTTCCAGTTGTCACAGCCTAGTTTCTTGGTTGGAAATTATTTTCTTCCAGGGTCTGAATCACGTCTTACCAGTCTCTCCTAGCATTCATAACCTGGGTTGTATAGTCTGGGGTGATTCTTATTGTTTTGCTTCAATATGTCACCTGTCCTTTTGTTCTCACTGCTTTTAAGATTCCTTACTTGGCCTCTATGTTAGTCATTTTGGTTATTATGTGGCGTGGAGAGGTCCTTCTTTGGTCCTGTCTCCATGGTGTTCTGTATGCCTCCTGGACATGAAGATCCAAGTCTCTTTCCATTTTTGGAAAATTCTCTGAAATTGTTTCTTTGAAGAGATTACAGATGCCCTTGGTCTGTACCTCTATCCCTCTTCAATCCCTATTATCCATAAGTTAGGATGCTTCATATTATCCCATATTTGCTGGGTGTTTATGTTTTGTTGCTGTAAAGATTTCTGTATATCGCTGACCGTGTTTTCAGTTTTGGATGTACTGTCTTCTAACAGTGATATTCTGTTTTCCATTTCATCTAGTCTTCCAGAATTTCTTTCTATTGCTGTCTTCATTTCACTTATTGACTCTTTCATTTTATTCCAGACCTCTTTCTGATTCTTTCTTAGTGTTTCTAACTCATCTTTCATCTCCTCTAGACTTGTTTTAAATCCTTTCATCATATTGTAAATCAAGATTCGGAACTCCTCTTCTTGCATTTCTTGTAGGTCAGTATTCATCACTTCTGTCATTTCTCCACTATTCCTGGTTCTCATATTTTTGAAGTTCTCAGGTCTGTTTTTCTGTTGTCTTTCCATTGATTGTGGGTATTGTGTATAGACCAGTCTCAGTAGTAGGAATTTAGAAGAGTCAACAGGTAAGCAGTACTTTTTTGAGTGGTGAGGATTGGGTGATGGTGGAGTAGCTAGGGTAATGGGTGCAGGAGTTGGGTAAGGTAGATAATATAATTAGGTTGTGGAGGAATTTAAGTATAATGGGGTTGATCAGGTTGAGAATGGGAGAAGGTTAGATAGTAGGACTCTTGTGTTTATCAGAATATTTAAGTATGGAGATGTGAGAAACTTTTTATGTTAAAGAAAGAGCTACAGTTAGGGGACAAGGAGAAATATTTGAAGGAAGCTAGTTGATAGTCTAAATTGTAGACTTTAGTAGAGGGAGTAGGGGGAAGGCTCACATACACATGGGTAAAGTAACAAAATAAGGTAGAAAGACTATTATACACCAAATATAAACAGCAGCATCGACAACACAATAATGGAACACCAGAAGAGAACAAGAAGGGTTAAGAGAGTAAACAGGATAAACATAAGGAAAATAAAACAACCTAGCAACCATGTGATATGAAGTGATAGATCCAAACAAACAAGAAACCTAAATAAAAGTAAAAAAAAAGAAGACAAAAAAGGAATAACCCCCCAAAAAACTGAAAAACTGAAAAAAAGGCCCAGAAACCAAAGAAGAGAGAAAAAAAGAATAAAGAAACAATAAAACAAATATTGGCAACAAAAAAGAAGAAAATAAAAATAATAAAATTAAAAAATTAAAAGAGAAGGAAACAGTTGTACTATTTTACTAACATAAGGTGTGGCTCTGTGCAAGTGTCATGCCTTAAGAGCCCTTGCTCTGTCAGTGGGGTTGAACGTGTTCCCCTGTGTGGACACTGGCACCCTCAGTTGTTGCTGTGTCTAGTGACACTCGTTGTGTGCCACTGGCTCCTGTGGCTCATCTGAGTATGTGCTTTTACCTGTCAGCCCAATCAGAAGCTCTGACAGGCTGGCAGTTCTTCCATATCTGGTTCTCTGGGAGGATGGCAGGTCCGTGTTGGGGACCCTGCAGGTCTCCCAGTGTCTGTGTGGGTGCCTCTTCTGTTGCGCCAACAGTGCCGCTCAGGGGTTTGGCGGGGGCGGGTGGTCTGTCGGAGAGGTGACTAGGCTCGCTGACACCCTGGGTCCCCAAAAGACTTTTCCTTTTGGATTTTGTTGCCATATTGGGTAGACAGCCGCGCTGGCACCAGCGGCCGTGCTGTGGCTGCAGCAGATCCGATACTCGACCTTTTTTGTTTTTTTCCTGCAGTTCAGGGTTCCTGGATTTCTTCCGAGGTTCCTGGATCAGTTTTGGTTTCTGAGATATATTTATTTTGTTGGTTAAGAAACTGCTTTTTCAGTAGTTGAACTTTATTTATTTCAACTACTGAGAAGTGCTGTGTCCCTCAGTTGCCATTTTGAGTCCTCATTTTGAGGTGGAGACAGGAGGATCACGCAGGTTAGAAGCCAGCCTCACTGGCTTAAGAGACCCTGTTTCCAAAAATAAAATAGGTCTGGGAGTGTATCCCAGAGGTAGAAGGGCTTCCAGGAACCCCAGTACCACCAAAAAAAAAAAAAACTAGGGCTTTAGAAACCCTAAAAGCCACCCTTTATAAAAGGCTATACAACTAGGGCAAGAATACATAAGGTGAACCTGATTATTGTTTTCTACTAACAAAAGATAAGATAATTAAAAAACTAACTCTTTCTCTGTCTGTCTGTCTGACACACACACACACACACACACACACACACACACACACACACTGACAGGGTTATGCAGTAAGGACAGAAATCAACTGAACAAATTCCCAGTGGACAATACTGGAATTATTTGAGGTGAGAAAATAAGTACCACTGGAATATTAACCAAAGTCTATATGAAAATATCCTTGAGTCCAGATTGATATAATAATTGAATGAAAAAACAAGTGGGATTGAATAGGCAACTTTCCAGTGCAGAAGAATTAGATTGGCACCTTCAAGAGAGCAAGCCATAACTCCTTAAAGTAGTAAGTTTATTCCAAAGTGTACAGTATAGGAAATGAAGGAAAAGTACTTTAAATAGAGGCAGCTGATGGACACTGCATTGGCCAGGTGATTTAGGTTGACATCAGTGGAGATAAATCATGTTGATAGTTTGTATTACTGCTATGGTATGATGAGAATGACACTTTAGCCCTGAGGTCTTACTGCTAAAAGTCATTAACTTTAGTTGAATGATAAAGGAAGCATCTGAAAAATCTGAGTTGAAACATTCTACAAAATAGCTGACCGGTAGTTCTCAAAACTGTTCAATGAGGTCATTAAGAACAAGGGAAGTATAGAAAACTGTCATATTCAAGAAGAGCCTAAGAAGACGTGAAAATCTAAAGTCACTCAGTTTCCTAGAACAGAAAAAGTGCTAAATGAGTGTTGTGTGCATGTATGTTTCTGCCACCTTGTACTCCATTAAGATGTATTACTACATTGCATCAAAAAATTAAAAAAAATAAAAATACACTAAATAAAAACAAGGTAAATTTAAATAAAATACAGATTTAGTTAGCAAAAAGATCAGTGTTTTCTTTCAGTGTGATAATTGTACCATAGTAATGTAAGTCATGAAAATGAGTGTGGCATGTATGGGAATTCTATGAACAATCTTTAGCACTTTTCTATAAATCGAAAATAATCCTTAAATGAAAATTTATTAAAATATATTTACTTCTGAAATTTTGATTAAGTAGAAGAGGGAGCATGAGAGAGAAGTACACAGCAAGAAGGCAGAATTCAACATATCCTGGTTGTTACCATATTTTCTCTTTGTTCAAAGTTTACAGATTCATAATTTGCTTCTTCATATTTATTTTGTATTTAGAAACTTTATAAATTGCTAACTCTAATCATTTCTATTTTTATTTCTTTTTTTAACAGAGTAAGCCATCTGCAATTTATTTCTTCCTTTATTTCTTGTATTTTTTAGTAATGTATGCAACAATAGTTGGGTTCTTTTGAAAATGCCCAGATGAATATAACTGATAATAATAAGCACTCTTATTTCTGACTTCAAATTAAAGTTTTGACTATAGTGAAGCATGAATATGATATGTTATATAACACACATATATGTATATATTCTCAAGGTACATATATGTTGTATTATTCTAATTGAGTAAATAAATTTTTCTCTTTGAGTTAGAAAGTGCTTTGTTCAATAGTTAATATAATAAACTAAAATCTACTTTCATATATGTAGATGATTCCCTTGGATTTTTCTAGTAAAATAATTTTTATACTATTTAAATTATTTTCCCAAGACCAGTAGTTTCAGAATCACCTCAGAACTTGCTAGAAATGTGAATTATAAAACAACATCCCAGATTTATTAATCAGAAACTCTGGGTTGAAAACAAGCAATCTCTAATGTAATGAGCTCTTTAAATTAGTCTATGTATATGCTAATTTTATCTTATCCATAATACTATTAATGTGGTGTATATATTAATGTATTTTATAATGTAAATCAATCCTGGGATACATCCAAATTTGTCATTGTACTTTGTCTATTTTTAAGAATATGGAGTTGGGCCAGGATCAGCGCCCGCTGTGAGGCTAGGCCGGTATTGGGGACTCTGAGGCTGGGTTTGGAGTCTGCTTTGAGGCAAGGCTGGTGCTGGGGCCTTCAAGGCCGGGATTGGAGCCTGCTAAGGGGTCAGGCTAGTGCCGGGGCCATTAAGGCTCGGAATGGACCCTGCCATGAGACAAGGCAAGTGCTGGGACCTCTGAGGCTGGGATCAAAGCCTGCCAAGGGGTTAGGCTGGTGCCAGGGCCAGTGATGTTGGGATGGGAGCCTGCTGAGGGGTTAGGCTAGTTCTGGGGCCAGCGAGGCTGGGATCAGAGCCTGCCATGAGGCAAGGCCGGGGCTGGGGCCTCTGAGGCTGGAATCGGAGCCTGCCCAGGGGTTAGGCCTGTATCATGACCAGCGAGGCCAGGATTGGAGCCTGCTGTGAGGCTAGGCCAGTGCTGGTGCCTCTGAGGCCAGAATCAGAGCCTGATGAAGGGTTAGGCTGGTGCTGGAACCAGTGCAGCCAGGATCGAAGCCTGCCGTGAGGCAAGGCCAGTGCTGAGGCCTCCAAGGCTGGGATTGGAGCCTGCTGTGAGGCAAGGCCAGGGCTGGGGCTTCTGAGGCCGGGATCGTAGCCTGCTGAGGGGTGAAGTCAGTGCTGGGGCCGGCAAGGTCAGGAC
Source organism: Muscardinus avellanarius (assembly GCF_963383645.1). Classification (NCBI taxonomy): domain Eukaryota; kingdom Metazoa; phylum Chordata; class Mammalia; order Rodentia; family Gliridae; genus Muscardinus; species Muscardinus avellanarius. Next base: position 51,517,872 of record NC_137789.1, on the reverse strand, counting down.
CGGGAACTGCCATGAGGCAAGGCTGGTGTTGGAGCCAGCTAGGCCATGATTAGAGTCTGCTGGGTGGCCAGGCCAGTGCCGGGCCTGTCAAGAGTGGGATTGGAACTTGCAATGCAGCATACACTGAGAAATATCACAGAAAATAAAGAAAAAAACAGATGCTTTCCCTAATATGAAAAAGCTAGGAATAAATGAGTAATAGGAGATCTAGTTGAAGAAAAGGTCCTATAGAGGAGCAATTAAGGTGACCAATCAGAGGGGATGGGATGGGGAGGATGGAATCTCTTTTCAACTCAGGATGTACATAAACAAATGTATCAAAGTTAATCACCAGTCAAGCATGGGTTTGAAGGAGGGAGAGGGAATGGGATGGGGATTGTATAAGGGCTAATTGGATGAAGTATGTTTGCATATCCTCACAATACTTGTATTCCATTGTGATGTATGACTACAATGCACCAATAAATGTATATTTATATTTTTTTAAAAAAGAATATGGAGGACTCTGGGCCCCGAGCCGGACTGCGTAGAGCACACCAGACCCCTGGAGAAACCGGGCCGGGTCTTAAGACCCTGGGTCCTGGGCGGGGTCAGGCGGGGAACGCTGGACCCTGGAAGAGCCGGGGCCTGGGTGGCAGGACTCTGGGCCATGGGGCGGACCGCGCGGAGCACGCCAGACCCCTGGAGAAATCGGGGCCCAGGCATAAGACCCTGCATCCCTGGTGGGGGTCAGGCGGGGCACACCGGACGCCAGAAGAGCCGGGCCCAGGTCGCAGAACTCTGGGCCCCAGGCGGAGTCAAGCAGAGCACGCTGGACTCCTGGGGAAACCAGGCCCGGGTCACAGTGCTATTAAGTGCCTGATCCCACAACCTCCTCAGACCACACATACTGTCTTCTCTTATTAAAAAAAAAAAAAAAAAGAAAAGAAAAGGAAAGGAAAAAAGAAAAATATTGGAGAGGAGTCAAGAAGGCCATGGCAGATGCCAGGATACTGGAGATGCAGACAAAACTTATCCAAATGAACTGGAACTTTTGGAAAAATTCCCTGCAAAGGAGGACTGCTTCTTCTCTACATTGTTAAGAATATTGGACATCACCTGTAAGGAGAGAGTTTAGCGGAGACCTAGGAGAAAGGCAGTTTTGAAAGCAGTCTCTGCGATGGTGGTGGAGACTTGTATTCAGGAGAAGCAGAAATTGGATCATATCAACCTTATTTTTTTGGAGAAATTACACCAAATGTCGAATGCTACCTTCGCACATGCTTAGGAATACTGGACAACATTCAGAGTGGAAAAGGAGCTTGGGAAAAATTTGAAATGGTGGAGGCAGTGATAGTGGCAGTGGCCAGTACTCAGGGGAGGCAGAGATCTGATGCCTTACACCTGGAACTTTTGAAGTAATAACCCCAGAGGCAGAATGCTACCACCACGCAACCTTGAGAACGTGGGACAAATGGCTGGGTGAAGAGGGTGCTCGGATTAGAGCCTGCCAAGGGGTGAGGCCGGCGACGGACACAGCAAAGCTGGGATTGGAGTCTGCTGTGAGGCAAGGCCGGTGCTGGAGCCTCTGGGGCCGGGATCGGAGCCTGCTGAGGGGATAGGCTGGTGCTGGGGCCAGTGAGGCCAGCATTGGAGCTTGCCGTGAGGCAAGGCCGGTGCTTGGGCCTCCGAGGCCGGGATTGGAGCCTGCTGAGGGGTTAGGCCGGTGCCGGGGCCATCGAGGCTGGGATCGGAGCCTGCTGTGAGGCAAGGCCAGTGCTGGGGCCTCCGAAGCCGGGATCGAAGCCTGCCGAGGGGTTATGCCGATGCCGGGGCCAGCGGCCAGCATTGGAGCCTTCTGTGAGGTAAGGCCGCTACTGAGGCCTCTGAGGCCAGGATCAGAGCCTGCCGAGGGGTTAGGCTGGTACTGGGGCCAGCGAGGCCGTGATTGGAGCCTGCCATGAGGCAAGGCCAGTGCTGGGGACTTTGAGGCCAGGATCGGAGACTGCCGAGGGGTTAGGCCGGTGCCAGGGCCAATGGCCAGCATCAGAGCCTGCTGTGAGGCAAGGCCACTACTGGGGCCTCCGAGGTCTCAATTGGAGCCTGCCGAGGGTTTAGGCCGATGCCAGGGCCAGCGGCTGACATCGGAGCCTGCCGTGAGGCAAGGCCGCTACTGAGGCCTCTGAGGCCAGGATCGGAGCCTGCCTTGAGGCTAGGCCGGTGCTGGGGCCACCGAGGTCGGGATCGGAGCCAGCTGAGAGGTTAGGCCGGTATCGGAGCCAGCAAGACCAGAATCGGGGCATCCCATGAGGCAAGGCCGCTGCTTGAGCCAGCGAGGTCTGAATCAGTCCACTGGGTAGCCAGGCCACTACTGGGGCCGTCAAGAGTGGGATCAATATTTGCAACGCGGCATGCACAGAGAAATAAAACCAGAAAATAAAAACCAGATGCTTCCCCTAATCAGCAATAACTAGGAGGAAAGGGGCAACAGGAATAGGTCGAGCTATAGAAAGGGCCCTATAGTGAAGCAATTAAGGTGACCAATCAGAGGGTATGGAATAGGGGAGGATGGAGCCTCTTTAAAACGCAGGAGGTACATAAAGATATGTATCAAAGTTAATCACCAAACAAGCATGGGATCGAGGGGGGAGAGGGAATGGGATGGGGACTGGATGAGGGCTAATTGGATGATGTGTGCTTGTATATCCTCTCAAGTCTTGTATTCCAATGTGATATATGATTACAATGCACCAATAAAAAAAAATTTAAAAAAAGATTTTTATTTATCATTGAAAAATTGTTTACCTTGTCTTATTAGGATATTTCCAAGTCATTTAAAATGACCATAGTTTTGAGAATATTCAAAGTAAATGGATTTTAATGCATGTAAAATTGTTAAATATAATTTCAATTGAAAATGCTTTGAAAAAATTAAAACCTTTATAAAATTAAAAAAATTAAAAAATATAAAATATTAAAAAAGAATATGGAGTTAAATTTCACATTCTTGTTTAGAAGTTTTATACATATGTCTACAATGGTATTTCTTTTACTTCTGTTCTTGTCATGTTTGATCACTTACGTCAGATACCTATAAGAAGGTGGAGAATATTGACTCTTAATTAAAAGATTAATATAAGATTGGAATTATTTTTTCCTTAAATATCTGGTAGACATCATTGGTAAAGCCATCAGAGCCTAGAGTTTTCTTTGTGGAAATATTTTTAATTATGTTCTCACATAAGTTAATATTTATAGGATGATTCATCTGTTTCTGTTCTTGTATCATTTTTCATAAGTAGAGTTTGTGAATTAAACCCCCATTAATCATATGGGGGCTAAATATGTAGGGTAAGAATGTAAGATCAAGTGAAATGTATGTACTGGAGAGTTAGTCAAGCATGAACAAATTCATTATACTGAAAATAATACCAAGGATGTCTTTATATAAGGCAAAATATATTAATTCTTTTGTCTTAGGAATTCCATCAAGCGAATTTACAAGATAATATCTAAGATCTCTCATAAAGTATATGCCAAGGAAATAATTTTTATAGGATCCTTTCAGTACATCCATATTCTAAAACACTTGCAGGGCACATCATTAAAGAAAGCTACACATTTTCAGGTAGTACTAAAATAAGTCACAACATCCCTAATTGGTTTTAGTTGTTCTCATCAGTTTGAGAAAAATGTTTAAACCATTTCTAAATTATAAGGTGTTTTATAGTCAGAGGATTTATTTTGTTTATTATCCAGATGAAGAAGCTATGCTTATTATTCTCATATATATTACACTGAATAGCATATCTTCCAAGGAAGATAATGTATTTTACTTTGCACATCACAGTATGAAGCTAAATGATTAACTTACTAGTAAAATGTTTTTGCAGAGGGGGAGAGAGAAATTTTGAATCTCTTTCTGAGAGAAAAATTTTATCTTGTAATTTATTTTATGTTGCATTTAAGTAAGTACAATTCAGAACTATTATCTCTGAAAGACTAGTGAAGCTAGACAAATAAGTAAGCTGCACATTAGCAACTTTAATATTCTAAAATAAATTAATTCTAGGTTTAATGGTGATGTTCAATAGCATGTTTCAGTCTATTCCATGGCATATGTTATATATTTCTTTAATGAAACACAATTTTTCATTACAAAAGACCAAAAACCTTAAATTATAGATAATAAATGTATCCTTAATGCAAATCAATAGAAGATAAAAATGTTCATTAAAGTAATAAGAAAGGGAAAGAGGCATACTTTTCAATAGAAATGTGTGTTTTTCTTATTTTTTATGAAAGTATATGCATATGTGTAAGTATTACTATGTATTATATGTATATATATTACATTGACATATGAAATGTGAACCGTCCAAAAATAAAGTATCAGGTGAGGTTTGATTACTTTCCATTACATTTGAGTTTGTACATTAAAATCATCTGATTTCTCATTTGTAGATTTATAGTTCTTATTCAAGAACAGAATGCTTTAGCAGGTCTATGGCTAAATTAAGGTATTTTAGAAACAAACTTTACACTGGAAAGCTATATGAAATTTCTTATGTAATTGCCTTTACAAGACAGCTCTGCAAATGGCCCACCTTTGAATGGTCACTCATTTCATGATTGGTTGCATTTACTTCTCATGATATGAATTGGATGTGGTTAGAGTATGAGCCCCTTGGGTTAACTTGCTGGGAGATTAGAGCTCAGTGTGGCGGTTTTGGGCAGTGGTTTAAATTTTTTATTGGTGCATTTTAGTCAAACATCACAATGGAATACGAGACTTCTGAAGGTATACCAGCACACATCATCCAATTAGCCCTTATCCCCTCCCAGTCCCATTCCTTTCCCCTCGCTCGATCCCATGCTTGATTTGGTGATTAACTTTGATTCATTTGTTTACATATATCATGCATTTTAAAGAGATTCCATCTTCCCCCATCCTATCCCCTCTCATTGGTCACTTTAATTGCTCTTCCATGCAGCCCTTTCATCAACTAGATCTCCTCCCATTACCCATTTCTTCCTAGTTTTTGCATATTAGGGAAAGCATCTGATTTTCTATTTTCTGTGATGTTTCTCTATGTATGCCACATTGCAAGTTCCGATCCCGCTCCTGAAGTCCCTGGCGCCTGCCTGGCCCCCAGCAGACTCTGATCCCAGCCTCTCTGGCTCGAACACCGGCCTTGCCTCATGGCAGGCCCCAATCATGGCCTCGCTGGCCCCGGCACTGGCTTAACACCTCAGCTGGCTTTGATCCCGGCCTCAAAGGCCCAAACACCAGCCTTGCCTCATGGTAGGCCCCGATCCTGGCCTTGCTGACCCCGGCACCGGCCTCATCTCTTGGCAGGCTCTGATCCTGACATCAGAGGCCCCAGCACCGGCCTTGCCTCATGGCAGGCCCCGATCCCAGCCTTGCTGACCCCAGTACCAGCCTAAACTCTCAGCAGGCTCCCATCCCGGCCTCAAAGGCCCCAGCACCAGCCTTGCCTCACGGCAGGCTCTGATTCCAACTTTGCTGGCCCCGGCCCCGGCCTAACCCCTAGGAAGACTCCCATCCCAGCCTCGGAGGCCCCAGCACCCTCCTTGCCTCACGGCAGCCTTCGATCCTGGCCTCGCTGGCCCAGGCACTGGCCGCACCCCTCAGCAGACTATGATCCTGGCCTCAGAGGCCACAGCACCAGCCTTGCCTTATGGTAGGCTCCATTACTGGCCTCCCTGTCCCTGGTGTCGGCCTTGTCTATCAGCAGATTCCTATCCTGGCCTCAGAGTCCTCGGCACCGGCCTTGTGCACTGGGTTCTGGTCTCTGTCACTATGAGCAGGTTGTTTACATATGTTCCCTTTTTTTCTTTCTTTCTTTTTTTTTTTTTTTGTAGTACTGAGGTTCCTGGAAACCCCTGTATCTCCAGAGACCTATATCTCATATATATATATATATATATATATATATATATACATATATATATATATATATATATATATATATATATATATATATATGGAAACAGGGTCTCTTAAGCCATCAAGACTGGCCTCGAACCAGTGTGATCCTCCTGTCTCCGCATCCTAGGGGGGATTACAAGCATGAACCACCACACCCAGTGTTCTTCCTTTGTTGTTTTTTTTTTTTTTTTTTTTTGTATGTAAAAGCAGTACATGTATTTTGCAAAAGCTTGGACCCCAAATACCTAGTGTCAGTAAATTTTGTCTTCCCTCCAAGGCAGAGGTTCATAGCTTCTCTTCGGAAAGTAGGCTCTGCCGTTCCACGTGGACCCTGGCCTCCCACTGTGCACAGAGGAGCGTGGTGGCCATTAGGGCTGATGATTCCCAGAACACGCAACATGTAGGCCCATCCCAGCTATGTGGGGCTCCCTCTGATACCCCCCATACCCTTTTGCCACTTAGCATATTCTCCAGGCTTCTCAATCATATGTGGCAGGTGCAGTCAGTCTATTTTGGGGGTATTTCCTCAAAAGCTCATGGTGGACTGAACTGGATCTGCCTGCCCTGCCAGTTTCTACCTTTGGGACAATTTCTTCAGAAAATCAAGGTGGGTTGAATCTGGTCTCTGCCTCTCCAAAATAATAGCCTCCACTCTGCTGCCAGCACTAATACCCGTGCCTCTGCGCTTCCCCGCCACTGCTCTGCTCTGCTGGAGCCACCCGCCGCTCCATAAGCACTGCTCTGCTGCTGCACTAGTGCCACCTCTGCTCTGGTGCTGCACCTGTGCAATTCTGCAGCTACACCTGCGCAGTTCTGCCACTCCGCCTGTGCAGCTCCATCAGAGCCACCGTCCCCCTGGTTCTTCCCTGAGTTCTTTCCTTACATGATATAATGTCCAGAATTCTTAAGCATGAGCAGCAGGGGCAGTTCTCCCTCGCAGGGTTTTTATTCCCAAAGGTTCCAAGTGAATTGGATAGTTTGTCTGCATCTCCTGAGTCCTGGCTACCGCCATCCCCATCTCTAATATATATATATTTTTTTTTTTTTAAATAAGAGAAGACAGTATGTGTGATTTGAAGAGATTGTGGGTTTGGGCACTCAGCAGCAATGAATTTTATTTCCCTTCCAAGATCAAGGCCACAGCCTCACCGCATAGAGCAGGGTCTGCTGATCCACGCACATCGCAACCCTGGCACAGCACTGTGGAGCCTGTTGGCCAGGTACTCTGAAGTCCCAGACCAAGGCTCGGCTCCCTGCCCGGCGCTGCCCAGCTCCCTCCTCCATGTCCGGCTCATTTTTCTTACAAGTTGTGTTGATAAGAGTCCCCAGCATGCGCAGCTGGAGTGATCCTTTCTTTGATCCCTTCTGGGGAGATTTTCCGAAATTGCTTTTCTTGCGTGTATCGGGCACTTTCTTGTCCCCTTGCTTCTAATTCCGTCATTATCACCTCCCTCTCCCATATTCTAGATAGGAAGTCATGTTTGGAAGTGTCTCCTTAAGCTGTCCAATTCCGGTGTTACACCAAAATCTGGTGTCCAGGGGTTCCCCGTGAAATGCTTGTTCTGTTTGTCAGCCGCTGTCGCCACTGTGACCACAACCGCTGCCACCTTCCAAACCCTAAAATAATTCCCATGCTTAATTCTTGCAAGAGGCTTATATGTTATAAAAGAGTAAACCTGGCCCCTCCCCCATCTCTCTTTGGCTTCCTGTCTTGCAATATGATCTTCTCTCTAACATTTTCTCTTGCTATGATGCCATATATCATAATTTGATTGAGCCAAGAAGTTCCTTACTGCTGGCTGAATATATGATATAGGCCAAATCTGGGACTTTCAACCTCCAAAACTGTAAACTAAATAAACCTCTTTTCTGTAGACTTTGTCCAGCCTGGTGTATTTTTTATAATAATAAAAGACAGATTTGTTCAAAATGAAAAAATATATTTACTCCAGTAATTTTCAAAAGCAAACAGTTTTTACTTTAATAATCTGGATAGTGATTGATCATTTAGAAAATAATTAGCTGTAATTTTACCATAAAGTATAACTATACTTGATTCTGAAAATAAGAAGTTTGACAAGATAGAGATATCTTGAATATCTCTATAGGTATCATGAATATCTACATAATATCTGCCAATTTGCTTTTATACATAGAAACAATATCTTAATAATAAATTATAAGTAAATTCAATAAAATCCCCAAAAAAGTGTTCTGGGATTCCTATTAAATCATATTGTTGCTGGAATCTATACATATTCTGATTGAATATTTATGTACATATATATTCATATAATATATATTTTATATACATATGTATTTATTATATTTTTATATTTATATATATTTATATTATATATGTATATTTAAGCAGATACTATGAAATTAAAGTTAAGCAATGTTTACCATGTCAAGTGATACAGCCTTATTTTATACAACTTAGCAAATTGCTATGGTAGTTAGCCTTCTATAATACCAGTTAGTGAGCCTAAATACTTTTTTGTTCATTTTAGGAGATTTATTATTTTTAAATCTTTTTATAATATGTGTAACCAATCAAGACCATAAAGCAAAAAGAAATTGCTCTTGAAATTCTTCACTTAGAAAAAATATCACTAACACAAAATATTACTGTTTGCCTTTTAAATTTTAAATACTTTTTATACTTATACTGATTCATCATATCTCACATCATAATGTATTTCATAGTGATAATTTTAATACATCTAGAAACATCCAAACAGAAAGACGTTATTTCTCTATGTTAAGATTACAAGTAGACTGGCATGGTGGTACATACTTGTGACACTAGTATTTGAAAGGCTAATAGAAGAGGATCACAGGTTTGCGGCCAGCATCAGCAACGTAGGCCTTCTGAAATTTAGTGAGACCCTGTTTCAAAATAAGGAATAAGAAATAAGGCTGAGTTGTAGCTCATAGGTAGAATGCAACTGGGTTTCATCCCCAGTTCCACACACACAAAAAAAAAATCACATGATATTCTATACTGGGATATTCTGAATACAGTCATTTTTCATGGAAGAAGTTCTTTAGAATGAGCAGATATAATATCAAGCATATAATACTAATATCTACTAATTATCTACATTTTTCATGGTAAAATGCTAAACTGTACATTTTTCTTATTATTAAGAGCATCAAAAGTATATTCACTGCATATGTGGAAGTAAAGATGCTACTCCTTTTTTCTGGGTCTTCTGTTCTGCTCCATTGGTCTATGTATCTGTTTTTGTGCCAGTACCATCTTGTTTTTATTACAATGGCTTTGTAATATAGTTTAAAGTCAGGTATTATGATTCCTCCTGCATGGTTTTTGGTGCTGAGAACTACCTTGGCTATTCTGGGCTTTTTGTTATTCCAAATAAATTTAAGGACTGATTTTTCTATGTCGTGAGGAATGATCTTGGTAATTTAATGGGCATTGCATTGAATCTGTAGATCACTTTTGGAAAGATGGCCATTTTAATGATATTTATTCTGTCTATCTATGAACATGGAAGATCTTTCCAACTCCTAAGATCTTCGATTTCTTTTTTCAATGTTTTATATTTTTTTGCTTTTTGTAGAGATCTTTTACCTCCTTGGTTAAGTTTATTCCTAAGTATTTTATTTTTTTGTGGGAAATTCTGAGTGGAAGTGTTGTTTGAATTTCTTTTTCAGTGGATTTATGGTTGGTGTGCAGAGATTCTGATTTTTTTTAGATTGATTTTGCATTCAGACACATTGCTCAATTTGTCAATCAGTTCTATAAGCCTTTTGGTTGAGTTTGTTGGGTTTTGTTTACTTACATATTATTCAAAACTTGAATTCACTGAGTGAAAAAATATAAACAAGGGTCTTAAAATATTTTTGTATGCTAATATGAGAAAGTATATTAGTGAGCACCTATCATCAATTTAAGCATAGTTTGATTTTAGTTTATAATATATAGTTCAATAAATTTCAACATACATGATCCATTTGTTTTTAGAGATGTATAACATGGTTGCAAATTGTAATAGGACATTTGAATTAGGGGATAAAATGTAATAATAATCAATCAAGACTAATTGCACCTGTAAGCAACATAGCACACAGAAGGGATTAATGTGATGACTTTTTTATTTTTTTCTTTGCTGTTGCTGTGTGTGTGTGTGTGTGTGTGTGTGTGTGTGTGTGTGTGTGTTACATGGGATGTAACCCAGGAGCATTCTTCCTCTGAGATACACCCCAGCACTATTTTTTATTCATTATTTTAAAACAAGGTCTCACTAAGTTGCAGAGGGCCTAAGTAGCTGAGGCTTTCTTCAAAACTACAATCCTCCTGTCTCAGCCTCCCAAGTTCTGGGATTACAAGTGTGTGCCACCACGTCCAGCTTGCTGTTGCTTTTATTGAAGGTGGGGGAGACATCAAAACTAAATAGCCAGGTTTTATATGGTCATCATTTTTAACTACAAAGCCTGAGCACTGAAAATACATTTTCCTCAGTTTTTTTTTTTTTTTTTTTACAGGGGTTCACAGTAAGTATTAAATGAAGTCTACAGTGCCTTCTGATTTAACTGAAAGGAACACTGGACTCAAGATCAAACTGTGGGTATTATTCCCAGCATGTAAATAATGTCATATGTCAGGAACCAGGCAAGATCGATATACTAGAATTAGACCTTTGGGCTAGCAATTTTACCACCATTTTTTTTTTTGCTGTATTAAAGAATTTGAAATTAAAAACATAAATCATACATTGTTGCTTAGAGGTAACAAATGATCTGATCTCTAAAAGCTTTCCTGGAATCAGAGCTGAGCAATACTAATTCAATGAACTTGCACTAAAGTACTGAAAGCAATTTGTCTAAACAATAAAAACCTACTCTAACTCACAGAGACTTAATCCCATCTTCAACAAGGACATAAATGACTGCCATACAAAAAGAACAGTAACTCACTCCAAAGCAGCAGTACTACAATAGCTACTAGCATACACATCAGAAATTAGAAATAAATCAATTTGGCCCTGTTCATGGTTTTAATTAATATTAAACATATCATCATGACTGTTATTTGTTTAACAGATTTTGAATTTTTATGCCATCTGAATGTCCATTATATAACAGAAGTAGTTTGTTTTTTCACCTTTATTTTGGTTTAGACAAACGCATAGTTCTATTCACAAAAGATTAGATTTGAAGATAAAGTGGAATGCATATCAAAATTCAGGATAAACTTTTTATCTACTTCAAAAAAGATTTAATTTTTTTCTTCTGATTTTGTTTATACATATATATGTTTTTATTGGTGCATGGTAATCTTACATCATAATGTAGTTTATAGTGATAATGATATTATTTTATTGATTTTTTCCCTATTATTATTATTGCTAAATGTTTTCCTACAGTCCAGGTAAATCTTGACGATTTATTTTCATTTAGATTTATGGTAAAAATGATACTCAAAACCATAATCTCCAACTGCCTTCCTAAATAAGTAACTCCCTCTCATCTGGATTATAGGTGAACTTTGTCCCCCTGCTAGTAACTTCTGCTATCCTGAATACAGAATATAAAATATCTGTTCTAATTAACTTTTGTGATCCTTAAAACAACATAGATTCAATGAAGAATCCCCACAGCTCCTCCTTTATATTCTTTTTTGCAGTTACTTTTTTTCATCATCATTTGCTTAAAGTCTGCCTTACTCATTATACTTGAAGTTTATGAGAGCAGAGACAAATAATCAATTACTATTGATTACTCACTAGCTAACATTTTAAATTTCTACTTTGCTGTTGAATTATTCAATGCAAACATGGTGATCCTGTATCTCTATCCTGAAACACAGCAATATTAAACAAATTTTATTGAACATTCAACTACTATTCTTTACCCCAAAATCTTTAATTGGGAAATCATATTACAGATTAATGTGAAAATTTTAATCCTAGTCTGACTTGACAAATGTCTAGTTATCTGCATAGACACTGGGAGACCCAGGTCCCACATATGTAAAATATTAAAATCAGTTGGTTTAAATGTAAAATAATTGAAACAAATAACTGTCCAATAATCTTTTATTTGAAAAAAAGAGAAAATAATAATTTACATAACACTTTGTATGTTCCAGGACCATACTATAAGCTCATACTCTTTCAACAAAAAATTAATTCTTCTAACCCTGGACATTTTTTGCTTATTTATCTGTGCTGACATTTTAGTTGTTGCTGCATACAAGTGATCCAGATTGTATCTACAGAAGACACTTCTATGTCTACAAACACATATGCAATTGCTACCTTGGCTTCTCTACTTTTCTACCTCAAAGTCAACCTATGCACATTTAGAAATACTATTATATTTACTTAGACCTAATGTAAACTTTTCTCAAATCTAGTGACCAGATCAGCCATCCATCTCACATTTTAATACCAGTACTCTGACTCCTTCAGCACATGAATCTGTCTCTCAGCCCTGTTTCCAATTCATCTCAAGATGCTGGGAAGCTTAACCTGATATACTATTACTTCTCAAATTTATCTCCACCTCTAGTTTGCATTCAGAATCAACATGTTCAAAATATAACTTTTTTTTGTCTTACACATTCATACATACCCATGCACATGTTTTGGTATTTTGTGACAAAATAGGGGAGCTAACGGAATCACAGATATGACACTCATTATATTATCATGTCTTATAGACCCTTGTTTAGGAATTCACATGCAGAATTTATGCTTTTAGTTTATTAATCCTTATGACTTTTTGAACTAGAGATTTTTATATTTAAAGAAAAAAGAAAAGAATTCTTCTATGAAACTCAATAAGAGATCTGATGAACTAGATCTATGCTCATCACATACTCATTTTGGATTCACATACCAATATACCCACAGAAAAACATTAAAATGATTAAAATAGATAATGAAGATGGCCAGAGTAAAATGATTAAAGTACATAATAAGGATGACCTGCTTAGCAAGAGAAGCTGGAACATCATGAGGACAGAGAGAAGCATATCTAGAATAAACATTCAGGTTCAGTCAGCATCTCTTGATACTTCTATGTCCCGTAATAACAATAAAATAACAGTAAGATGATGATAGTGAGGTAACTAAGGGCTGGCTGAAGTTCTTTGAAGATAAATTCTAGGTCATCTTAGCAAATATCCTAATGTTCAGGCCAAGTGTGAGAGAAAGAAAATTCAAGACCAGTTGAAGCAATGAGGATTAAAAATCTATTAGTTTATTTTAACCACAAGCTAATCCTCTTTGAAGTCTTTTTTGGGTGATTGTGTTAATCAACTTTTCATCACTGTGACCAAAATACATGACAAGAACAACATAGAGAAGAAAATGTTTATTTTGGCTCAAGGTTTCAGAGGTACTCTGCATGGTTGGCTGTCTCCAAAGCAAAACTTCATTAACATGGGACATAATGGAGGGCAACTACTCAACACATGGCAGCCAAAGAGCAGAGAGAGTGAGAGGGAAGGGAGCCAAGGGCAGATATAGTCTACAAGAACATGTCCTAATGACCCAGCCCCTCCAGCCATACTCCACCTCTGAACCTTGCTGTTTCTGGAGATGGAGCTTCACCACATGGAATATTTTAGACTCAAACCTTAATATTCATCTCAACAGCTACCAATCAAAATATTCTTCTCAGAGGATTAGGACCATCCTGCTTTCACTTGTAATATGGACTTGAAATGAGGGCATAAGCTTATGTGACTAGTTCAGGGCATATATCATACCTTGGCTCCAGTTTCCATGAATCACCAGATCTACTCAGAGAAACCTGCTCTCTGGATCTTGGTTTTTATTCAGAGACACCCAACAAAGGGAAAACTTAATATTGAGTCATCAACTCTAGCGACTTCTTTCACTTCATCTATGTGAGTGTGTGTGTATGGGGTTAGAATATAATGAGAGCTTCACACATGCTAAGCACATATTCTGCCATCAAGTTACCCCCCAACACTTCATCTTTAACATGGACTGTCAACACTTTGCCCAAGGACATGACTAACCTTCCACAATGCCTCCATCATAAGCATCCCAGTGGAAGTACCAATAGCTCTCATATTCAGATCCAACAGAACAGACTCACAGTATCCCTGTCTTTCCCAGTGACTGCCTAAGGGGCTCAAAGATAATAACCTATAAGGAAAATTTTGACTAGTAAAGTAATACAAAACAAGATGGAATCTCAAGACCAACTACGCATTCCTAACAATGTTGAGGGCAGTGGCTCTTCATTCAGTCTGGACTTGAATTATTTTAATAACTTTCTGGGTAGTCTTGAGGGCTTGAGAGGATGTTTCCAGTGTGTGTGTGTGTGTGTGTGTGTGTGTGTGTGTGTGTGTGTGTATAGCTTTCTTCACTGCTGTTTGTTTTTCTTTACCCCTTTCAAATATCAAATATCCCTGGATTGTAGCCCACTACAAAGCACTAACAAGTAAGCATCACTTTAGTCAGTTATCTAGAGAATTCAGGATCAAAAGCTTACTCAACATACCAAAGTCTTCTAACATCTATCCTAATCCCCTGCTGCCAGCAGAGGTAGTTGCTAAACCTCAATTTAAGTATTCATAAAAATATTTTATCCTTTGTTATTTTCTCAAACAGCACTAAGATCTTTCTAAGATGGTATATCATGAAGAATCCCAAACCCCTTTTTAAAGGATGTAATAGAACTTGTTTATTTGGCCAAGTGAAAATACTGCCAGACATTTCAAAATAATGTGCAGACACATAAGTGTTTAGCACATGTGTTTGTTAAGGATTAAAGCATTAGTGGGTGAAAAGTGGATGAAAAGCAGTTTGGCCAAGCATAATACCATGGTAAACACTGTTTTATTAAGCTTCATGGATATGAGAACACCAGAAGGATTTCACTATAATATATTTAAACAACATTCAAGGAAACTGAAGCCAAGAGACAAGGAACAAATGGCATGCTTCTGAAAAGTTTTGACAGAACATTGTCAGATTAGAAAGTGGAGAGAGAAAGAGAGGAGAATATATAGCCTAATGATGCACATCAAAAACTTTAGAACAGATCTCTATAAATAATTTACAAAATGTATTTAATAATTCATTAGCTAGTTTTTTACGCACACCTAGTACTCTAGATCCTCACTTTTATTTTTTCTAGAGAGTTGATAAGTTTGGATATATATCCATATTTGGTGGTACTGGGGTTCCTGGAAGCCCTTCTACCTCCGGGCTACACACCCAGACCTATTTTTACATTTTATTTGGAAACAGGGTCTCCTAAGCCAGCGCCCGCACAACTGGCTTCGAACCTGCGCAATCCTCCTGTCTCTGCCTCCCAAGCACGGGGACTACAGGCGTGCGCCACCACACCCAGCAAGTTTGGATATTTTGAATGAAGCCTATCTTAAAAAAAAAATGGACTATTCTTGTGACCACCATTTTCTACACAAATATGTCCTATATTTATTTTTCTATAAACTTGAAAACAATCGGCCAATAAATTTTAATATACATTTAAGATTTTAACACTTCGTAGAGTTTGCCATTTGGCAAGCCTTTATATTTGCAAAGAAGAACCACGAAGCCAAGAAATCGTGTCTTTCTCAGAAACACAGCACACAGCAGATCATGTATGTCCTCATAGGTCCAATTAGACAGGCGAGGCCAGCATTCTACTCTGAATATGACTAATCTCTCCAGGTCAGTTAACCAACCTCAAGGATTTACTTATTGCCCTTTCTTCCTTTCTTTTTTCTTTTTTTTTTGTGATACTGAGAATTTAACCCAAAAGGATTCTACCTCTGAATTACACATTTTGTTTTACACATATATTTTGTTTTATTCATATTTTTTATTTTGAAACAGGGTCTCACTAAGTTGCATAGTGACTCAGTTGCTGAGACTGGTTGTGAATCTCCAATTTTTCTATGTCAGCCTCAGCTACTTCTCATTTCTAAATCTACAGACTCCAAACTCATCTTTCCAAAGTCAACCTCATATATCACAATAGGAATCTCAAGTTCCAATTCTGATACTACCTTCTCTCTTCCTACTTTTTTCTGCTATTAGCTGCAGAACACTATATTATAAAAAAAAAACATAGAACAACATTAATGCAATAAGAAATATCTTTGGTGTAACAATTGTGTTGAGGAATAATACAGACTAATGTTTTCTTTTCAAAAATGCTGTTTTACTTTTATTTTATTTTATTTTTTTATTTTTTTATTTTTTATTTTTTATTTTTTTTATTGGTGCACTGTATTCATACATCATAGTGGGATACAAACTTTTGTAGACATACATGCACACATCACCCAGTCAGCCCCCACCCGATCCCCACCCCATTCTCTCCCCATCCCTCCCTCCCATGTTTGGCTTAGTAGTTGACATCTAGTATTATAGCAATTTATCCAAAATTAAAATGAGAATCTCACATAACAGTTTCATTTGTCTGATACCAAGCTTTTGATGACTTAAAGATAACATTTCAATATTTCTTTTTACTTTCTTTCTTGCCAGAGAATATTTTTTTCTATTTTTTAGGTGAAACTATCATATATTTATATATTTATTTTTCAGAAAAAAAATCTATCCTAATATGGAATATGGACTCTAGATACCCAAAACGATCTTGAAAAAGAACAAAGCTAGAAGATATATATTTTCTGATTTCAAACCATATAAAGCTACAATAATTGTAACAGTGTAGCACTATTCTAAAGGCAGATATATAAACCATTGGAGTTAAAAGCCTAGAGCTAAATTCTTCCCTATATTGTCAAGTTATTTTTGACAAGGTTTCCACGAACATTTGGTGGTGGAAATAATAATCTTTTAACTAAATATTGTTGAAACATAATAATTACATGGAAAAGAATAAAGTTGGACCCTTACCTAATCCCATATATAAATATTAACTCAAAATAGATAAAAGACCTAAATATAAATCTTAAGACTATAAACTTTTAGGAGAAAATCTGGGTCATAAAACCTCACAACATTGAAATTGGCAGTGATTTCTTGGATATGATTTCAATGGCACAGGCAACAGAAGAGTATACAAACTCCCTAAAAAATAAAAAAAAATATATTGTATATCCAAAGACAATGTAAACAGAGTTAACAGTTACTAATAGAATGGGATAAAATATTTCCAAATGCTATATCTGAAGGTATATTGATATTCCAACTAGAAATCCTAAAAATTAACAACAATAAAGGCAAACAATACCATTTAGAGATAGATAAAAGACTAACATAAGTAATGAATCTCCACAGATAACCAATCTTAGTTGACTGTTGGATGGAAACTCTTGTTTCTCTGGTTCTGGTGTGTGTTACCTGTTTCTTCTTTGTAGTTAAACTCTTTGAGTATTTTCTCTAGTGCTGTTTTGAAGACATAAATTCCTTCAATTTCTGTTTGTCATGGAAGCTTCTTATTTCTCCATCTAATTTGATAGAAAGTTTTGCTGGGTAGGAAATTTTTGGCTGGAAGTTGTTTTCTTTCAGAGTTTGGAATAAGTTACTCCAAGCCCTTCTGGCTCTCATGACTTGGTTTGGGAAGTCTGGAGTGATTCTAATTGGTTTGCCTCTGAATGTCACTTGGCCCTTTGTTTTTGTTGCCTTTAAGATTCTCTGCTTGGCTTCCACATTGGTCATTTTGACAATTATGTGGCGTGGGGATCCTCTTCTCCGATCCTGTCTAAAGGGAGTTCTATAAGTTTCCTGGATCTGTGTATCAACCTCTTGCTCTATGTTTGGAAAATTTTCTGCTATTACTTCCTTGAAGAGATTATTGATCCCTTTGGTTTCACCTTCTTTTCCCTCCTCTATTCCAATTATTCTTAGGTTAGCTCTCTTAAAATGGGCCCATATTTCTTCAATGTCAGATTCCTGCTGTCAGATATTTTTTCCTAGATTAGAAACTATGCATTCATTTTTGGAATGATCATCTTCTAAGAGCGAGATTCTGTTCTCCATGTGGTCTAATCGGTTGTTTGTACTTTGAATTGAGGCCTTTACTTCATTAATTGCATCCTTTATCTCTTTTTGGTGCTCTCTGAGTTCTTTTCAAAGCACCTCTATTATTTCTACAGTTATTTTCCTGATTTGATCTTCTAGAAATCTCTGATTTTCTGTTTTATCGGGTTCTGATGTTGTGGGGTTGTGGGCATTCATTGCTCCAGTATTATTCCTCTTTCCCATGATTTTGGAAGTTTGTGCCTTCTCTGGGTTCTTCCCTTGGGTCACTATGACTTCACTTAAGGTGTTCTGGATCTCGAGACAGTAGTATCTCAGGCCCCACTACTCCTTTACTGGGTTGTATCACAGAGTCTTCGACCCAGAGAGTCGATAGAGGCTGCTTTAGACTGTGGGGGGTGCCAGGTTGCACTTTCTCCTATGGTGTGATATCTCTGCCACCGCCCCTCCCCCACTGGGTCAAGTACCAGGGAGTACAGTACTGGGATTTCTCCTCTGTGGCCCGCAATTTGACTCACTGTTCTTGAGTACTCAGATGTAGCTGTACTGGATTCAGTGAATTCTCTGCTGCTACCACCGGTGGCAATATGGCACCGCTGCTACGCCCTCGGCCATGAGGCTGGCGTATTTTTCTTGATTTTGATTTCCACTCTGAATCCCTGCAGTGTGTGCTGAGCTCAGCCACTGGGAGCTTTAGATTTTACCTGCGGCGAGTAATCTCACCTGGCTGTTCCGCAGTGGCTCACCTCGGCTTGCTGTAGCCGTCTGGTGAAATCGCCGCTGCCGCCGGCAGTATGGCACTGCTGCCGCGTCCTCAGGGGTGAGGCCAGTGTATCTCCTCTGTGGCTCTGAGCTCTGTTCTCAGTCCGCTTTCTCTCTGGAGCCTGGTGATTTTTTTGTTTCTCTGGTGATGGTGTTTTCTGGCTAAGAAAGGCGCTGATTTTGTGGTAATGGAGATTGGTTGTTAGCGGGGCTCTTAAGCCCCGCTTTTCTTGGTCGCCATCTTCCCAGAAGTCCCCTGTTTTACTTTTAAAGAACATAATATTACTAGTGAAAAAAATTGAGCAATGCAGTTATTGACTTTCAATGAATATTCGCTTATTTACCTATCACTATTTCACTCCCAAATTCTGTTCTTCAGTTTCCTCTTAACAATTTTCAGTAGTACAACAAATTATTATTAACTATAGTCACCAGGTTGTACAATAGATCTCTTAAGCTTATTCCTCCTCTCTATTAGAAAATTTGCATCAGGTGTGGTGGTACATGAGTGTAACACAGTACTTGGGAGGCAGAGACAGGAGGATTACAAGTTTGCACCAGTCTTGGCAGCTCTGCAAGTCCCTCAGCAACTTGATAAGAACTGTTTCAAAATAAAAACATAAAATAAGGATTAGGGTGTAGCTCAGAGGTAGAGTCCTCCTAGGTTCAATCCCTAGTACCACACACACACACACACACACAAAAAAAAAAATTGTGTATTTTAACTATCATCATCATCTTTTGACCATCTGCCTACACCTGGTAACCACCATTCTACTGTATACTTCGAAGAGTTCAAAATGTTTAGATTATAAATAAGAATGAGATCATGTATTATTTTGTCTTTCTGTGCTTGGTTCACTTCACTTAATGTCCTCCAGGTTCATCAATGTTACAACAGATGACAAAACTTTCTTCTTTTTAAGGTACAATGGTATTTCACTGTGTTTATATACCCTATATTTTGAAAAAATCCATTCGTCCTTTGGACACTATTTTTATCATGGTTTTCCAAAAACAGAACAAATAAAATAGATGATAGATAGATAGGTGATGATAGATAACTAGATGAAAGATAGATAAATGATAGACAAATGAGAGATAAATAGATTATAGATTAGATAGATAGATTGATTCACTCCCACAGTATGGAGGCCAAGAAAACCTATGAGTCTGACTGCAAGTTGAAGCTTCAGGGAAGCCACGAGCAAGGTCCAATCTAAGTCTTTAATCCACAAAACCAGGAAAACTGATGGTGTATTTAGAAGTCTGAGGAAGAAGTCTTACAAAGTGAAGAGATGGAGACGTGGGGTTTCTATTACAAGTATTAAGAGTCCAAAGTCTGGAGCTTATGTCAAAGGACATAAGACAAGTATCCTAGATCCAGAAGAGAGCAAATTCACCTTCTCTCTGCCTTTTTTGTACTTTCAGGGTTCCCAGGATATTGGATCTTGACCACTCCTGTCAAGGGCAGATCTTTCCTACTCAGTCCACAAATTCATAGCCAGTCTCTTCAAGAAATATCTTCACAGACACACCCAGAAATAACACTTTACCAGCTAACTAAATCAATTAGGTGAGCAATTAAAATTAAGCATCACAGAAACTCAATTTGGTTTTCTATCTTGGCTATTGTAAATAATACCACAATGAACATGAGAGTGAGATAAATGAACATACTGGTTTTATTGATTTTAAGCATATACTCAGGAGACAAGTTGCTGGATTAGTCTCTTAGCTTATAAAATCTGTGGACACCTGTCAACAACTGCTACCTCTAGGGATATTCTAGCATTTTTGTTCAGATCACAATTATGCTTTAATAACTTCATTCTCACTTTTGTAAGCTCAAATTCTTTCTTCATTATATTTTGAGTTATATTATCATCATTCTTTAGCTTAATGTATGATAGAAAACAAATTTTCTATTTTCTAAGAAATTGAAATATTCTGAGAAATATTTCTTTGAAAATATAGAAATATAGAAAGAAGACACATTTTGCCAGGTCTGGTGGTGCACACTTGTAATCCCAGCATTAGGGAGGCTGAGACCAGAGGATTCCCATTTGCAGACAATCTCAACTACTTAGTAACACCCTCCTCAACTTAGTAAGACCCTGTTTCAAAATAAAGAATAAATATTAGGGCAGGGTGTGTAGCTTGGAGATAGAATGCCCCTAGGTTCCATCCTCAAACCTGAAAAAAAAAAAAAAGAGAGAGAGAGAAAAAGAAAAAAAAATACATTTCAATCAAAATAATACCAAGTGCTTTTGACACTAAACTCTTAACTGAAATTTAAAATTTTTGAAATAGAAAATTCATCAAAAATAAGAATTTAGGCCAATACTAATATGATAGCCTGATTAAATTAGAATAAATTATTTTCTGTAATTTAATTTTTTCTAAAATGAAATGCATGCAGTTTCTTTGTTATTGTAAGTCCAATTATGGGGCAAAAGTTTAAAATGCTTAAATTTCACTGATTAGAGCACATTCCTTTTTTGACATGGGAAAAACTAAAACTCTACCTTGATTTCTTTATTTTGACTTAAAACAACAACAAAAAAAACTTGTTCATGTCTGATTATTGGTCATCTGCTTAGCCAAGCATGTTTGAATTATCTACATTTGGAACAAATTATTTTAATAAGCATCTTTCATTCATCAAAAATGTCATCTTTAGTATAGTAAATTTATATGTTGTGAATTGAAAATGCCTGATTAATGTTATATAAAATAGTTAGAGATTTTTGTTATGGATGAATAACTGAGTAAACAATTGTGGATTAAATATTTAAAATTGTACACTGAATTCTGCACACTGGCTCTGATATTACAAGCATACTTTTAATTCTTTAGGGATCAGTTTTATACTTAGGACTCATTTAAACACCATGGTTTATGTGCGTAAAGAAGTGAGCAATTTCTGACAAATAGGCGTGACCACTGATAATAAAGCTATCATTTACTAAAGGACTAAGGAATTTAAAGTAAAATATTACATATTTTACACATATTACTACCATGGGAAAATTGACAATGTGAATGAAAAGCACTTGAGGCTAGCAGAAATCAACTTTATGTTAAGTTTCTTATTTTCTTTCTTAACTTTCATTTGATTTCTGTCATAGTTCAAGAAGTAAAACATTTGCAAATTTACCAAGAATATTCTTCCTTTTTTATTTGTAACTGAATAAAGCACAGGTAATGTCATTTTCTGAGAAAGTCTTCTGCACAAGGAACATGTGCTTTTGACCAAGTTTGTAGATATAGAGACTTTAGTGTGTGTGTGTGTGTGTTGCGATAGGAATGTCTGGCCATCCAATTTTTTGTACTTAGCAACTATTAGAACCTGTTTCTGAAAATTACATTTTGGTTTGAAAAATTTTGTTTCAGATGGATCATAAATTTTATTCCCCAAATGACTCTATCTTAACAAAGATTAGTAAAGTTTTTTTTTTTCTTTTTTGCTTTTATTACTTATAATACAGAAATTGGTGTGTATGGTACTGGGGATAGAACTCAGGGACATTGTACCTCCAAGCTACACCCCCAGCCCCATTTTTCAGTTCTTTTTTTATTTTTGAAACAGGTTTCACTGATTTGCCAAGTGCCTTGCTAATTAGCTAAGACTATCTGCGAACTGTGATCCTCCAGTCTCAGCGTCCCCAATGCTGGAATTGCAAGCGTGCGCCACCATGCCCGGCCCACTCATAAGGTTCTTTAGAAAAAATATTTGATGAAGCAGAAACTGATAAAATTTACCTAAGTTTAGGAATCTCATATTAAAAAACAAAGTACTTCAAAGATGTAGCTTTTGAATAATATTTGGAATAGGATCTAGATATTATTGGTAGTAGTTTATGTGCAGTATTTAAAAATTCTGAAACTTCAGCTATAAAAAACAAAATCATGTCATTTCCAAGAAGACGGAAAGACCTGGAGAACATTATGTTAAGTGAGATTATCCAGCACAGAAAGATAAGGAACATGTATGTTTTCTCTAATATGCCCAAACTAGGAACTATTAGGAAGACCAGAGGGACTCCAGATAATGGAGGGGAAACCTCAGCAAAGCTGAAATGGAAGGGTAGGAGAGGAAGAAGGCTGAAGTTGATTAATGGAGGAGCTACATTCAAATATGTGTAAAAAAAAAAAGTATGCATGTAGCATGATTAACATGGACACTCATTTCTGGGGGAGGAAGGGGAAGTGGGGGGCAAGAGGGCACCAAGCACAATCTAAATGTAAGCCATTTTCAATATGATCCATATAAAAAGTAAAACAAAATAAAAAATTGTGGCACTTTGAAGCTTTAAGTCTTAAAAGCATTTATTCACAGTACCTTCTACCCTATTCTCCAAAATAACTCAAAATACTTTTATTCTACTAGTTATATCTCCCTAACTAATTGAAGCTTACTCTTAACCCACAATGATGTGAATTAATGCAATTTAATGTTATGAAATTAGCAGTATACTTTAGCATTTGATCACACAACAATCACACCATTTATGATAGATGATGTACAATCGATAGATGTTATGAACTTTTATTAAAATACGTAATAAAAATATAAAAATAATAAGCTAATCCTGCCATCTTGTTTTCACTTAGCAATTAGTACTCCTGTTCTTAGGGTGCACTAGATTGCTATAGCAGATTTATGTAAACTGTACATATTTAAGGTGTATTTTTTCTTTATGTTACTAGACTTTTATGAATAAAAGGAAAACATATTTTCAATAGCCTTCTACTAGTATTTTTATACTCATGAAAATATTTTTTATTAATAACTTATTTACTCCTGTATGGCATTTATAAATTATTTCACTAACCCTAAAGTTATATAAAATATGGCTTGACTTATACTCTAGTTTCCAAAGGTAGAAAATACAAGTTATCTGAGAGTAAAATTCATGGCTACAAGGTCTAAACAACAGATGCATTCCAATTATTTTCTTCTTAAAAGTCTCACCCTCACCGCCTCTTCACTACAGATTTTCTTAGTACCTTTCTATCACATTTTCACTACTCTTGTCAATTGCCACTCTTCTGTCCCTTTTAATTGTTGAGTTTTCCTAATGTTCCTTGATGCCCTTTTGTTCTCATCCTATACATCTTCTCTTTAGTAATTTACTTTTACTCAACTACTCAGTAGCCATTTACATATTGATGGTCCTAAATAGGTGTCCTCAAACTAAACCTCTGTGTAGGGGCTAATTTGCTCTAGAACCTTCTATCCACATATTCTAAACATATCTCAAACCTAGTACAACCTTTTATATGCAGAGAAGCCTTTGTCTTGAGCCAAAGAATACAGGAATATCCCTGTCACTCAGGGTCAGGATCAGAAGCTGTTCAGTGCTGGGAACCTGCAACTCTAAACTTTTGCAGGCCTAACACTTAGGGCCCTAGGGAACCGCATCTCCACATACCATCCCTAGATCTTCAATAAAGGCAACTGTTTTGGAGTGGCTTCTGCTATAATTGGAGACAGACATTCTTTAAGACAAAGAAGATGTGAGCTTCAGAAGCAGTGAAGAGAAAAAAAACATTATTATATAAAATCCTACTTCATAATAGCTAACAGTAGCATTTCCCAGTATTTTCAAGTAATTTTTTTCTTTTTTCTTCTACTGAGGGTTCCAAGGTATTAGTATGGTATTTTTGACAGAGGCATATGGGGATTAGGGAATTTTCTATATGTAGAATTGGACAATTTGCATGAAAACCAACTTTTATTAACTAAATGAACATAGCATGCAAAAAATGCAAAAATGTGTTTTTTGAAAATTGTAATGACATTTCATTAAATTTTTTAAATGTTAGTTTTATTGTAATTTTATTTAAAATGTGATATATGTTTAGCATATTTTATATTTTTATTTTAATTATAACAGCTTTGACTATTTTGGAAAACTTACTTTTGAAAAATAATTTTTGCATTTATGTTAATTTTAATTTTTATTTATTTATTCACTTTTTGTGGGTCTGGGGATGGAACCTAGGGGCATTCAACCTCTGAACTAAACCCCCTGCCCTGTTTTTTATTCTTTATTTTGAAACAGGGTCTCACTAAGTTGCAGAGGGCCTCACTATGTAGCTGAGGCTGTCTGTGAACCACGATCATCCAGTCTCAGCCTCCCAAATGCTGGGATTACAAGCGTGCACCACCATACCTGAAATAATTTTTTTTTTGTGGTACTGGGGATGGAACCCTTCTACCTCCAGGCTACATTCCCAGACCTAATATATATTTTTTATTTGGAAACAGGGTCTCTTAAGCCAGCAAGGCTGGCTTCAAACCTGTATGATCTTCCTGTCTCCACCTCCCAAACACAGGGATAACAAATGTGAGCCACCATGCCAGGCAAATTTTTTATTTTTGATACATATATATTCAAATTGTAGATGCTTTAAAAATAATTACATTTGCTAGGTGTGGTGTAGTACGCTTGTATTCCCAGTACTTGAGAGGCTGAGATAGGAGGATCCAGATTTGCAGCCAACCTCAACTACTTAATGAGGCCCTTTGCAACTCATTGAGACCCTGTTTCAAAAATAAAAGAATAATTAATTAGTCTGGGGGTATAGCTGAGATGTAGAATGTCCCAGCACCACACACAAAAAATGATATTAAATTTTATTTTCAATCATTTATATCATTCAATGAATACAAGTTAACATCATGATAGTAACCAAAAAAGTATCAAAGTATAACATAGGAAAGGAAAAATTATAAGAAGAACAAGAAATAGAAATTTTCTTAGAATGAGATGTATTTTTAAAGATAGGATTAAAGTGTGTTGAAAAATGTTTGACTCTTCTAAGAAATTTCTGCTCCTCTGATAATCCTTTGAACTTCATTCTTAGAAACTCACCCACTCTTTTAATAACATTTGGTCATTATTTTTCTTAATAGGCTTTCATAATTTTAGGCCAATTTTATGTGAAAAGGTAATTTGTTATTTACAACATGAAAATCATTAAACTACAAAGTTTGCAAATAAAGGTATTTCTTCAATTCACACATGGTTTTCAAATTTATTTGATCCATATGATCAAGGCTTTCTTCACCTGAGTATTTTAAACTCAGTATTTCCTGACATTAGTAAAATAAATGTGTTAGGGAAAAGAGAGTGCAAGTTAGTTCTTATATTAAACACAACCTGTGAATGTTATATTAATTAGTATATGTAGTTTTAGACATATGTGCTTTAAGGGTCTTTCCAATTACATTTCTTGTCAGAAGTAAGTGTTGTCAACAATTCCAGTATAATTTCATTCTATTTTTTTTCTTCCCCAAAAGAAGAGTACCATTTTTTTCTTTATCCCTTGATTTGACTGTATTATTTTAGTTTATGGAACAGATGGCTTTCAAATTATTGAGCTCACTCTTGAGAAATGTCTCGAGAAGTGCAAACTTAGTCTAAGAGACCTTTGAGCAGAATTTTATGCAGTTTTCATGGAATTTGGTCCATGAAATGTAGTTTTGAAAATGGATAGCATGATACACCATTAAAATAGTATAAATGCAACTTCATCTATATTTTCCTTAGTGAGTTAAATACTTTTAAGGCAGCTTAAGGTATTTGACTAGACTAATGGTATTTCAGTGAATATAAGCAAACCTTATTTTAAATCTCATTTCTTCAGGCAGAATTAATTGCCTCCATTTCTGTACTCTCCACAGTTTACTGAATGATATAGAAGTAAAGCTTACTAAAACATTTTGAGTTATGAAATTATGGCAGAGACATGGATATAATCATAGCATATAAGGGATAGAGGGGAAATGGTCTTCCATTGTCCTACCATCTAGGATAATCATCATTTGGGTGCACGACCTCAGGTCATGTTTTGTTGACTTGGTCTTACCTACCCCCAATAGCATATTTTAAACATGTTTTAGTATTGACATAATTTTCAAATGTATTACTTAATAATTTATAGTGAACTAATATAATTTGCTAAGCCATATTACTAAATATATGTTGTTTGAAATGTTACTGTTTTGTTTATATCAATGTACAATAACCTATGAGAGATAACAAGGATGAGTGTACATGAACTTATAAGACCAGAGCTCATTGTGCTAAGTTGAGAAACCAATAACCCACAAACGCCATACAAAATGAATGTGAAGAAAATGGAAAATGCCAACGTCTACCAACTGCGTGAAAGTAGAGGACCATTATGACATATCCATTATGTCCTTGGTTCTGCATCTAGATCATACAAGTTTTGAGGCATTTCTTTTTCCTTTGCAGAGTTTTTATTCAGTTTTAAAGCTTTGAAACTGTATAAGAATGTATTTGATTCAGTTAAGAAAGTCCCTGAGAATTTCTTTTAGCATTTTAACACTGACTACCACTTTGGTTTGGATCTTAAATGTCTCTCAAAGGCTCATGTCTTAAATAGTTGTTTCCTAGGCTGTTGTTACTCAGAAGTGGTGGAACCTTAAGAGGTGGGGCCTATCACGATGTCTCTAGGTTATTAAGGTGTGCCTTTGGGAATGTGGGACATTGGTCTGTTTCACTTTGCTCCCTGGCTTATGATATAACAGGTTTAATTCTTTCACATGCTCCCACCATGACATATTGACTCACCCTGGGCTCAAACTAATAGAGCCAATCAGCCATGAACTGAAACCTCCAAAACTGTGAGCCTAAATAAATATTTTTTAATAAATTGGTTATCTTGAACATTTTTTAATAATAATAGAAAGTTAACTGATGCAACTACATATTCCTCTTTTTATTCATTAATACCTTCCAATGCTAGTTTCCAACACAAATACTCAGGAATGGCTCAGGAATAAACAAGGAGTTATTTAGTTTGTAAAAGCCTACCTTCTTGTGCTAGACTCAGAATTACCTTAAGGAAAAGCTACTGAGAAATATAAAACTCGTTTTATATGTATGAGAATAAAAAAAGAAAACTTCATTGTAAAGAATATAACATAATACCTAGAAAATGAAATACAATCTTATTATACTAGGAGAAGCAGAAAAAAATAGCAAATAGTTTAAAAATAGTTCAAGATATATCTGTGTGTCCCTTTACTATTTAAGCCTAAAGACACTGCCATTTTCCTGGCATGTAAGCTTCTTATATATCAAAAGATAATCTATGATAAGTAAATGTCTCTGGTTTTTTAATGTGAAGATGTTATTACATAAAAATGATGACTAGGAGGAAATGAAAGAAGTTAACCCATAAGATTAGAGAGATTTAGCCTGGCTCCCCTCTTAAGAGAACTTGTTCATTAAAGAAGGCTATGAAATGCAATCTTTATGGAAGTCAATACATCTAGGATACATTTCCAAAAATTTGAGCCATACAGGTATCATCCTTCCTAAAAGCAGATAAAAATGCCAGATAAGTAACTTTTTACCACCACGGTAAACCAAAATATCATTTAAAAATTGAGTCTGTTAATTTAGGTTTTCTTCAAAATAAATACTCTCAAAGCACAGTTTTGTTAATATACCTAACTGGTAAAGCCCATATGCAAGTAAGGGGAATGTTTCATTATGTTCTCCTACGAATTGGTAAAATGACCAAGCTCTCTACTTAAGTCATTTTTTTATCGCAGTTGAGAGAATTTTACAAATGTCAAGCAAACACAAGGAAGATTGTGTCTATGATTAATATTCTGTGGAGAAGTATGCTTTTCTGTTGTCACCTTAAATGTTAGATATTTTTCAATTTAATATGTAACCTTTTCTTTCCTATCTTCTCATTATTGTCTGCTAGCTCCCCTATCTGTTATTTATAAACATGGACTTTCCTCAAATACCTTGCATTGAACAGCTTTGACTATTTCACTAAAACTTTCAGGGAACAGGGCGAGCGAGCAGTGATTCAAGTATGTAACCTGGATGACACACATGTCTGACCTGTGGATTACAGTGAAAAATCCTGGGGTTCAACTTCTGTTTTGATTCTGTAGCTTGTAAAAGTTTCAGGGTCTCCACACTTTTTCACCCAAACACCACCCTCTATCTATAAAATGAGAAAGTTAAAATTATGCATAGAACATTCCATTGAGCAAAATGGAAAGACAACACCATTGATGCTAACTAACATCTGAGACCAACATCAATATAAATAAGTATCATAGAAGTCAATAATAAATTGAAATCAAGAGGAATCTTGTTTAATGTTTTTACTTCCAAGAACACACTCAATATTTTCCTTTAACATACCCCTCAAAAAACTTAGGATGGAGTGAGTATAAAGGCCAGGGTGTGTCTACGAGAGTAAGAAGATGCCCGGTGGGAGAAAGCAGAGAATAGACCTCCTCCTGAATTCCTCCTCCTGGCTGAGGTGTATTTTTTTCCACCTGGAAGGGTTAATGTGGGTATATGGAGGCTGTTGCTTTTGTTTTTCCAACACCTTCCCTTCTGCTTTATTTTTGTCTTTATGACCACCACTTTCTAATATTGAAGTCACTATTACTCCTTAAGAAACCTAAGTATATTGAAAGGTGGCTCATATTTTCTAGCAGCAAAAGTCCAGGATTTGAACCTTATTCAAGCACTTTCTACCCACTCATTTTTGGTAGAGTAAAACTTCTCAATGTTTTCTTTTTCTTTCTCTAAAACTGAAGAAGCCGTAGTAAATTGTTGGAATATTTGAGGAACACAGAGTGTCTAATTTAATGTGAGCTCCTGTCTGGTATACAGTAATGCTAGTTCTCTCTCCCTGAGGGTTGCCAGTGCCCATTCTTCTGCAGAAGTGCCATCCATCTCCCTTGCTGAATCTATGCCATTTTATCAGTGTAGTCACCTGGGATGTCTTCTATCCTCTATTTTCAGGTCCTTTTAATTTCATGCCTGAACTATTTCAATAGTCTCTTAACTTGTCTCTGATCTCTAGGTCTTTCCTCCTCCCATCTCTCTTGTTCACTGTTGCCAGACTAATCTCTCTAAAGTGTCATTCTGACCCTGTCATTCTCCTGCATAAAAAATATTTGAAGGATTTCTAATAAATACAAGGGAAATTCAAAACTGCTCACTGACACAGCAGGCCAAGCTTCAACCTAACATGAACAAGTCAGCATTTGTTTTCTTGTACATGTTAAGTGCCAAATGCTTTGCATGCAATTTCCCCAATCCTGAGAACAAAGCAGTAAGACAGGCGTTATTATTTCTTTTTACAAATAGGAAATGGAAGATCAGACAGGGCTTGGAACTGGCCAAAATGAAACAGCTGGAAGGTAAAAAAAAAGTCTGTACACACATCTGGTTTGGTTTCCCTACAAAGTCTGTGTCATTACACACCAAATGCCAAGCAGTTGTACCCGGGTGTGTATTATCTATATATCTACACTCCATGTGTTTTCAATTCTTTGGCCTTGTGGTGGCATCAGCTTTGAGGCTAGGGGCTCCTAGAATGAGAGGGCTATGTCTTTTTCTCATATGCATTTCTTAGTATCTGTCTGGAACAAAAGGTACGCTTGGTAAAGAGTATACATTTTATGAGTTAATAATTAAAGACAAAAAAAAGACATTAAGAGCATCAAAGCTTTCTTTTGAGGGTAGGCTGACAACCAGAATATAATGTGGATGACCTTGTGGGGTTTTTTGTTTTGTTTTGTTTTGTTTTGGTGATAATGAGTTCCTGGAAACCCTTCTACCTCAAGGCTACACTCCCAGACCTATTTTATATTTTTATTTGGAAACAGGGTCTCTTAAGCCAGCGTGGCTATCTTCGAACCTGTGCAATCCTCCTGTCTCTGCCTCCCAAGTGCGAGGATTACAAGCGTGCACCACCACGCCCTGTGATGACCTTGTTTTGAAGATGGAGAAGGCACTAAACTATGTGAGAAAAGTATGTCAAAATCAGATGAGAGGCTGAGGATGAAAATTCATGTCTGCATTTCAACTATATTTATTTCTCTTCTTTTTTCTCTGGTAATATGCTACTGTCCTCCATTTGATGAGTCCTTTTCTTTTAATATATAAAACTAAAAATTATACATTTTAAGCTATATGATAAATTTTGTTCTTCCTCATGTTCTATCCTTAATGAATAATAATTTAAAAAATAATTAGCATTCAGTTCCTAGTGAACTTTATGTGAACTCTGACTTTATTATTTAAGCATGGTTCCTTTTTGCAGCTGTGTTTTGGAAGAAAATAATATCATCTTCTTGTCGAAACACAACATTTTATTGCCCAATTATGTCATTCAAGGTCTAATCCTAAACATAGTCCCATTCAAGGTTGATTTTTAACTTTCAGAGAGTGTGTGTATGTGATATCAATTATTTTTGCATGGCTCAGAAATAATGAGAGCATTTAGGAATTTCTGCATTTAGAAATTGCAGATGAATTTACAAAAAATAATTTCATATCCTAAATAAATAAAAAACAAAGTATAAATAAAATTTAATCAGTATAGTGACTCTCAAATTTGAAAAGAAAAAATAATTTTGCCCAAAGGTATTTTAAACTTAACTGCTAATAAAATGTTAGCATGTGGCCAAGTGTAGTGCTGCTCGCTTGAAATCACAGGATTTGGGAAACTGAGACAGGAGACTTCCAGGTTTGCAGCCAGCCTCAGCTACTTAGTGAGGCCCTCTGCAACTTACTGAGACTCTGTTTCAAGATAAAGAATAAAAAATAGGGCTGGGGGTGTAGCTCAGAGGTACAATGCCCCTGGGTTCAATCCCTTGTACCACAAAATAAATAAAGCCAGGGGTGGTGGCACACGCTTGTAATCCCTGGGCTTGGGAGGCAGAGACAGGAGGATTGCGCAGGTTCATAGTCAGTCTCGCTGGCTTAAGAGGCCCTGTTTCCAAATAAATAAAAAATAGAAAATAGGTCTGGGAGTGTAGGCCAGAGGTAGAAGATCTTCCAGGAACACCAGTACAACCAAAAATAAATAAATAAATAAATAAATAAATAAATAAATAAATAAATAAATGTTAGCATGCTTAGAGCTTAAAAATATCAAAGTCCTCTTTCTTGCACACACAAACACACAACAGTGAATTCCTGTCATTCAAGTTTCTTTACAGATGCCTTGAATTTGGCATTTTCCAAGAATATGAATTTCCCTTGCAGTAGAGAATTATTAGTAATTTTCAAGTTCCCCAATTATGTCACTATATTTTGTCATTCAGTAACACAATGCTTAATGGAATAAGTAAAAAAAAAAAAAACATCATTACTCATCCACAATGATTAGTGGAGTAAGTAAGAAAACACTGCCTTTGGAAAACCAGTAAATACTCATTAAGCAGAGAAAGGTTGACATTATCCTTAACTCAAAAGCCTATGGGTGGGTCAACATATTGGATGATGAACAAAGAATTAAGAAACAAAACTGCATAAATTGTATACCACATACAAATTGGTTTCATCCCAGGAAAGCAAGGCTGGTTCTACATATGCAAATGAATACGTTATTCACCATACTCAGAGAATTGAGAACAAAAATCATGTGACCATATCAATAGATGCTGAAAGAGCCCTTGGAAAAATTCAATATTCATCCATTTTAAAAAGCACTGCAGGAAATTGGAATAGAAGTAATGTATCTCAGCATCATCAAGGATATATATATATATATATATATATATATATATATATATGTATATATATTATATATATATAATAAACTCGAAACCAACATCATATTGAATGAGGAAAAACTGCATAAATTCTCTCTAAAATAAAAAACAAAAAAGGATGTCCATTATCACCACTCCTATTCAGTATGGTCCTTGAGAGTCTTGCCAAAGCAATAAAGCAATAGAAATATAACAAAGGAATTCAAATAGAAAAGGAAAAATTAAAATTATCTTTGTTTGCAGGTGGTATGATCCTATATTTAAAACACCCAAAAAGTTCAACCAAAAGACTACTAGAGCTGATTAGCCAATTCATTAACGTGACAGGATACAAAATCAATCTAAAGAAATTAGTAGCTTTTCTATTTGCTAACCATGTGTTCACAGAGAAAAAAAAATACAAAAAATTCCATTCACAATAATCTCAAAACCAAAAAAAAGTAGATATAAACCTAACCAAAGAAGTAAAAGACCTCTACAGTGAAAATTCTAAAACAATAAAGAAATTGAAAGAGACCTTAGTAAAGATCTCCCTGGCTCTTGGATAGCCAAATTAAATATCATCAAAATAGACATTCTACCAAAAGTGATCTATACAATCAATGTTATCTCTATCAAAATACCAATGTCATTCTGCATAGATCTGAAAAAGATCAGTTATAAATTTCAAATAGAGAATCGAAAGACCCAAAATATCCAAAGAAATTCTCATCAATAAGAGCAATGAAGAAGGCATCACAATTCCTGATTTCATATTATACTATAGAGCTATAGTAATTAAAACAGCATGATATTGTCACAAAAACAGGCATACAGACCAATGGGACAAAATAGAAGATAGAGAAAAAAATCCACACACTTATAGCCAATTGATCTTTGACAAAGAGGCCAAATATATACCCTGGAGAAAAGACAGCCTTTTCAACAAATAGTGCTAAGGAAAACTGGCTGTTAATTTGTTGAAAAATGAAATTAAATTCTTACCTCTCAGTCTCCAGATACTGGGAATCTTTTAAAGGAAGACACTCCAACATATAGACACAGGTGGAAATTTTCTTAACAAGACCCCCAAACCCCAGAAATTAAAACAAGAATTAATAAGTGGATGGCAATAAACCAAAAAGTTTTGTTCATCAAAGAAAATCATCAAGATCCTGAAGTTAAAGCTACAGGATGGAAGAAGACCTTTTCCAGCTTTCCCTCTGAAGAGGTCTAATATCTAGAATATAACAAAGAACTTAAAAGAATCAAGAAATAAGCAGCTGAACTAAATACACATTTTACAAAAAAGAGATACAAATGACCAATATATACATAAAAAATGTTCAACATCATTAGCAAGCAGGGAAATGTAAATCAAAACTACACTGAGATTCCATCTAACCCCAATCATAGTATCAATTATAAAAAAGTCAAATAGCAATAAATGTTGGCGAGGATGTAGGGAAATAGAAACTCTTTTACACTGTTGGTGGGAGTATAAACTAGTTTAGCTGCTATAGAAATCAATGTGGTGATTCCTTAGAAAACCTGGAATGAATCCACCATTTGATCCGGCCATACCACTACTTTGTATCTTTTCAAAGGGGTTGAAACCAGAGAACTACAGCAATATGTACATAATCATGTTCATAGCAGCACAATTCACAATAGCCAAACTAAAAATGAGACCAACCTAAGTGTCCATCAACAGATGAGTGGATTACAGAAATATGAGAAATACACACAATGGAATTCTACTCCGTAATAAGGAAGAAAAAAATTACATCATTTGCAAGGAAATGGAAAACATTATGTTAAGTGAGATTAGCCAATCACAGGGAGTGAAGGGTCATGTGTTTTCTCCAATATGTGCATGATGGAGAGTAACTGGTATACAAGAAAAATGCAAATAATGGAGGAGGAACCCCAGTGGAGCCAGGAAGAAGATCTAAGTGTTGGGGAGAAGGAAGACTGAGAATCATTAATGAAAATACTACCATCAACTATGTGTATACATGTGTATATACCAATGTCAATCTTCTACTCTGTATTGGGAGGGAGGTAATTGGGGAGGCAGTGGGGTCACCAAGTTTTAATTGCATGTACATCATTACCAACATGATTTACATTATAATGTGAGACTAAAACGCACCAATAAAAGCATACACAGAAAAATATTAGGTAATATTATGGTGTGGATTTTGAATATCTCCCTAGACCTCACAGAGAACAGATCGTCATGTTGCAGGCAGGGCTATGTTGCTGAGGAGGGGACTTTGTGCATGTGGCCTTGAGTTTATATATAGCTCTAATGTTCTTGCTTTCTCTCTTACTTCCCATCTCCTTAATGGATGTAAGTGCCGAGCTCTTGCATGCATGCTTTTTCTGTTCCTGCTGCTATGCCATGAGTTCCGCAGACTTCACCTGGCCTAACATGGACTCAAAAGTGAAATCTTCCAAACTGTAAGCAAACACATCTTTCTTCCTATAAGTAATGGTGATCAGGTGTTTTGGATTACAGCAGTAAGAATGCTGATGGAAACAGGTAATGAAAGATACAACTAAAAGATTGGTTTGGTAATATGGAAACTTGATCATTCAATTTCAGTTATGGTGTTTAGATTACCAATGATTGAAAAATAAAGAGTATAGAACTAAAGAAACAGCACTGTGAAATATTAATTCCTATTTTGCATAATTTTGAAAATGACTTTATTTTATTGGGTAAGATCCCATTCTCTTTAGAAGAGGCAGCACATGTCATCATGGCTACATAATTGGTTTTGGCTGCTAGCTACCTGACAAAGTTAATTATTCTTTGTCTGTGCTGTGATCCTAGGAGAGGTTTCAATATTTACAAAATTTAGTTTGAAGCAGCTCTGTCCTGTAATAAGAGACAGAATAAAAATTTTATATCTCCTTTGTGCAAAAAAAATATGATCAATATCTACTTGGAACATGGAGAATTTAACTTTTCATTTTAAGTATTTCCATATATTCTCCCTAAAGAAATAATACTTAGAAAGAATTTATAAACTAGAAGTATTTCAAATATATGAATTAAAAAATAACTTCTTGTTACAGTCTTAAATTGCATATTTTGTGGGAGAAGAATTTGTCTCATTTTTGATAACTACTCTTGATACAAGTGTGTATATGTTTGTTTGTGTGTATGTGTGTGTGTGTGTGTGTATGTTTCAATAAGGAACATGTTTTTAGATATAACAAATTATAGTTTCCAACTAAAAGGAAATAAGGCAAATCATAATCAGGTATCCTTGGAAAAAATAATAATACCATAGCTATTTACTTAAGGTGAATACATTCAAAGTTTTCAGTCAAATTCAGACACTCTGAGAATAAAAATAATTGCTATTAGTATTAGGTGAAACCACATGAAAACTGATATATTTCTGGGTCAAAATGATCAAATATTGATAATTTTATGTTCAATATATCCGTGCTAGAGGAAGAAAAAGAGAAAACAATAAACACCCCAGACAAACTAAGATTTGTGCATACCTTAGCTTATTTTCTAAAAATATTTTATTCCATAAAGGGTGGCACAGTTTATTTAAGGCTTAGAATCATATAAAGCCTGATGTTGTGAACCAATTTCCACCATGTGCCTGAAAGATGTCTATTACAACTTGGCACATTTTTACATATTCTATTTTATAAATGTTAAATTTGTCTACATTTATCATATTTTATGTGGTACTAGTTTTAAGCAAATAAAAGTTCTTTATTGATAGCCTATATCTATCTTTTCAAACCTATTTATTCTTTTATTGTAGCCATTCTTCCTCACATACCTTCCCTTCCCACAGTATACTGTGCCTGGTTAAGCCCCAGTCCTTTTCTGTTAAAAAAATTTTATATATATTCCTGTGTGCCAGTTGTTGTGCCAATATCAAGCTGTTTTTACTATTGCTCTGTAGTATAATTTGAAATCAGTGATTGTGATGTGTCCTGCATGGTTCTTATTGCTGAGAATTGCTTTGTCTATTCTAGGTCTTTTCTTTCTCCATATAAAATTTATGACTGATTTTTCTAGGTCTATGAAGACTGTCATTGGTATTTTGATAGGAATTGCACTGAATTTGTAGTTGACTTTTGGCAGAATGGCCATTTTGATGATATTTATTCTGCCTATCCATAAGCAAGGGAGACCTTTCCATCTTCCAAGGTCTTCAGTTTTTTTCTTTAATATATTATAGTTTTCACTATAGAGGTCTTTTACATCTTTGATTAGGTTTATTCCTAGGTATTTTATTGGTTTTGAGGTTATAGTGAATGGAATTGTTTTTCTTTATTTCTTTCATTGTGAATTCATCGTTAGCATATAGAAAAGCAACTAATTTCTTTAGATTGATTTTGTATCCTGAAACTTTGCTAAATTGGATAATCAGCTCCAGTAGTCTTCTGTTTGAGTTCTTTGGGTCTTCTAGATAAAGGATCATGTCATCTGTAAACAAGGAGAGTTTTAATTCCTCTCTTCCTATTTAAATTCCTTTGACACCCTTCTCTTGTCTTATTGCTGTGGCAAGAGTCTTGAGGACTATATTGAAAATGAGTGGTAATAGTGGGCATCCTTGTCTTGTTTCTGATTTTAGAGAAAATTCTTGCAGAATAGAAGAACAAACCAACACACCTATAGTCAATTGATCTTTGACAAAGGGACCAAACTTATACACTGAAGAAAAGACAGCCTTTTCAACAAATGGTGCTGGAAGAACTAGCTATACATTTGTAGAAAGATGGAATTAAATCCTTACCTCTCATCATGTGCAGGAATCAACTTGAAATGGATCAAAGACCTGGAAATCAGACCAGAGACTGTGAAGTTATTAGAGGAGGAAATAGGTCCAACACTCCAGCGTATAGGCACAGGCAGTAACTTTCTCAACAAGAACTCCAGAGCACAGAAAATTAAAGCAAGAATTAACAAGTGAGATGGCATCAAACTAAAAAGTTTCTGCTCATCAAAGGAAACCATCAAGAACCTAAAGAGAAAGCCTACTGAATGGGAGAGGATCTTTACCAGCCACCACTCTGATAGAGGGCTAATATCCAGAATATACAAAGTGATTAAATGTCTCTACACTAGCAAAACAAATAACCTAATCAAGAAATAGGCAACTGAATTGAATAGACATTTCACAAAAGAAGAGATACAAGTGGCCAATAAATACATAAAAAAGTTCAACATCATTAGCCATCAGAGAGATGCAAATCAAAACTATGCTGAGATTCCATCTAACCCCAGTCAGAGTGGCAAGCATCAAGAAGTAAACCACAAATGCTGCTGAGGATGTGGGGAAAGAGGAACTCATACACTGTTGGTGGGAGTGCAAACTAGTTCAGCCACTATGGAGATGAGTGTGGAGATTCCTTAGAAAACTGGGAATGTACCTACCATTTGATTTGGATGTACCACTCCTGGGTATCTTTCCAAAGGGGTTGAAATCAGAGAGCTACAGAAACATATGCATATCTATGTTTATAGCAGCACAATTTGCAATAGCCAAAAATATGGAACTAACCTACATCTCCATCAACAGATGAATGAATTGAAAGTTATGGGAAATACATACAATGGAATTCTACTCAGCAATAAAGAAAAAAATCATGTCATTCGCAAGAAGATGGAAAGACCTAGAGAACATTATGATAAGTGAGATCAGCCAAGCACAGAAAGAGAAGGGACATATGTTTTCTCTAATAGGCACAAACTATGGAGTATTGGGAATACCAGAGGGACTCCAGATAAAGGAGGAGAAACCTCAGCAAAGCTAGAATGAAAGGGTAGGAGAGGAAGAAGGCTGAGGATGATTAATAGCAGAGCTACATTTGAATATGTGTAAAAGTATGAATGTAGCATGGTCAACCTGGACACTCATCGTTGGGAAGGGGTGAAAAAGGAAGTGTCAGTGGAAAGGGGAGGAGGCATCAAGCACTGTCTGAATGTATGCCATTTTCAATATAATCATATATATATATGGATCATTTGGCAATTCTATTTTTAGTGTTTTGAGAACCTTCATATTGTTTACCAAAATGCCTGCACTAATTTACATTCCCACAAAAAAAGTATAATGTTTTCTTTTTTTTTTATTCTCACCAAGATCTCATATAATTCTTCTCCTTTTTTTTTTTTTTTTTGGTAATAGCAATCCTAACAGTTGTAAAGCAATATTTTGGCTTTAACTTTTTTATAATTAGTGATGATGAGCATTTTTAGTATAACTGTTCAAGTTTTGTGTACCTTTGAAATCAGTATGATAAAAGAAGATATGTGCTTTCATGTTTCTTGCAACATTATTCATTGTAGCCAAATTTTAGTAAAGATCTAAGTGCGCATAAACAGATAAATGGATATTAAAAATGTGGTATAATCAGTATCCAGTGGAATACTATTCTGCCTTTTAAAAGAATAAAATTCTGTCATTTGTGACAACATGGATAAATCTAGAAGACATTATGCTAAGTGAAATAAGATCAACTCAGAAAGGCAAATAGCAGATGATCTCCCTTACACATGGAATTTAAAAATTCTGACTCATGGAAGTCAAGAAAGAAATGATGGCTTCCAGAGACTGAGGGGAAGGGTAAATGGAGAAAGGAGAAATGCTGGGCAAGGGAACAACATTTTATTTATACAAGGAGAGGAATAGTAAGCTTTGATGAACTTATTGCATAGCCAAGTGACTATAGTTAATTTTTATTTTCTACATTGCTGAATGTTGTTGTTGTATATGCTGAGCTAGATTCTTTTGAGGCCCATGTTATAGTTAGTTTTTAAGAAGTACAATTTCTTTATTTTATTTCTGGGTACATTTGCACTGGGTGTATTTCAAAATTGCTAAGAATGTATTTAAAATATTATCACAAAGGAATAATAAGTCTGTGAAGTGATGGGTATTTTAATTGATTTATTTTCCACAATGTATACATGCATTGATACACTATATTATACTCTATAAAAATATACAGTTACTATTTCCCAATAAAAATAAAATTAAACAAGTATATTTGTCAACTTGCACAATTACACAATTAAAATAACCTATACTAAAATATTAATGAGTAATTTCAAAGCAATGCTATTTTTATTCTGAGAGACAATATTTATATATTATCAAAAGTCATTAGTAGCCTCAGAAAGAAATAGCAAGCTCAATGATATTAAACATTTTGATAGGCCAACGAGTGAGGTACATTATGGTGAAAAATTGTTTCACTTTTTTGAACATTTTTTATTTTATTTATATGTGGAACATATTGAAAATGGTATACATTTAGACTGCTTGTTGCCCTCTTCCCCCATGCCGCTCCCCTTCTCCCCTCCCAACCATGAGTGTCCTGGTTAACCATGCTGTATTCATACATTTACACATATTCAGATGTACCTCCTCTGTTAATCAACCTCAGCTTTCTTCCTCTCCTATCCTTCCATTCTAGACTTGCTGAGATTTAAAATAAAATCTTATTGACATTTGACTACCAATTCATAGTTTCAAGCTGATGATTCATTTTATTTTATGTCCTTATCATGATGTATAAAAACCTAACTTTTTGTTTATATAACAAAATGAGGATAATTGTTTCTACTTCAAAAATTGTTTTGAAAACTGAACTAAGGAACTGAAATTCTTAGCTTTGCAGATATTCAGATAATACTTGGCGTAATCTCTTCCTAGTTGCATTTAATTTGGGCAATATTCAGTTGATCCTTCACACTGAAATCCAAAGTTTCTAAATGTATTTCTTTAAAACTAACAGGGGCCTTGAAAGACTCTAGCTCAGCATATACAACCACAATATTCAGCAATGTAGAAAATAAAAATTTATTTTATTATTTCTTCTCTGGAAAGCATGAAATCACTGCCTGTTTTTATGTTTAAGAGCTGGGAAAAGAAAACCCAAGGGCAGAACACAATT
Source organism: Muscardinus avellanarius (assembly GCF_963383645.1). Taxonomy (NCBI): domain Eukaryota; kingdom Metazoa; phylum Chordata; class Mammalia; order Rodentia; family Gliridae; genus Muscardinus; species Muscardinus avellanarius. Next base: position 51,477,692 of record NC_137789.1, on the reverse strand, counting down.
TCATATAGTTCACCAATAGGGAAATTAAGTACAATGAAATTACAGTTTGAAAAGGTCATGCAGGAACCACAAATTAAGGCGATTTGTATCACACAGTCATACACATTCTCCTGAAGTTCTGTGGCCAGCTGTGGCTTAATGAAATGGGAGTTTTTCCTTTCTAGTTATGGACAAGGGAGGCTGAGTGGAGCCATTCTTCTCATGTCACAGGTTCAGTTCTGAAGAGTTGACAAAAGGGTCCCTGCAATGGAGTAGTTAGTGTCCACACCCACCTCTGAGGAGCTGGATGAAGCTTTGTGCCAAGAAAGAACAGGGAAACCTCTTGAGCTTCATCACATACACACACACTCAAATACAAACATTTAATTGATTGTTCTACATTTTTATAAGGGGTTCAGCACTCTGCTCTCTCTCCTTCCTTCCTTCATTCCTCTTACTTCCGTCCTGGGCTCTGTACTCAACAGGGCACAGGATGACTCAGTTAAAAAATCCTCTTGAGACTTTATTTCTGGTCTCAAAGATGTGAAAGAGGAGAAAGGAAAGAGAGCCGAGCTTCTAGAGCAAAACTCAGCTCTTGTGTTTATTACAGGTTTTCAGAATTAAGGCTGGGTCATCAAATCCTTCATTGTCTCTAGCTAAGGAGTAGAGCATTGGGTAAGGAATGCTTTAGAAGGTATGTTGTCTGGAAGTTTTTCAAGAGCAGCAGAAATTGCTGTCTTCAGATCTTTCTTTGGGCGGCAAAGCAAGCAAACCTATAGTAAAACAGGAGGAATGAAGAACCCTGGGGCTCTCCTAAGATCCATCAAATCTGAAATTCATGGAACATGGAGAAGAAATGGCATAAATTCAGTAAATAATTTAAACATCGTCTTAAAGATCTCTTATAGATCAATGGTTCTTAGAAATATACATCTCAAGTTTCAGTCTTTTCCCCCTCAAGATGTATTTTTTGTGCTACAATAAGTTAATATTCACTACTGTAGTTTCTACACTTGGTTCGGCTTGCCTGGTTTAACTTACTTCCCTCAGAAGAATTTTGAATATTTTTCAGAAACCCTCATACTCTCCAGGCAGGATAAATAAATTATGTCACAGTACTTTTTATAGTTAGAAAGTTACAAAACAAATTTTTTCTACACATAAACAAAACACTTTTTAAGTACTCACTTGAAATTATTCCGGTCACTTTTAGTTTAATAACTGTTTAGTTTCTTTGTACCTTTTTCTGTTTGACAAGAAAAATTAGTTTTAGCATAAAACAGTTTTATTTACTAAAAGCTAAGGAATTTTATATAAGACAGTACTTCTTAAGCTCTAGGTCTCCTCCAAATAATTATAGTAAACTGTGACTTCCTTCCTTCCTTCATTCCTTCCTTTCTTCCTTCCTTTCTTCTTTTTGTATACTTTTATTGGTGCATTGTAATTTTATATCACAGTAAGGTTCAAAGTGAAAATATACCAAATTGTGACTTCTCAAATTAAGAGAAAATGTTAGGCGGCCTCAGGCCAGTCACAGATATGAGACTTTAGAGAATGGAGTCAATATTCATCTGTTACCAATAGATTCCTCCTACGAGAGATGTTAAAAGAAGTTATTTAGGAAGAAGAAAAATAATATGTCAGAGTTGTGAAGCATACAGAAAGAAAGAACAGGGATCACACATAAGTGAAGGTAAAATAAAAATTATACATTCTTATTCATAAATGACCTAGCAAATAAATAATTCAAAACAATAACAATGATAATGTATTTTGTTATGGATGCCTATTATAAACAAATATTATGTGTGTCTGTTTGTATATTATTGAAACTAGTGACAGTACTGATACAAATAGTTGAGGGAACAGTTGATATTTTTAATTGGTTCTAAGACTACTTATGATGTTATACAGTGTTATCTGAAAGCAGATTTGGACTAGTTCCAAATATATGTTGAAAACTTTTGGGTAACTACTTTAAAAACCCTTTAAATAAATATATCTTGTATCCTAAGAAAGAGATCATAACAATGTTCAATAAAAACCACAAAAGGCAGGAAAAAAAGGGAAAAACAAAAATAGAAGAATAAGCAAGGGAATATAGATAATAATAACAAATACAGTAGATGTCAATACAACTATACTGATAATCATTTTAGCACTATTTAGCTCTAAATGCACCAATTAAAAACATATGATTATATATGCATATATATGTATATGTAAGTATATAAAAGTTTGGCAAGGGTGTGGAGAAGAAGGAATTCTTACATTTGCTGGAACTGTGGTAAAACTGTAAATTAGTTCATCTATTACAAAAAACAGAATGAAAGTTTCTCAAAAATAAGCAAGTAAATAAATAAATAAAATAGATCCACCATATTCTTTAGCTATCCAACTCCTGAGTATATATCTGAACAAAATGATAGCAGTCTACCAAATAAACACCTTTACGCCTATGTTTATTGTTGTGCTACTCACAAGAGCTAAACTATGGAATCAACCTAGATGGTTACCAGTGGATGAGTGGACAAAGGAAAGGTGGAAGATATATATAACTGACTTTAATTAAGCAACAAAAAGAAATATATGCTATCATCTTGCACAGAATGGGTGGAACTGGAGAACATTATTTTAAATCATCAGGAAAATGAAAGTCATCAAAACCACAGTATGATATCATCTTACCTCAGATAGAATGCCTATTAGCACAAAGCAATATTAATAGAAAGTTTTATTTATTGTATATATGTTATATATGTATATAGAGTGATATATGCACACAATTATATATTTATATATGTTATACATGTATGCATACTGTGGTTTTGATGACTTTCATTTTCCTGATGATTAATGATGTTTAGCAGCATTACATACATTTATTGACCATTTAATTTTTTATTTTGAGAAGTGTCTATTCCTATCCTTTATCCATTTTAACTGGATTATTTGTGAGGTTTTACTTTTTGTTGTTATCATTATATATTTTAAGTTTTTTTATAACTTTTGAATACTAATCCTATATTAGGTAAATAATTTGAATTTTTTCCTATTTTGTAGGTTGTTTCTTCACTCCAGTGAATATTGCCTTTGCTATAAAAAACTTCTTAATTTGATATCATTTGCCTATATTTGTTTTTGTTTCCCATGCTTTGGAGGTCTTATAAAAAATTGCCTATGCCAATGTCTTAATGTGATTCTCTATGTTTTCTTCTACTAGATTTTAGTTTTAAGTCTTACATTTAGCTCCATGATTCATTTTGAATTGATTTTTTTATAGAGGTAAAGTTACAGTATTCTGCATATGAATGAGATTGTCTAGAATAATTTGTTAAAGAGACTATTCCTTCTCCAATGATCAGTTGGCTATAAATGTGTGGAGCTATTTCTGGGTGCTTCTTTTGCTGGTCTGGGGATGGAACCCAGGGACATTCGACCTTCAAACCCCCTGCCATATTTTTTATTCTTCTTCTTCTGCTTTTTTTTTTTTTTTTTTTTTTGGTGCTACTGGGGTTCCTGGAAACCCTTCTACCCCCTGGCTACACTCCCAGACCTATTTTATACTTTATATTTGGAAACAGGGTCTCTTAAGAAAGCGAGGTTGGCTTTGAACCTGCGCGATCCTCCTGTCTCCACCTCCCAAGCACTGGGATTACAAATGTGCGCCACCACTCCTGGATATTCTTTATTTTGAAACTGGGTCTCAGTAAGTTGCGGAGGGCCTCACTAAGTGGCTGAGGCTGGCCGCAAACCGTAATCCTCTGGTCTCAGCCTCCTGAATGCTGGGATTACAAGCATGTGCCACCACTCCCTGCTGGGCACTCTATCTTGTTCTATTTGTCTGTATGTTTGCTTTATGGCAGTGCCATGATGTTTTGCTAACTATAACTCTGTGGTATAATTTGAAGCCAGGTAGCATGATGCCTCTAGTTTTATCCTTTTATTTTTTGCACAACATTGTTTTTGCTGTCAGGTATCTTTTGTTTTCCATATGAATTTTAGGATTGTCTTTCCAAGATGGGTATTGCACGGACTCTATCAATTGTTTTGGGTGCTTATATCATGGGTCAGCATGATGATCCTATGAAAAGTCCTGGAGAGTTCCTAGGTTTGGGGCAAAGAAACTCACCCCAGGCCCGCGGAGTCCTTAGCTTTCATGGTGAAAGAATTTCAACTCATGCCCCTCAGAGATAAAGGCAGGAGTTTATTAAGGTAAAGTGAGGATACACGCTCAAGGGAGGACACAAGCCGGCTCAAGCACATGAGAGGCCCCAGGGATCTTTAGAATTCTTTTTTATAGGGGTCCTACAGGGGAGAGGTGACCAGGGTCATTTGACTGAATTTGGGGTCTGGACTTCCTCTTAAACTTCAGGTTCCCTTGGCAACAGGGAGGGGTAACGTGTATCTGGTGTCCCAACCTTTATCCTCCTCCTCTGGACCCTTTATTTACGATAGGAGGAGGAGACAGGAGGATCGTACAGGATGCCTGTCCCAGGAATTCCCGATGGAAAAAGGGGCCATTGTGATCAAGAGTGTAGGCACATTGTGGCTTCTGCCTGAGACCCACCCTAAAACTATGTTCTCCTTTCCTTCCCAATTTTCCTCCTTTCTATCTAAAATTTTATTTCTTCTATCCTACCTCATGTAGACATCTTAACAATATCTAATTTAATTCTTCTAAGTCCTACTCAGTTTTAAACTGGCATTTTTAATTTTTCACTGTGGATTTCTTTAATTTCCTTGAATAAGTTTATTCCAAGAAATATAAACTTTAGATATATACATAAATGTAGATTAAAAGTAAAGTTGAGCATGGTGGTATACACTTATAATCCCAGTACTTGGGAGGCTAAGACAGGAGGATTAAAGGTTTGTGGCCAGCCTCAGCTGCTTAATGAGGCCCTCCACAACTTATTGAGAACCTGTTTCAGAAATAAAGAATGCAAAATTGGGCTGGGGGATAGCTCAGAGGTAGAATGCCCATGAGTTCAATTCCCAGTAACACACACACACACTTGCATACACACACACAAGCAAATGAACAAAGTTTACCTTGCTATCACTACTCAGATAGCAGGGATAACTATATTAGGTTCATATGTAGCAGACTTCATAGCAAGAAAAGTTGTAACATAAAGAGGACCATTACATAATGATAAAAGTGTCAATTCTTTATGAAGTTATACAAATCCTTAATGAGTATACAAATGAAACTTCTTTATGAAGTTATACAAATCCTTGATCTATTAATATAGCATCAAATTATGTAAGGAAAAACCAGACAACATTATAAGGAGAAATATATTAATCTACTGATAAAAACCTTAACTTTAACACCCTCATAAGAAGTAGACTAAATTCATCAGGAAGAAAATCAGTAAGGATAATTTTGAATTCAAAAACACCATCAGTCCATTCTATATAACTGACATCTAGAACATTGTCCCCAAATTTTTTTCAAGCTTGCATGGATATTCTGAGCTATAAAGCACACTTAAAGAAATTTTAAAAAATTCTGCTCTAAGATGACAGTGAAATTAAAAAAGAAGTTAATGATAGCTGGGAATCTCCACAATTGTAGATAGCAGACAAATAATTACAAATAATTTATGGGTCAAAGAAGAATTCTCAAGAATTCTTAAGACAAACTAAAAAAATATTCTTAATTAAGTAAAAATGACAAAAAATTATTAAAATTTTTGAGATTCAGTAAAATCATAAAAGGAAACTTAAAGCAAAATCATAAAAAAGAAATTTATAGCATTGAATGCAAATATTCTTTTTTCTTTTTGCGGTACTGGGGATGGAACCCAGGGGAATTATACCTCTTAGCTACACCCTCAGCCATATTTTTTTTATTCTTTAATTTTGAAACAGGCTTTCACTTAGTTGCAAAAAGCCTCACTAGCTTAGGTTGGCTGTGAACCATGATCCTCCTGTCTCAGCCTCCCAAATGCTGGGATTACAAGCATATGCCACCACACCTAGCCAAATGCAAATATTTAAAAAGAATAAAGATAATGAATAATCTAAATTTCTACCTTGATAAACAAGAAAACCAGTAATAAATTAAATCCCCAGGGAGCAAAACAAATGATATAATATATATTAGAGTAGCAGTAAATGAAAATGAAAGCAGAAAATCAATAAAACCAAAAGTATATCCTTTGGAAAGATAAAAAAATCAATATACATTTTGTTTGTCTAACCAAGAAAAAAAGGGATAAGACACTAATTAACATCAGAAAGGAAAGAGAGATGTCAGTATAGAGCCCTTGGTCATTAAAATGATAATAAAGAAATAATATGAAGAACTCTATGCTCACACATTTATTACTCAGATAAAATGGACACTAGAATAAACAACATGAATAGAATTCCATTGTGTGTATTTCCCACAGTTTTGCTATCCATTCATCTGTTGATGGTGATCTGGGTTGGTTCCATATTTTGGCCATTACAAATTGTGCTGCTATGAACATAGGTATGCATATGTTGCTGTATTTCTCTGAGTTCAACCCCTTTGGAAAGATACCTGGGAGTGGTATAGCTGATCATATGGTGGATCTCTTCCCACCTTTCTTAGGAATCTCCACACAGATCTCCATAGTGGTTGAACTAGTTTGCATTCCTACCAATAGTGTAAAAGAGTTCCTCTTTCCCCACATCCTCGCCAGCATTTGTTTGTTGTTTGATTTCTTTATGCTTTGAAGATGGAAAGCCCTGCAAGAAGATGGAAAGCCCTGGAGAACAATATGTTAAGTGAGATCAGCTAAGCACAGAAGGAGAAGATACATATGTTTTCTCTAATATGCCCAAACTAGGAAACACAAAGGATACCAGTGGGACTCCAGATATTAGAGGGGAAATATTAGCTAAGTTTGAATGGAAAGATAGGATAGGAGGAAGGCCCATCTTGATTAATGAGGGTCTACACCTGAACATGTATAAAATTATGAATAAGACATGGTTAACCTGGACAACCATTGGTGGGAGGGGGGAAGGGAAAATGGGGGTGGGGGGGAGAGGGCACCAAATATAGTTTAAATGTATACTATTTATGTTCAATAAAAAAATTGTTAAAAGAAAAAAAAATAAACAACATGAATAGACATACATCTATAAATTAAAATGGCTCAATAATAGAAAGCCTCCCAAGATGGAAAGCTAAAGTCCAATGAGATAATTGTTTAATTCTCTTAAAAATTTAATAAATAAATTATGCTAATAATATGTACTATCTTTCAGAAGACAGGAAAGAGACAATTTCCTAACTCAGTCTCTTAGGCTTTTATCTTAATACTCTAACCACTAAAAGACATTCGAAGCAAACTCCAGACTAATATCTGTGGTGAACATAACTGCAAAATCCTCAACAATTTATTATCAAATCAAATTCAAAATTTACATTAAGAAGTGTATACTATAACTATACGCTAACCTGGGACTCATCCCAGGTATGCTAATTTGACTCTTGAAAATGAAACTCACAAATGACAGCAGGGTGAAAATGAAAAAAAAAATCACATGATATCACATGGTGTATCAATAGTTACATAAAATCATTTTAGAAATATAGTATCCATAGTCAGCACAGTGTGTACTGTTCCAGTATTTGGTAGGCTGAGACAGAAGGATCACAGATTCTAATATAGATGATAAAATAAATGCCATATTGGTAAATATTCACCCACCTTGACTCTGTTCTGCTCAAGTGCATTCTTAAAATTGTGTTAAAATTCACTAACATGGATTCTAATAACTAGTTTTCATATGATTATGCTCAAAATCTTTGTAAATTATCCAAAAGGAACCAACTTACCCTCCTCATCTCTTATGCATAGAAGTTAGAGAGATATTGGAAATAAATGCAACATCAGATCGATGAGCAGAGACCCCATTTCTAATCTGAAACGCTGCCAATATAATTAGTACAGACTGCAAACACTACAAATATAGATGCAGACTAGTTTGTTCACCCAGTTGCTTAGGGCTTACCAATTTTAAGTGCAGATTTTTCTTCTCTTAACATGATCATGGAAGAGAAAGAATGCTCTGTATTTAATGTTTGTGACTTTTTTCCCCAAAACATTATCATATTCTGATGATGTCATAAAAGCAAAATGCATTAGCCATTTTGAATACCAAAACTACTTTTAATATCTTTGATAGCCACTTCCACACACCAGTTATTAGAGCTGGGTCTTGGTCTCCAGGCAGTATCTTCTCATTCCTTTTAAATGCATTCATTCCTATTTTATACTTTATGGGCCAATAAATCCCACAGTGACAAAAATATTATTGATTTTGTTCAACCAATTTTTTGAGAGTTAACAATTTCTAATCGATTTGGACATAGTGAGTGCTATATTTCTTAGCTGTAGAGTATTTTGATGACCTCTAAAACTACTAGCTATGAGAATTTTTGTTGCCTTCCTGAGGACTCTGAGTTTTTCATCAAGTAGGTGCACCATGATTTTTCTCAGTTGCATTAAAAATTATTCTCCTAGGCTAGGGATACCAAAATGCATACGGGTTATAAAGAGTCATTCTCAAATCTATAGAAGGCACTAACACTACCTAAATGCTTTGTTATTTTGGAATATTACTATGTTAGTTTTTCCACATATAAAGATTTGACCACATAACTTAGAGGAAGAAAGATTTATTAACTCACAGTTTTGGGGTTTAGTCAGTATGAGGCCAGGACCTTGGATCTCAGGACAGAGCAGCAGGGAGCAGAGACAGAGGGAGAGTACATGGCTTCACTCTTCACATCATGGAGACCAGAAGCAAGAGAGCCAGCACAAAGGGAGGAGGAACCAAATATAATCTTCAAATATAATACCCATTGGGGCCCACTTTCTCTAGCCACGGCCACCAACCTGATAAATCTATTAAAATGGATTTATCCCCGATAGAATTATAAACCTTCATGATTCAATTACATCAACTCCAAAATGAATTTATGAGCTCTTCAAGGGTCATTTCCTATCTAACTATAACAATCACTACAATGCTGTGTTCTTTTGGAACACAACAGCGAATGTTAGTTAAAACTGAAATAAAAATAATTGGTAAAGGATTTGGTAAATAATGACCGTCTCATATGAATTTCTATAAAACTTAGAGAAAATGGATGTGCATACAAAATAGTACATCAAAAGTTTAGCTCACCAAGTATTGTATATATGCATCTCTATCTCATTCTGAACTACATTAGGATGTGAGACTACAGTGTACTAATAAAACAAATAAAATTAATACAATATTTCAAAAGTAAAAAATAATAGGGAAATCAAGTCATTTATAAATATTAAGCAGTTGTTCATTATTACTAATAACATTTTATATTTCAGACAACCTACATCTCAAGTCTTTATGTGCCTCTTTTTTTTTTAGTACTGAGGATTGAATCCAAGGGTATTCTACCTTTGATTTTACCTCCAGTTCTATTTATTCTTTATTTTGAGATGGTCTCACTAAGTTGGTGAGGGTCTCACTAAGTAGCCTGAGGCTGGCCACAAACTTGGATCTTCCTGTCTCAGCCTTCCAAGTTCTGGGGTTAAAAGCATGTGCCACCTCACCCAGCTTATATCTTATTTTTAAATTGATGACTTTATACACTATACAGAAAGAGATGGCCACATCTGTGATAATATTGGGTTCTAAACGAGATTAGACATAATTATTGAGGGTTAATGAGGTTTAAAAGTCAGTGTGGGGGTTAAGACAGAGGATTACAGGTTGGATGTTAACCAAGAAACTTAGTGAGACACTCAACAACTTAGTGATATCCACTTGAAAATAAAAATAAAAAGGTCCAATTAAAAATAGAAAGTAGCTGGGCTTGATGATGCACGCTTGTACTCCCAGCATTTGGGAGGCTGAGACACAGTTCACGGACAGCCTCAGCTACTTAGTGAGGCCCTTTGCAACTCAGTGAGATCCTGTTTCAAAATAAAGAATAAAAAACAGAGTTGGGGTATAGGTTGGAAGTAGGATGCCCCTGAGTTCCATTCCCAGTACCAATAACAACAACAAAAGTCAGTTTATATACACCAAAACATGAATGAATCTCATAAGTATAGCATTGAACAATAAAATCAGATGTAAAAAATATATGGTAAATAATTCTACTTGCATCAAAAATTTAAATATGCAAAACCAATTCATGAAATTATATGTCATTATAACATGTAATCCTGGGAAAGAGTAATAATTCAAAAGTATATGAGACAGGTTTTCAAGTAGCTTTTAATGCAGTGCTTTTTGTTGCTGTTGTTGTTGTTTTTGTGGTGCTGGGGGTGGAACCCAGAGTCTTTCTACCTTCAGGCTACACTCCTATTTTATATTTTATTTGCAAACAGGATCTCACTAAGTTGCTGAGAGCCTCACTAAGCAGCTGAGGCTGGCTTCCAACCTGTGCAATCCTCCTGTCTCAGCCTCCCAAGCGCTGGGATTACAAGCATGTGCCACCACACCTGGCTGTTTTTTTTTTTTTAATATATGGGTTATAAAAATTAATTGAGCTCTTTACCTTTGATTTGTAAACTTTTTCAGTGTCTGCTATGAATAAATTGAATACTAATTTTTGATAAAAACTGGCCAAAAATTTGAAAAAAGCAATATATGACCTTACAGATGGTAAATGCACAATAGATACTTAGGAAATGATTCGAGACTATGGGAAAAAAAATTATGTTTCCAGTATACACGTTTTGGGAAACTATGCATTTTGTCAAAGAATAATCAAAGAAATATTCTTAACTATCTATACCTACCATTTTGCTTTGGCCTTTCTAACTTTGTTTTAGTTTTTTCTTATACTGAAGTATCTTTAATAATTGACTGAAGCCCATAGTCAGCTTTGGTTTTCTCCATTATAGTATACCAAACCAGTGGTTCCTGCTATCAGAATTATATAGTGCTGTCTCTATGATCTGATATATGTTTCTGCAGTCACTGAAAACTATTTTCCTAAAAGAGCATCATTGTCCTTATTCTATAACAATGGCAACAAAAAATGAAGTTTCTGAAGTCCAATATGGAAAAGTTTGTCTCACTTGTAATTTGAACTAAAATACTTCCTCTTAAGTTAAATGGTGGAGACATGATCATATTTTCAGAATAACATGAACTTTTTCCCTTTTACTGCATCTCCCAATATTATCTACCAAATTCATGGCAGATGGAGCAAATCATTGTTTAAACCCTTGTTGCCTGGTACTTCAGGGAGTGCATTCTCACTACAGAACTACTTGCTCAGTAAATCTCACTTTTCAGAACTTAGAGTTTCAGTTACAATATATTCTTTGTATATGCAGTAAGTACATACCTCAACATAGAAACAGGAGAAGGTGTAGGACATAATCAGTGTAACATGAATAACTGGACCAAGATTATACACTGAAAATGGAGCCGATGAAAACACTCTTCCTCTGCATTCAAACATAGGGAAACCTGAAACGATAGTTAATGCATTGAAAAGGATCTGTTCAAGAGGACGCCCTCATTGTACACACATTCACCTGCTATAAGAAAGTTTAAATTCACTGCTTTGAGAGACAGCTGTGTTGTCTGCCCTAATAAAATGGCACACACGCAAAAAGTCCAAAGAGCACCTTTGCTCTGAATCTATCTGCAGGACTAGAACTCATCTTCGCTCAAAAGCAAATCTGGACAACCCATGTTATTTCAGACTCAGCTCCTGTATCCACTCCTCTGTGAATGTTCTTTTCAATTTCAAGGGCAGGTTGAGTATCAGCTTCCTGAGCTACGTAAGTATCTTTCATGCTGTGCACATGGGTTCTAGAATTTTTATAGGATCTCATAATTATTTGTTTTTTAAGTTTTCCTGCCTTTATAATGTTTGGGTTCAGATAAAATAGTGGTCATGAATGGTTGATTTGTGCAAAACTCCTTGGAAAAATAAACAATTCTTTGATAGGTTCTGGGAAACTGTTGCCAGACCATTGGTTTTTCAATTGTCTGGATAAAAATAAATCCTATGATGTGTATGAAAATTAGAATTTCCCTCTGAGAGGCTAAAAGAATAGTTTCAAAGCCGAAAAGGGTACTATATGAGTTATCTTGAAAAATAATACTGGAATTCCCAGTGAATGTTCCTACTGAGAGTTTTCTTTGGAAATAATAAAAAAGTAATCTCAATTGACATAGTTTTATCTAGAACTCATAAATTGTTAATATTATCCAAAGCATCCAAATGAAGACACTTGAGCACCTGCCCTTATAACTCAATTTTCACATATTTGGTAATTTATTTGTTATTTGAGGCTGTGCACCACAGTCTTATAAATTGGTGCAAAGAACATAGCAATTTTTCTTAAAGCGCTAGAGGAGGGAAAAAAACGCAGTCTCACAAGAAGAAAAATAAAGATAAGAAAAATGTTAGCTTTTTTTCCATCACCCTATGTTTGGTGATACAAATATTAATGTCTCAAACTTTTTTTCCATTTCCATAATAAATGACAGAGACCATATATGAGATACAGTGAGTCAGTCACTTTGGTGGCCCTGACCATTATTTGAGTAAGTTATCCTAAAACTTTGTAGTAAAATTATGTTTAAAAGAGAATTGCTGGACATCCTTTGCCAGTTGATTTAGTTTATTTATTACTTCTCACCTTCTAACTCTACTTTAAACTTATTGGCTGACCCATCTCTAAACCTTCTGTATTCTAAAAGCTCTGAGCTATGAATGCACACTTCAGTTCATACCCTGTCATATATCTATTATGTGAAACTTCAGTTTAGTGCATTCCTTCTTTGTGTATATAGTACTAAAAAGAACTGGGAATTGTGGCTCTGATACAACCCCAAATTCCTTTTGCCTCACCCAAATAAGGTTTAGCTGGAAAACAGGAGGTTCTAGGAATGAGATACGGATGTGGAAAACACTTCTGAGTGGAATAATCTATATAGCTTTCCATATTTTCTTACTGGATTTTAAAATATGGAAAACTCACAAAATATTTTAGCTTTGGGTCTCCTATTGGTAGTTCATTCATTCATTCATTCATTCATTCATTCATGTGGTTATTAAAATACTGTCAAATAGAAGGCATTGTTATTACCCATTGTGTGTGTGTGTGGGGGGTGTTACTGGGGATTAAACCTAGGGCCATTCTGCCTCTAAGCCACACCTCCAACTCTTTTATTTTTATTTTTATTTTTTTATACAGAGTCTTGCTAACTTACCACACACTGACGTCAAACTGTGATCCTCCTGTCTCAGCCTCTCTAGTATTGGGATGATAAGAGTGTGCCACAGCACATGGCATACTACACATCTTTTAGCCAATTTCTCAACTCTACTATGTCCATAATTCAGTTCAAAATGTTTTCTTGGAAACCTCCTATTCTTATACTATTCAATTTGCTCTCACTGCTAAAATAATTTGCTTAGTCACAATAGATCAAATCAAAACAGCAAAGTCATATTTGATTTACCTTTAATATTTATCCCCATAACATTTCTTTGATGAGTTTTCTTTCCTTCAAATGGGCTAGACACCCTAGATTTAAGTAGACTGAGGAACTGAGCAGCACAGAAGTAGATAGATCTTGTTTGCAAATAAAACAAAATAAGGTATACTGGTGGCATTATTTTATGGGGTTTTAGTGTGGGTGCCTGGGTATGTTCAAACATACATTACCAAACCCTAATAGAGTAAACATAGAAGGGGGAATCATTGTGATAATCCAGATACTTTAGGAATTAAGAGAAAAGATTGGACTTGGAGTTTTTATTATGACCTGACACCTTGATCACAGAGGTATAGACAAATAAACCATGGCTACTCTCTCTGCACCTCACCCATTTTTGCAACTGTCTACCCTCTGGCTGACACAATTTCCAAGGGCTGTAAAAGGATGGTAATTTTTTTTTGCTTCCTTCATTTTTCTATTTTTTCCTTTTGAGGATCCAGATATTAAAGACTAGGATATTCAAAACAAATCAGATAAATGAGGAAATATACAGATCAACAGAATAGTGAAAGGTCATTAGGGGAGGGAGTTAGGGGTGGAAAAAGAGAATTGAGAAAGAAAACAGTCAAATGATGTTATGTCATATGCAAAGATATCAAGGACAGTCTCAGTAACACATACATGGAGGTAGGGGAGCAGGGTGAGATGCAAAGGGAAATACACAAATGCTGTGTGCATGTGTGAATGTGTACATTTGAATCTACTATGACATAATTACAATGTACCAATAAAAAGAAAAAACTACAACCAGGCGTGGAGGTGCATACCTGTTGCAGACCTGTAATCCTACTACATAGGAAGCTGAGATAAGAGGATGGTAGGATCCAGATAAATCTTATCAACTTAGCTGTATCCTCTGAAACTTAATGAGGCCCTGTTTCAAAATTTTAAAATGTCAAAAAAGGGGTGATGGTGTAGCTTAGAAGTAGAATGCCCTTAAGTTAAATTTCTAGTACAAAAAAACTAAAGAGAAAGCAACCACATATATGGAAAAAAATAAATAAAAAGTCATTATAAAAGCCCAGGGAAGAGTACAGGCACAGGGAAGACCTGAGAAAATTTTAAGTTTATACATGCTAGAGACAATCTACATTAACCAACAAAATAAAAATTAAAAACAAATAAAAAATAACAACTCACATATACATATGTGTATGCACACACATCGACACACACACACATAGACACACACACACACACAAAGTGTGCATACACTCAATCTTGGGGAAGAGAGAGATCTGAATCTCAGGATAACTACATTATCATATTTTAATGTTCAGTTTTCAACAGTAAATAAAAAGAAACTGAAAGCACATGAAGAAAAGAGGGAATTCAAAGGAAAACAAAATCAAAAGCCAGAAACTATTCCTGAAAATGACTAGAGAACAAATGAATTAGACAATGACATTAGAACAATGATGTTAATGATGCTCAAAATAACTAAAGAAAAGCATGAGAAAAATCACAAAAGTGTTGGAAATAACAACCAAATAAGATAAAAAGTAAAGAAACTAAAGACCAAACAAATTCTTCAATTAAAAATTACAATAAAGTAAATTTAAAGAAAGGATAACAGAAATCATCAGGTATGCGGAACACAAAGAGGAAAAGGTTGAAAAAGAGTAAATAAGACAGGCGTGGTGACATAGGTTTGTAATCCCAGTACATGGGAGATTGAGACTGAAGGATCACAGGTTTGTGACCAGCCTCAGCAACTTAATTAGATTATCTACAACTCAGTGAGACCCTGTTCCAATATAAATATATACAGCTGGGGGTGTAGCTCAGAGGCAGAATGTTCCTGGGTTCAAACTCCAGTACCACCAATTTATAAAAAGTAAACAGAGCCTAAGGGACTTGTGGAACACCATGAAACAGAACATATACATCAAAAGCTTTCCAAAATAAGAGAAAGAGAAAGGGAAAGAGTATGTTTGAAAAAATAATAAAAAACTTTGCAAATTTGGTGGAAAACATGAATATAAACATTCAAGAAGTTCAACAAATTCTAAGTACATGGCCTCAGTAAGACTCATGCTGAGATACTTGTTCAAATTCAACAAAATTTGAATTTGAAAGAAAAAAGATGGAAATTTGAAAGTAGCAAAAGAGGAGTGACTCATCACATAAAAGTTATCCTCAATATGATTTTTAGAAGACTTTTCACCACTGACTTTGGAGTCCAGGCTTTGGGACAAATGTTTGTGTCACTCCAAAATTCATATGTTGAAGCCCTAATCCCTAAGGTATTTGGAGCTGGAGAATGTAAGACATAATTAGAAAATAAAGATGAAGCCCTCCTGAATAGAGCTAGTGCCCTTTATAACAAAAAGGCAGGAGAGAGAATATATCTCTACCAGGTGAGGACACATCAAGAAGGCAGACATGTACAAACCAGAAAGAGGGCTGTGACTGAAACATTCCATGTACTACCCTGATTTAAGACTTCTCAGTCTTCTGTGTAAATTAAATGTCCATTTCCAAGGCCACCCAGATATACACAGACCATTCCTTAAAAACAGAATATACATATTCTGAATTGCACATGGTATATTTTCAATGGTAGAACATTAGGCCACAAATTATCAGTAGATAAGAAGTAGATGTCACACAAAATACCTTCTCCACCACGCTGTCATCAAGTTAGAAATCAATTACAGGAGAAAAAAATTTTAAAGTCAGAAATTGTTAGAAATTAAATAACACACTCAACCAATTTATGTAAGGAAAATTAGAAAATACATTGAGAAACATGAAAATAAAAACGTAACATATGAAGCATGTTGCTATTTCTTACAATTTAAGGAACTAGAAAACAAAGAACAAACTAAAGGCAAAAATGATATACAGATTCAATACAACCCCTATCATAATCCATATAATATTATTTGAAGAAAGAAAAAATTCATTCTTGAGAATGGAGTTAAAGATAAATGGGTCCAATTTTTTTTTTTTTTTTTTTTTTTTTTATTGTGGTACTGGGGTTCCTGGAAACCCTTCTACCTCCGAGCTTCACTCCCAGACCTATATAAAACAGGGTTTCTTAAGCCAGCAAGGCTGACTTCGAACTTGGATCAATCCTCCTGTCTCTGCCTCCCAAGAGCTGGGATTACAAGCGTGCGCCACCACGACCGGCTCTGGATTCAATTTCTATCAACTAAAAGAAAGCAAAAGAGCCGGGCGTGGTGACGAACGCTTGTAATCCCAGCAATCGGGAGGCTGAGACTGGAGAATCGCGGTTCTTGGACAGCGTCAGCTACTTAGTGAGACCTTTCGCAACTCAGTGAGACCCTGTTTCAAAATAAAGAATAAAAAATAGGGCAGGGGGTGTAGATCGGAGGTCAAATGCCTCTGGGTCCATCCCCAGACCCGCAAAAAAAGGAAAAAAAAAGAAAGCAAAAAAGGAAGGAAAAAGAAAAAAAAGGAAGGAAGGAAGGAAGGAAGGAAGGAAGGAAGGAAGGAAGGAAGAAAGGAGGGATTGAGGGAAGGAAGGAAGGAAGGAAGGAAGGAAGGAAGGAAGGAAGGAAAGAAGGAAAAAAGAGTAAAAAGGCAGGCAGGCAGGCAGGCTTATTCTAAATTTTATATAAAAACTCATGTAGGCTCGCCAGGCGTGGTGGTGCATGTCTGTAATCCCCTCGCTTGGGAGGTGGCGCAGATTTGAAGCCTCTTGCTGGCTTAATAGACCCTGTTTCCAAATAAAAATATAAAATAGGTCTGGGAGTGTAGCCGGGAGGCAGAAGGGTTCCATCCCCAGTACCACCAAAAAAAAAAAAAAAAAAAGTCATGTAGCTTCAAATACTCAAACAATTCTGAAAAAGAAAGCAAAGTTGAATGACTCACATAGATTTTAGAACTCACTACAAAGGTACAATAAGGTACAATAATCAAAACAATATAATAATGGATAAAAACAGAGAACAGAAAGATGGAATAGAGAGGCCAGAAATAAACCATCTCAAATATTATCTGGTGATTTTCCACAAGGCTGCCAAAATTATAAAATGGGAAGAAGATAGCTTAATAAGTTTTGCTAGAAAACCTGGATATCTATATGCAAAAGAATGAGATTAGGCCCTCATCTAACATCATATACAAAAAAGTACTCAAAATAATAATTGATTTATATATAAGACATAAAACTATAAAACTCTTAGAAAAAAAAACAGAAGACAAAATCTTCATGACATTTTGGATTTCTTAGGTATGGAGCTAAAGGCCCAAACATTGAAAGCAAAAAGACGAACAAATTAGATTTCCTGATCATTTAAAAAATATTTGCAACAAAACATACAGAATAAAATAAGCTATTTATAAAAATGAAAGAATAAAAGAACAAGCACAGAATGAGAGAAAATATTTTTAAATCATACATATAATAAGAGATTAATACCCAGAATGTAGAGAACTTGCAAAACTTAACAACAAAATATTTTTAAGGAGGATGAAAACATAAATAGAAGAGTCTTCCAAAGAAGAGTCTTAAATTATCATAAGCATGTAAATATTGCTCAGCATCATTAATCATTAGGGAAATTCAAGTCAAAACTACAATGAGATCACTTAATACCCATTGGGATGCTACTATTACTACTATGAAAAAACACAGTGAATAATGATTATTAGTATGAAGAGACATTGGAATCTTTTCATTTGTCCTGTTGATAAGAATATAAAAATAATACAACCTCTGCTGAAAAAAAATATGATGACTACTTAAAATACTTAAAATACAATTATATATGATCCAGCATTGAGTATACCTCAGTGATCTTCAGTCAGGTTCTCCAAGAAATATCTGAATATCCAATTTCATAGCAACATTATTCATAGTAGCTATAATGTGGAAGTAACCTATATACCCAACAATAAATAAACAAGTAAAATATGATGTATACATGTAAAAGAACATTATACAGCTCCTAAGAGGAAAGGAATTCTGACATGCTAAAAGTGAATGAACACTGAGGATATTCTAACATTAAACTAGTTACTTAAAGCAAGTCACTAAGCCGGGTGTGGTGGCGCACGCTTGTAATCCCAGCATTCGGGAGGCTGAGACAGGAGGATCGAGGTTCGCGGACAGCCTCCACTACTTAGTGAGGCCCTGTGCAACTCAGTGAGACCCTGTTTCAAAATAAAGAATAAAAATCTGGCAGGGGGTGTAGCTCAGAGGTCAAATGCCCCTGGGTTCCATCCCCAGACCTGCAAAAAAAAAAAAAAAAGAAAAAGAAAAGCTAGCCACTAAGCATTATTAAAGTAGGATTTCACTAATATGATATACTTAGTGTATTCAAAATCACAGGCACAAATGGAATAGTGGTTGCCAGAGGTGGGGGCAGGAGAGAATGACAAGTTTTTATTTATGTGGTACAGAATTTTAGGTTTATAAGATGAAAGAGTTCTGAATACGGATGATTGATTTTGCAACAATACAAATATACTGAATACTATTAAGTATTAACACTGTTAAGTATTAGTTTTATTCTATTACTGAGTAATATTAAATATTGTATATTTTAAAAGGTAAAGATAGAAAATTATATGCTAAAATATATATATATATATATATATATATATATATATTAGCTAATAAAAAGATTGGAGAAATAGAGGATTAATTTAAATATATAAGAAAGTGTCAAATATTTTCCCATGGATACGTTTACTAAAATAATGTAAAACTTAGAATTACATTTAGGATAAGAAAACAGTGAAGAAGCTGAAAAGTTACAGAGTCTTACAGTATTTAAAAAAACTAAATAAACAAAAAACTTCTAGCTAAAAATGAAACTGGTTGTGATTAAAAGATAACTGGGGACAAAAGAAAAAATTATTGAGTCAAAAGAAGCCCACACTTCTCCTCCTAAAAGAAAAGGCTCATGAGTCTCTTTCCCCTACACAAAGTAGAAAGCCAGGTTTTTCATAGAGACAGACAAAGGTACTGATGTAATGCTTCAGATGTATTACAAATTAAGTAATCTTTTGGTAACCTGACCTGGGCACTTAATCACCAGGCATAATGATATTCCTAAAAGAAATATCTTCTAAGTGTTAGATAATCAATTTACTCGTGAAGTTTTAGAAAAATGCACACCTTAAGTGGTAGAAGCTGCCCTATGCTGTCTCTCTCTCTAGGTATGGCTCTATGAGGATGTAATGTTACTGCCCTCTAATGGGTGGAATGTGATAGAATTAGAGCAAATTATAATGTATAGAAAATTAGCCAATGCAGATAAAAGCTATACTGTTATATTTACAAAAATATTGTCAATTTACAAAAGCATTTTTTGACCTTTGCCAGGTAGGTAAAAGAGGCATTAATCATGTTTTAATAAAATATCATAAAATTTAAGGACAGAAATGTTTATGTTCACAAAATTTAAATGTAGGAACTTGAGATCTACACAGCATTTTTATGTATTCTTTCCTTATATATATGAACTTGATGATTTACATAAGATTTCTACTACATAGAGTTTAATCTTAGAAAATCAACCTTAATAAAGATTCATACCTAAAAACTGATACTTAAACTATATATTAGAAGGTACATTAAATATACATTAAATATAAATTCACACTTTATACATTAAATTAAGCAATAATATAAATCAAATTGTATTTGTGTTGTATTTAAACATGGTAAATTAACATTTGTTGCAAATGACTTGTTTTTTCCCCTTCATGTTTAAAACATTGAGTGGTTGTTGATTACAAGTTATGTGTAGAGAATAGTAGTATTTTAGTACCAAATGAGAACTTCAGATCCAAATTCTTACTTAATAAATGAGGAAACTCAGGCAGAAAGAAGTTATGTGAACTGAAATCATTTATACCTTGTGAGAGTGAAGACTAAATTGCAGTTTTTCTATAATTTCAATGTTTCTCAAACCATGTTCTTAATTACTATTTCAAGTATCTCAAGACATAGGTACATAGAGTATTTATCCATGTATCTGATACCACCTAACTTTAACTTAACAATGATGTAATGGTAATCATAGATAGAGGTGTGATTACCTTTGACCTTCTTACTTGGTAACACTTCACAAACATGAGAATTGGCTTGAAAAGGATGGGCTAAATCATAGCTGGTAAGCAGTACTCTGTGGGTCTACGCTCACATTTATCTATATGCTTAAAACCAATCCTCCTATCACACAAGGTCAAAATGAGGTCACTTCAATTTTTAGAAACCACAATTTCAGAATGATTTTATTAAAGAAAATGGAAGGCAGAATTAACATACGACATGCCAGTCATGCCAGTAATACTGTGATAAACTCCAAAGAACCTTTTCATAAGTATGTCTTAGACCCCAGCTTTGAGTATACCAATTTCAAAGTGTAGACTAGTAAGTATTATATAGTAGGTACAGGCAAAGACAACAGTTTTTGTTATATATTCCAAATTAAATTATGTTTGATTTGACTTAAAGCATACTTTTCAGCAATGTTCAATAGTAACCTTCAAAATTTCTAAAGAAGATAGACACATTGAAAGATGCCTTTTAAACTACTCAATCTAAATCAGCAAAGAAATTTTAAAGTAATTAACTGTATGCATTATTTGGGAAACCACTTTCTAGTAGTAATTTGTAGCTAAAAAAATATATAACAAAGTGAATTTTAAACAAAATTTCATGGTGTATCTTTCTGCTCTAACCAAATTAGCAAAACCAAACTCATTAATCATTTTATTTTATTATATTGTTTTTATAAGCTGATTTATATTTACTATATAAACTTTTTTGGATTTTAAAGTTCTGTAATATTATAAAAATAAGAGATCTAAATCTTGTTTTATATTTGTATGTACTTTTAAATAAGTTCATAATAAAATAATTAAGTAAACTCTTAGTACTGAGAATATTTTGCCTATAAAAGGCATTTAGGTTTTCCAAGTTTGAAAATATATATTATGACAAAATGACACTTAGTCATAGGAAAACAAGATTGGTTGCAATCTAAACCGAAATCCCAGCCAGTTATTTGTGAGGATAAACTGAAAGTTTCTGACCTAATGAAAATATTGTTCTTATACAATCCAGCAATTATACTCCGTAGTATCTCTTCAAAGTAACTGGAAGCTTATGTCCACATGAAAAGACACATATGGGTGATTATAGCAGCTTTATTTATAATTGCCGAAATTTGAAAGCAGCCAAGATGTCTTTTTAGGAGGTGAATGGATAAATAAATGGGGACATCCAACAGTGGAATACTACTCAGTGCTAAAAAGCAATGGGTTATCAAGCAATGAAAGAATACTGAGTAGCTTACATATGCTTTACTAATTATAAGAATCCAATCTGGAAAGTGACATATTGTCTGATCCCAACTACATGACATTCTGTAGGAAAGGCAGAACTATAAAGAGAGTGAAAAGATAAACAGTCGCCTGGGGTAAGTGAAAGGAGATATGATGAGGTCAATCACAGAGAAAGCATGGGCAGGGAATGTGCTCTGTATGACACTAGAGTGGTGGACATACATCATTACATTTGTACTCGAGCCCACAGAACGTAGACTACCAAGAGCAAGCTCTGCTGTAAATTATGGATGTCAGGTGACAGTGACTTATCAGTTGAGATGACTCAATTGTGACAAAGGTATAGCTCTGGTGGAGAAGTTCCCAAAAGAGCCAAATTATGCGTAAGTGAAGCAGGAGATGGATAGAAAATTCTCTACATCTTCTACTCAGTTTTGCTGCTAACCTGTAACTGCTCTAAAAAATAAGGTCTACACACACACACACACACACACACACACACACACACACACACACACACACACGCACACGTGGAAAATGGAACAGAGGCAAGGAATACAACCATGGTAGAATTGCAATGAAAAGCATTGTAAAATTGTAGCCAAAAATACTGTTGCCTATCACAATAGTCTAGGAAAATAAAAGACACATATTAGGGAAATCTTAAACCACAAATGCCTACCAAATCATATCTTTCATTTTAGGACCCTTGTTGGATTTACAGAATTCTCATTATTATTCCTAATCAGTGATGATAACTTTATTTTAACAAGGAATGAAATAAAATTAATTTAGATAGATAAGTAGTCTTAACCCCCTACAGTCCCTGCAGATAAACAAGACAAATGGAAGGGCATACAAACACAGGAACGTGTGTGTGTGTGTGTGTGTGTGTGTGTGTGTGTGTGTGTGTGTTACAAGGGACTAAACCCAAGGCCATTATGCCTCTGAGCTATAATCTCAGCCCTATTTTTTTTTTATTCTAAAACAGGGTCTCATTAAATTGTGGAGTGCCTCACTAGGTTACTGATGTTGGCCACCAATGTCGGATCCATCTCAGCTGAACATTTTAATCACAGAACAAGTATGAGTCAGAACAACAACAAAAAAAGTCAACAGGATTGAAATTGAAGGCTTACTTATATTACAATTTATGTGGAATTTACATCGTGTATGTGGTTTCATAATGTGGAAGAATAATTTCTTTCTTGTGTTTAACTTATTTGGTAACAAGGTACTATTCCAAATCAGGCTTTCTATCTTAAATGAAATTTCTGCTGTTTGTTAGCACTTCCCTATCTCAACACTGGGGCCCTGTTCACCATCATACACATATCTTTCCTTGTCTGGACTCTCCTCACCAATAAGTGTACAGGGCAGGAAGAGGTTTAGCCCACACGTATTCAAAACACAAGCACAAACAAAGACCTTCTTCCAATTGCTTTATTCTGCTCATTTCCTGACAGAAATGAAATGAAATGATGACTTTGTCAAAATTTACAAATCTATTCACTTATTCACTGATCTGTATCCCTTTAAAGCCTGAATCAAGCTAGGACAAATATTTGGCAAACTAATTTTATACTTTCTAAAGTTCAGCAAAATTACTTTAATTTAATATTTTATTTTCTTGAAATCTAAATAAAAACATTTTTACATTTTTATCTACTTCCAATTTAAAGTTTGTTCTTTTATTTTTATTTAATGTTTCTCTATTTATACCTTAAACTAGAGTACTTTAATTTTTGAAGAAAGATTTCTATTATTTAGTTAACAATAATCAACACTTTTCATCACTGATTTCTAAATACATTTTACTGCTAATTATTTTCTGAATTTTAAAAATGTGCAAGGACATAAAAATAATAACTCAAATTTAAACTTCAACCTAAAGACATTAGTTGGTAAACCAATATAGAAAGTGTCATTTTACTGACTCAGTCACAGATTAATGCTTATTAATACATGACTTAGAAGCCTTTTAACATGGATCATAGAATCCAAGCAAACTAACATACTACACAGAAGTAATTTATAGGTTTCCTCTTCATTTTCTTCTATCATATTCATAATATAGTCTAACCCTGGTATATACTACTATATTGTCTAGAATGTATGATATCCTCAACTTAAGATAAATTATTATTATTATTATTATTATTATTATTATTATTATTATTATTTGGGGTTTTTTTTTCGGTACTGAGGATGGAACCCAGGGCATTCTACCTCCGAGCTATACCCCTAGTTCTATTATTTTAGTCTTTATTTTGAAACAAGGTCTCACTGAGTTGTAAAGGGCCTCACTAAGTAGCTGAGGCTGTCTGAGAACTGCAATATTCCTGTCTCAGCCTCCCAAATACTAGGATTACAAGCATATACTACCATGCCTGGGGATAAATTATTATTATGTGCTACTGAGCACATACACATACACAAACACAAACACACACAGCCAGTTATTCTATGATACCAGATCAATTGGAAGATTCAGACTGATTTCACTGATGTTAAAATATGTGTGTATGTGTAGGAGTGTGGGTGTCTAAGAAATAATTTGTTTGCTAAGCCTTTTATGGCCTTGATGTAAAGTGCTAAAACCAGCAGAATTTTAGGCATCAACCTTCATATTTGTTGTAATACCTCATTGTTGCTCAAAATACTTTGTAACAGAAGTGCCTATTTTCAGAAAGTATAAATTATTATCAGGTAAAAACTTTCACATTAACAGGGCTATTTATTTCTATTTGTAGTCTAAGCATCCATTGTAATGGTTGCTAGAGCTATTGCAGTAAAACTGGAAAGTTTAACTATATGGGAAGTTTAAAAAGCATCCATATAAGTTTTGCTTTGTTTTTTTGTAGACAAATTTTCAGAAAGTCAATTGCACATGAGTTTGTTATTCAAGAGATATTTGAAAATAATTTACTTCAAAAGTTGAGCAAAAATAATGAAATATGTAAAAATATATTATCTACAAGCAAGGATAAATGCATATATACAATAATGCTTAAATTTTAAACCATTGATGAAGATGAATATTTTCATCTGCAAGTGATAAGGTTATTTTTATGGCTAATATTTTATGACATTGTCAAATAATTCAAAATTATTACAAATAAGGAAACTGTACATCAGAGCTAAACTGCTTTCATCATATAGAATGTTCCTGTTCTAATTTTTTGTGAAAGAGCACAGGTCATAATGAAAACAGCTGGTGGTATGATCATTGGAAAAGCATTCAGCCATGCTCTTCCTTAATGGGTCTGACAGCCTTGAAATTAGATAAGCTATCAGTGACTGTCACATTTGGCAGCTGGGGACAATCATGGTTGGTATGATTTAGAAAATTCTTCAGTACTACTTGTATGAAAGCCATACAGATTATAATTTTAAAAATCAGTCAATACCTTTGCAGGAAAATTTTCTAAATCTATACAAAGATTTATATAACCAATTATTTTAGGGCAGTACATTGATTTCTCACTGACAAATATGCTATAATAATCAATATTTCAGCTTTTTAATATTTCGTATTGTCATATATTGTCTTTATTTTGTATTACATTTTAGCCTTGGCAAGTAAAGAGTAATGTGTGTATCTCTACAAAGCGCTGGGTCAGCCATTTGTCAGTCTTTTGGGGGGGAATCCAGAAAGGAGATGTGAATCGAGGTATTTTATAATTCAGCTTACTCATTTCTAGCTCAAGAATCGGTTTTGTCCTAACCGCCTGTCATTTCACACTAAACATATATTTTACTAGAGTAAGAATGTTAAGTAGACCACTTAAAGTCTACAGTCCAATTTTGTTATTTTTCTTCCACTTTAGCTAACATATTTTAAGTGGAATTAGATGAATGTGTTTCATTGTACCACATCAGAATCAAATGAGGCCACGGGGAGGCTGTTATGTGCATCTGAGTTCAAGTAACTTGAATGTCTTTATGATCGACTAGTAACTGAATACCCCTTGGCACCTTGTGAAATTAGCAGCCTGCCATTTGCATGCAGGTCTAGGATAACATATCAGTAGTATATTTGTCTAATTACTGGAGTTTCCAGTTCCCTTGTGAACAAAGCTAGAGTAATGAACCATTTTAAATAATGTAACGGTAATATTATAAAATCCCAGAGCTTTACAGTCACTTTCTTCAGTATAGTCCCAGCACGTATGAAAGACATCAGGAACTACAGATGTTTGTCACACTTCGTAGATGTGTTGGATGACATTTTATAATGCTGAGAATGTTCCAAACTATTTTTAGAAGAAAGCTTAAAAACATAAAGAAAATGAATGCTTCCATGGGGTTAAAATAGTGTAGCTCTGATTATTTCAACATCTTATTAAAACTTCTAATGTATCCAGAAAGGAAGTAAAGAAAAAAAATGTTACTACTGTTTCCTTGTTTTGTGGTCTTTTATTTAACCAATTAATAAGCTTTATAAAGCTACATAAGTGGAGCTCAGATTTATAGATATATTTATTTTTGTATGTATCAAACCCTGGGTCCTATATGGCTGTTATGTTTATTTTCTTTTTAATTTGTTTTTTGGCACTGGGCTTAAGCCAGGGGCATTTTACCTCTGAGCTATTCTCCTTGTCCCATTTATTTTTAAACAAGAGTCTCTAAATGGCTGAGGCCAACCTCAAACCCGCAATCTTCCTCTCTCAGCCTCCTAAGTACTGGGATTGAAGTCATGCACCACCAAACCCAGCCTTTATAATTATCTTTAAAGAAGCCCTTTAAACATGCTGTTGTAAACTGAAGTCTTGACTCTTGCTTAAACATGTCTTTATTTTGCTGACATATTACACCAAATATTTAAGATCTTGTAGTGTACTAATCAGTTTTGTGTTACTATGAGATATCTGAGACAGCTACCTTATAAAGAGAAAAGGTTATTTTAGCTCACGGTTTAGGCTGGAGTCCAATATTGGGCAGAACCATTGATGTAGCCTCTGATGAGGGTAGCAAATAGCACAAGATGGTGGCAGGGGTTGAGAGAATCAAATATTCACATCTTCTCAAAGAGCAGAGAGAATGCGGATGGGTGGAGTCGTGCTTACTATTTTAATAACATCCTTCTTGGGAAAACTATCAAAGGATCACATGAGAAATACCTCAAGTCCCCAGTGACCTAATGATTTTCCACTTTGCCCCATCTTGCAGAGCTTCTAATACCTCACAACTCTACCACCCTCGGAAACAAGTCTTCAGGCATGATAGTCCCCTGGGGCCGCTCAAGCCACACCCAGAACTGGTTACTGCCATTGGGCTGCTTAGTGTTCTATTTGTTTTAAGATTTATTTTTATTCTGAGGAATTCAGATGATAAAAAGTAATTTAAAAAATCAAAATCATGAGGAGCCAGGCATGGTGGCACATGCTTATAATCCCAGCATTCAGAAGACTGAGACCGGAGAATTGTGGTTTGCAGACAGCCTCAGCTACTTAGTGAGGCCCTTTGCAACTCAGTGAGACCCTGTTTCAAAATAAAGAAAAAAAAAAATAGGACTGGGGGTGTAGCTTTGAGGTAGAATGCCCCTGGGTTTCATCCCCAGTACCGAAAATAAAATCAAGATGAAAATATAAACATCTAATAGAAAACAAGTATAATTATAATTATTTATATATTACTTAAGATTATAGATATAAGGAAATAAGCATAATCTATGAAATGACAACTAAGTTTGAAACTTGACAATATAGGTCATTATTCTGAGAGAATAATCTTACAATGCACGTTTTTGGAAATGTTAATCATTAGCTTTAGTTCATTTTCTCTTGGAGTGCATCAATTTATTACTGAAAACTATAAAAATAGCTACAAAGCTTCATTGTTTGTTAAGAAATTTCTGGTGAATAAAATTTCACCAGAATTTTCTAGACCCCTAAACTCTATCCCTCTGAAAGTCAGACTTTACATTGTTCTTTCCCATTTCCAAAATGTAAAATGCTTTACTTCTGAAATTTCTCCAGAATTACTATGTAATTTAAAGTTAATAGAAAAACAATGTTGTGCTGTCTAATAACTATCTCATGTTTTGAGTTGAGCTAAAATAATTGGCTATTATAATGAGATATATTTCAATTTTTACAAACCAATTCCATGTTCATTTTTCTTAAACAGGAACGTTAGTTCCTATTTCCCGGTGAGCTAATTAGAAAATAACTGCTACTTTTGTGTGCTAGAAAATGTATATTAGAGCTAGACACGGTGTCTCACCTCTGTAACTTAGTATTTGGAGGCTAAGACAGGAGGATCACAGTTTTGAGTACAGCCTCAGCAACATAATGAGGCCCTCAGTAACTTAGCAAGACCCTATTTTAAAATGAAAATAAAATAAGGCTGAGAGGTAGAATACCATTGAATTCAATCCCCAGTACCACAAAAAATATAAGAAAAAGGAAGAAAGAAAATGCATGTTAATGTCCTGACAGAATTAGTTGCTTGAAAGCTGGCCATGGTAAAGAAGTTGTAAAATAATAGCCTCAAAAGAAATTAAGAAAAAAATCACTACTACCAAAAGAATATCAGAGTCTATTTATACATAAATGCTGCATCTGAAAATTGCCATGTGAGTGAACTGCTATTAGTAGAAATCATGGCCAAAGGGAATAGAAATTTATTTTATTATTCCATTTTAAGTGATCATCATTTTATGATGTGTTCCCAGTGGATCCATAAAGAGGTTTGTATGTTTTGCATTTACCACACACAATAAGTGTTGCCCTGGGATTCTGTTTTTGTCTTATTTCTCTAGTTTTAAAATGTGTAATTCTCAGGAGGTTCTGCTATTCTTTGTTCTTTTCCCACAAATTCAGTTAACTATTTAATTTCAGGAAACTCCACTTTTTTGATGTTTTAATCATATGGTTTTTAGCTTCAAATAAATAGAAATTCTAGAAATGGATGGCAAACCTTTGCATGCCAAAGAAAACGCTAACAATAATAGCAAATTAAATAGTATAACTTTAAAACCCTTTTCTCTCATGCTCTCTGAAAAAATAGTTGTATACATTAATACAATGCAATAGTCTACTGAGAAGATTAAAAAGTTATCAAATCCCACGTACTATTTCTGCAAGGCAATTTCCCCCTGAATAAAGGCTGGAGAGTAATTTTAAATGTAGGATATAATTACAGCTATCTCCCACTTGGTGTCAGTGATCCATTCCTAAAACCTGAAATTTGGTGCAACAATGTTAACCAGGAGTCTATATTTCATTATTTTAAGTGATATATATCATTCTCAAACTCTCAACTGAGAACAGTTTATAAATTACCAATTTGTGCTAAGATGTAAGGAAAAAAGTTAAAACATATTTTGTGCTGTAAAGTTTATACCTTAAAAAAATCAAAGTATTGTCATCAGCAAACTTTCACCAGGAGATCTTATGTAAAATGTGCCTGTTCTGCCTGTTGGGATGTAAAATATTAAAGGGTAATAATTTCATCTATTTTTTAACAACAGTATAAATATATCTTAAAGTTATTATTTAGAATGAAATGCTTACCTTTGCCTTTAAACTAATGAATTTTGCCTTCTAAAATTCATTGCATATTTTATGTCATCTAGATACCAAATCTTTTTTTTTATTATTATTATTATAGTGATTAAAAAAGAAGAGCAAAGCGAGGGATTAAAATGTTGATTTCTATGGTTGTTCTTAATAGAAATAAAAATATTCTTTTATCTTATGTATTACACAATAATTGGTTTATCAGAGGAAAGAGTGGAAAATACCATAAGTGCTGTGTGCGGGTATGTTTGTATCACTTTGAATCTTACTATGATGTATATTTACAATATGCTAAGAAAAGTTCAAGGCCAAAAGTAAGCCAAGATGTCAATAAGAAATCATAACCTAAAATAATCTGTATGCACAAATTTAATAGGGCTACAGAAAAATGTTCTTCAATCTTACCCATATAAAAACTGGTTCAATCCTGAGATTTATTTAATGTACTTTTTAACTTGTAATATGTAACTTTACTGACCTACTGTGAAGTTAACACGAATTTTCTTATTGCTAGGAGGAGATGAAAATGGTCTTTCACTTTTTCATTACAATTTAGAGAAAAAATACCCACTGTTTGGCTTTTTTCTCTTAGTCAACTAAAAGATACATATTTTACAATATTTAAAAAATGTGACACATTAGAAATAAATTTTTTTATATTGTTGATACCATTGCACTTTATATCATAGTTTTGTTTTTTTTTTTTGGGGGGGGATGTTTTGTTGGTCTGGGGATGGAATCCAGGGGCATTTGACCTCTGAGCTACACCCTCTGTCATTTAAGAGTCTATAATGGTTATTAAAAAACTATGATATAAACCCAGCATGCTGGCACACGCTTGTAATCCCAGAATTTGGGAGACTGAGACAGGAGGATCACGGTTCACGGACAGCCTCAGCTACTTAGTAAGGCCCTCTGCAACTTAGTGAGACCCTGGCTCAAAATAAAGAATATAAACCGGGCGTGTTGGCGCACGCTTGTAATCCCTGCACTTGGGAGGCGGAGACAGGAGGATCGCGCAGGTTCAAAGCCAGCTGTGCTGGTTTAAGAGACCCTGTTTCCAAATAAAAATATAAAATAGGTCTGGGAGTGTAGCCCGGAGGTAGAAGGGTTTCCAGGAATCCCAGTACTACAAAAAAAAAAAAAAAGATTTGGCATTATTATTATTATTATTATTATTATTATTATTATTATCATCATCATCATCATCCTCATTATTGCAGTACTGGAAATAGAACCCAGGGGCATTCTACCTCTGAGCTACACCTCCAGCCCTATTTTTTTTTATTCTTTATTTTTAAACAGGGTCTCACTGAGTTACAAAGGGCCTCACTAAATAGCTGAGGCTTTCGGCAAACTGTGATCCTCCTGTCTCAGTCTCACAAGTGCTGGGATTCTAAGCATGCACCACCACACCTTGCTATGGCCTGATTATTTACATAGGTGCAGCAAGGGTGTTAATTTGCCATAGGACCCCTCTTAGGTTTGCTTTGCTGAAGGTTTTTGATAGCAATCTTGCACTGGACCTTTAAAAGCCTCTTGAGGCCCAGAAACCTAGACAAAAAACACACCTCCAGACTCCACCTGTAGTCATTTATTTGGGTGAACTTCTCAATGTCTAGAATTTTCCAAGCATCCTGTGACCGCCAAAAATTGATCTTTCATACTTACTCCTATGGCTGGCAACCCTGTAAGCAAAGTTCCACTCCAATTTTCCCAAGAGGGCTCTGTAAATATTAGCTCCATCAAGCTGATCTTTTTTTCTTAGAAGTGTCTGCTCAAACATGATCACATGGAGCTTCAATCTAAAGCATGACTTTCCAGACAAGACCTTGGCTTCATAATCAAGTTTTCTAATCATAGTTTAGTGTAAGGAAGGATCAATTATTATTGAACCATGCAAAGAGCTATATTGCTACAAAATTTTTTCAATAAGAGTTTTCAAATTCAAAGCTAAGGAAGAAATATGATTTACAAATGTTTAATTTTACTTTATAAAAGTAGTCTACTAAACCATTATTATAGATTGCTTAAGAAGAAAGAGAAAGGTCTTTTTAATTTTTGGCAGTACCCAGCCCAATTGTTTTATTTTTTTTATTTTGAAACAGGTTCTCACTAACTTTCAGAGGATCTCACTAAGTAGCTGAGGCTGACCACGAACCTTCGATCTTTCTATCTCAGTCTCCCAAGTGCTGGGATAACAAGTGTGTACTACCACACCTGGCATAAGGCCTTGTTATATACCCGGACTACCTAAAAAATAAAATAAAATAAAAAACCAAAATCAACAACCTTCCAAATACAATTATGAAGACCACAATTATTTATTTACTTACTTATTTATTTTGTGGCACTGGGGATGGTACCCAGTGGCATTCTACCTCCGATCTACCTCCTCTTCTCTATTTTTTATTCTTTATTTTGAAACAGGGTTTCACTAAGTTGCAGAGGGCCTCATTAAGTAGCTGAGACCTCAGATTCTCCTGTCTCAGCCTCCCAAGTACAGGGGTTACAAGTGTGCGCTACCACACCCAGCCAATCACTGTATACTCATATTCAGCTCTTTGAAATTTTTGTTCCACTGAATCTTATTAAAAATCTCATAAACCCATCCGTTTCATGACAACAATTCTGAAACTCAGTTTCGCTGGCATGATCTCAAAGCCTGTTTAAGTGATGCCATTAGAAGCTCATACTCCAAAGTACCTCACACTGCCCTTTCCAGGAGGATCTCAGTTCTTTGTTGAAAGCACAGCCTCTGACCTGAACCTGATTTCAGGGATTTCAGGACAGTAGCAGCATGAAGCAATAAAGTACTGACCTGAGATAAGTAAAGGTGTCAAAGGACTATTGTTCAATTAGGGAAGATTTTCAAAGGTGAAAGATCAAGTGAAAATCCATAACAATAATTCAATTGACCACTGGCATGTAAAATAAGAAATAAAATCATTTCAAACCTTGGATTAACATGTTCTTTAAAGAGAATAAAAACTTGATGTAAGCATCAAGTGATGTAATCTTGACATAGGTCATGCTCATATAAAATATATACTAAGATATACTAAGAAGTCTTAGATTCAGTAAATAAGTGGCACATGTTAAATATCTATATAATGAAAAGCCATAGGTAATTATTGTGAAGTCCTAGTTGAAAACTACTGAGCTGGAAGATTCTATATCAAAATTAAAGAAATAATGATACACCTATACTGTTTTAAAACAATTAAAATCATGACTGACAGATTAATCCCTTGGCATCTCACACCAAGGCAAAGTAGTACCACGACTCTGACAAATAGTAACATAATATGGACAGGGAAGACACTAAAAAATAGAAAACATTAAATAAATCTCATTATTTCTAGCACTTCTTTCTTTAAAAGATGAAAGAAGAAATGTTTGTGACTCTTCAGAGCTCTCTTGAAAATATCAAAGATAGTTTTAGGCATAAGATATCCAAAAAGCTATTTTACTTTATATTAGAATTTGCTTTTGGAAAAATAAAAAATTAAAGGTTGTTAAGAGGCTTTAATACTTAATTTAGGAATTGAATCAAGCTACCTAAGACATAATATTGTCACTCATTTCAAAGTGTTAATAAAACATATAAAAATGAAACATAAAAGGTAGTATGCTTGTAAAGAATCTAAGATCTTTTCTAAAGTGAGAAACCTTTGTTTTCTTTGACAAGCACATCAGAAAATCAACAAAAAACATAGAAGGCAATTCTGGTAAGACACAAAATTTTTATTATGCAGGCATATACTGTACAGAAAAAATGTGAATAATTCTTCATGTAGTAGGTTATGGTTAGAAAAAGAAATCTAAGGAATCAATTCCATCAAAACTAAACACATTCTACTCAGAGATTAAAATCAAGGCAAAATTCATTTCCAACTTTTTCTTTAATTATGTTTTGTGTGTATGTGTGTGTGTGGTGCTCAGGACTGAAGTCAGGGGCATTGTATCTCCAAGCTACATCCCAGCCCAGTTCTTTTATTCTTAATTCTAAAACAAGTTCTCACTAAGTTGTAGAAGGCCTTACTATTGACCAAGGCTAGTTGCAAACACAGATCCTCCTGTCTCAGGCTCCCAAGTACTGGGATTACAAGCATTTGCCACCACACCAGGCTTTATTTTCTCTTATATTTTATAAAAAACTGACTCTTTAAGACCAATCTTAGGAAGCCCACAAGATCAAAATTAGTTTAATATTTTACTCAAATATTATTAACATAAATCAATTCATCATTGCTATCTTTAAACAAATAAATAAGTAAACCATTTTAATTTTTTAAATTTAGAACATTGTAAATATCAATAATTATTACCCATAAAATATCTTTGAAATCCTCAATAAGCCTTAAAGGTGCAAAAAGATTCAGAGATTCAAAAATCACTCCTTTAGAGCCAGGCGTGGTGGCTCACGCTTGTAATCCCAGCATTTGGGAGACTGAGACCTTAGGATCGCGGTTCGCGGACAGCCTCAGCTACTTAGGGAGGCCCTCTGTAACTCAGTGAGACCTGGTTTCAAAATAAAGAATAAAAATTAGGGCAGGGAGTGTAGCTCGGAGGTCGAATGCTCCTAGGTTCCATCTCTAGACCCACACAGAAAAAAATCACTCTTTTAGCAAAAACCTTTTATCTTTTTTTTTTTTTTTTTTTTGGTGGTACTGGGGTTCCTGGAAGCCCTTCTACCTCCGGGCTACACTCCCAGACCTATTTTTTATACTTTTTTATTTGGAAACAGGGTCTCCTAAGCCAGCGCGCGCGGCTGGCTTTGAACCTGCGCGATCCTCCTGTCTCTGCCTCCCAAGCGCGGGGATTACAAGCGTGCGCCTCCACGCCCGGCTAAAAACCTTTTATCTTAAAAAAAAAAAAATAAAGGCATTCATATGAGAGCATTTCTATAAAACTATTTTTATAAGTATTCTCATTCCAGTATATCAATTATACTGTTTAACCAAAGTTACTTCTACTGGGGGGAGGGGGGCTAGACCTTCATAAATAATATATATCTGCATCCCTAGATTTCAGTATCACTTGTGAACAGAGACATTCTTTAAACTGAACTTTTCAAAATATCAAAAACCAGCACATTCATTACAGGACCCAAAGATACAATCTCCGTAGCATATGAAAAAGTAGGAAGCCAAAGCAATCAAATGTAAAATTATATTTATTAATTTGTTTCAGTGTTTTGTATTATAAATTATCTAGTTATCTAAAGAAAATAAATTAATTTAGTTTAATATTGGTCCAAAGATTTAAATTACCTAAAGATCATAAAAAATTAAGAACCCTTAAGTGGGAGGTATATCTTCAGTAGTAGAGTGCTTGCATGTCATGAATGAGGCCCGTAGCACTAAAAATAAAATAAAATAAATTTAAAATTTAAGTTGACATACAAAACCTAATTCTCCTAACAAGAATTATTAGAATAGTGAATGAATCTGGTTAAACTCAAACTTCCACTTTTCATAATCTTGAGTATTAAGTAGAAATAATACTAGCTATTTGATAATTAAACCTATGGAAGTTGAGGAAGAACACACCCAGTGTAATAGAAATCTATCCTTATATTTGACATAGACATATCAAAGTATAATAACATCAATTTTTATAATATAGTAATATTATATATTATTAAAATATTTGGTTATTTTTAAATAATATTTTTAAATTGCTTCATATGCCATGATTCACTGAATTTATATACACTTGAATTTTTAAAATACTTTCAAATTATTTCCAGTAAGAATAATGTTTTATTTTTTGACTGTTTTTAGATATTTTATTTTTTAAATTTTTAAATTTTTATATTTATGTGGATCATATTGAAAATGACATATATTCACACAGTGCTTGGTGCCCTCCCCCGACTTCCCCTTTCCCTCACTCCCAACAGTAAGAGTCCAGGTTGACCATGCTACATTCACACTTACACATATTCAAATGTAGCTCCTCCATTAATCAGCCTCAGCCTTTTTCCTCTAGCTTTGCTGTGGTTTCTCCTCCATTATTCTGGAGTCTCTCTCATATCCCCAATACTCCCTAGTTTGGGCATATTAGAGAAAACATATGTCCTTTTTATTTCAGTGATTGGCTGACCTCATTAACATAATATTCTCCAAGTTTCCCATCTTATTATGAATGACATGATTTTGTTCATTATTGCTGAGTAGAATTCCATTGTGTGTATTACCCATAATTTTGCAATCCATTAATCTGTTGATAGAGACCTTAGTTGGTTCCATATTTTGGCTATTAAGAATTGTGCTGTGATGAACATGGATATGCATATATTACTGTAGCTCTCTGATTTCAATCCCTTTGGAAAGATACCCAGGAGTGGTATAGCCAGATCATATGGTGGATCCATTTCCAGTTTTCTAAGGAAACTTCACACTGATCTCCATAATGGCTGAACTAGTTTGCACTCCCACCAACAGCATAAAAGAGTTCCTCTTTACCCACATCCTCAGCAGCATTTGTCATTTGACTTCTTTATGCCTGCCACTCTGATTGGGGTTAGATGGAATCTCATCGTAGTTTTGATTTGTATCTCCCTGATGGCTAATGATGTTGAATGCTTTTTCATGTATCAATTGGCCATTTGTATCTCTTATTTTGTGAAGTGTCTATTCAGTTCAGTTGCCCATTTCTTGATTGGGTTATTTGTTTTGCTTGTGTACAGTCTTTTGAGCTCTTTGTATTTTCTAGATATTAGCCCTCTATGGTAAAGATCTTCTCCCATTCTGTAGGCTATCTTTTTAGGTTCTTAATGGTTTCCTTTGATGAGAAGAAACTTTTTAGTTTGATGCCATCCTACTTATTAATTCTTGCTTTAATTTCCTGTGCTTTGGAGTTCTTGTTGAGAAAGTTACCCTCTGTGCCTATATGTTAGATTATTGAGCCTATGCCCTCCTCTAATAGCTTCACAGTCACTGGTCTAATTTCTAAGTTTTTGTTCCATCTCGAACTGATTCCTGTGCATGGTGAGAGATAAGGATTTAGTTTCATATTTCTACAAATAAATAGCCACTTCTCCCAGCACCATTTGTTGAAAAGGCTGTCTTTTCTCCAGTGTATGAGTTTGGTCCCTTTGTCAAAGATCAATTGACAATAAGTGTGGGTTTGTTTTTGTATCTTCTATTCTGTTCTATTGGCCTGTATGCCTGTTGCTGTGCCAGTACCACACTGTTTTTACTCTTATTGCTCTGTAGTATAATTTGAATTCAGAGACTGTGATACCTTTTGCATGGTTCTTATTGCTGAGAATTGTTTTGGCTATTCTGGGTCTTTCTTTCTCCATATAAAATTCATGACTGTTTTTTCTAGGTCTGTGAAGAATGCTGCTGGTATTTTGATAGGAATTGAACATTAAATCTGTAGATCACTTTTGGAAGAATGACCATTCTGATGATACTTATCCTCCCTATTTAAGAGCAAGGGAGATCTTTCCATCTTCCAAGGTCTTTTTCAATTTATTTATTTAATGTTTTACAGTTTTCACTGTACATGTCTTTTACATCTTAGGTTAGGTTTATTCCTAAGTATTTTATTGGTTTTGAGGTCTTTGTGAATGAATTGTTTTCTTTATTTCTTTAATTGTGAATTCATTGTTGGCATATAAAAAGCAACTGATTTCTTTAGATTGATTTTGTATTCTTAAACTTTACTGAATTGATTAATCAGCTCCAGAAGTGGTTGAGTTCTTTGAGTCTTCTTTATAAAGAATCATGTCATCTGCAAACAAGGATAATTTTAATTCCTCATTTCCTATTTGAATTACTTTGATATCCTTTTCTTGTTTTATTGCTATTCAAGAGTCTCGAGGACTATATTGAAAAGGGTTGGTGATAGTGGGCATGTTTGTCTTGTTTCTGATTTTAGAGGAAATTCTTGCAGTTTTCTCCATTCAATATGATGTTGACTCTGAGTTTATTGTATATTGCCTTAATGATGTTGAAATACATTTCCTGCCTTCTGTTGGCTTTGGGATTAGAGTGTTTTTAGGTCCTTAAGATGTGTTATTGGGTTGTTTACTGGGCAACTCTGTTCTTATATGGGCATTCAACGCCATAAACTTTTCTCTTAACACCACCTTCAAAGTGTCCCCTAGATTTTGGTAAGTTGTGTCTCTATTTTTTACTTAGTGCCAGGAATTTATTTATTTTTTCCCTTATCTGATTTTACCTACTCATCATTCAATAGTGTATCAGTCAATCTCCGTGTATTTAAATAGTTTCTTTTTGTCTTATTTTTGTTGATTTCTCCATCAATTTTGAATAGTAACCTTGCTGAATATAGCACTTTGGGTTGGAAGTTGTTTTCTTCCAGAATCTGGATTACATCATTCCAGTTTCTCCTGGCATTCATGACTTGTGTTGTAAAGTCTGGGGTAATTTTTATTGTTTTTCTCTTATATGTTACCCATTCTTTTGTTCTCACTGCTTTTAAGATTCTTTTCTTAGCCTCTGTTTTGGTCATTTTGATTATTACATGGTGTGGGGAGGTCCTTCTTTGATGTGTATGTATAAGTCTCTTTCCATGCTTGGAAAATTCTCTGAAATTATTTCTCTGAAGAGATTACGAATACCCTTGGTCTGTACCTCTACACTTTCTTCAATGTCTTTTACCCATAAGTTACGACATTTCATGTTGTCCCATAGTTTTTGGATGTTTAGGTTTTGTTGCTGTAATGACTTCTGTATGTTGTTGATTGTGCTTTTGATTTTTAATGAACTATCTTCTGAGAGTGATATTTTATTTTCCACTTCATCTCATCTTATAATATTTCTTTCTTTTGCTGTCTTTATTTCATTTATTGACTCTCATTTTGTTCCAGCCCTCTTTCTGATTCTTTTGTAGTGTCTCTATTTAAACTTTCATTTTCTGTACACTTGATGTGAGGCCTTTCATCATATTAAAGATCAAGATTCTAAATCTCCTTCTTGCATTTCTTGTAGGTCAGTATTTATAATTTCCTTTATTTCTTCACTGTTCCTAGTTCACATATTTTCAGGGTTCTCAGGCTTCCTTTTCTGCCATGTCTTGGCATATTCTTTTTTGTGGATATTCTGTCTGATCCAATCTTAGTATTAGGAATTTAGAGGTGTCAGCAGTGAAGTAGTGCTTTTTTCAATGGTGAGGGTTGGGGGGAGGAGCTGGGGCAATGGGTACAGGATTTGAGTAAAGTAGAGGATATGGTTATTGATATGAATTTAAGTATAATAAGATAGTGTCAGGAGAATGAGAGGTTCAAGAGTAGGATTCTTGTACTTAGACTATTTAAGTATGGAGATATGAAATAGCTTGAATATAAAATAAGGATATACAATAAGGGGAAAAGTTTTGAGAAAAGAGAGTAGATAGGCTAGAGTGAAGATGTTTGTAAAGGGAATGAGGGGAAGGAGCAAACAAATATGCATAAAGTAACAAAACAAATTACAAAAATTAACAATTTAAAAGACCAAAAAAACAAACCAAAAGAAACAAAAAGAAATAAGAAAAAAGAATTAACACAAATATAAAAAAGATAAAAACAAAAAGAACTAGTGTCAGTGTGAGAGAAAATAAAATAAACAAACAAAGAAACAAAAAAGTAGTCCTTCAAATTTACATATATAGGGCTCAGGCCTGTATAATATCTGTACATCTGTTCACTGTGGTAGATTCTGGAATATATTCTAATGTCTCTCATTTGCTCCATACCCTATTGTCAACTTTTGTATCCACTTTATGAGTGTTTGTATCCCTCTCTCATCTCTGACAGCTTTGTGTTTAGGTGTCAGTGGTTGGGTGTCACTGTTAATGAGTTCAGTGTAAGCTCAGGGTTCTGCATTTCCCCAGCGTGGGCTCTTTGCTTTCTAGCCCTGTGCTCCACACCCTCCCCCTGTGCTCTGTACCCTCTAGCCCTGGGCATTGAGCCCTCAGACCCTAGACTCTGCAGAATCCTCCAGCCCTGTGCTCTGCACTCTCCACCCCTGGCTTTGTACTCTCCGTCCTGGGCTCTGTGGTCACAGGCATTGTGCTCTGATCTTCCATCCCTGGGCCTGTGCCTCCCTACCTGTATGGCAGAGGGTATCCAGTGTAGACTTGGAGCAAGCCCCTGTGACCCTTTGCAGGTACTGTACCTTGAGCACTATGAGCCTTTCCTGTTCCTCTGTAGGTTCTAACTGGACTACTTCTGGGATGGGCCACCAGAACTTAGCCTGTCAGGGTCCCATGGCTGCTCTGAGTAGTCATCTGCCTCCTCCGAGTAATGCAAGCAGTTGCCTGGCTGTCCAGCCAGCCAGGTCACTGAAAGGCATAGTGTGCTATTTCAGAAGCCACCTCTAGTGTGCACACAGGGTTTTGAATCTTTTTCTGTGTTCCTGAAGCATGGTGCTGGTAACTTAAGAGGTTGGAGCTCTGCCGCCACTTTCTGCACTTCAATTCTTGGATTGTTTATCTAATTTCTTGGGGCTGCAGTGCCAGATCTGGCAATCGCAGTTTGGGCCTAGGTTGGAGATGGAGTCAGGTGCCATACCAGGTCATTCATGCACTCGGGTTTTTTTACAGTGGATCTTGTGTTCAGATTACTGGATTTCTTTCCACTATAGTTCCCGTTTTTGTTTTGGTTCATAAGTATCTTCTGCTGCTTTGTTTATTTTGTCAAGATGCTGCATTCTTGGTTGTTGAACTTTATTTGTTCCATCTACTGAGATGTACTGTGTCCCACAGTTGCCATTTTGAATCCCCCAAGAATAATGTTTAAATACAGTCTACTAGAAGTATTAGAAGTTTAATAGGGAGTTATAAAATAATTTTACCTACATAAATATTTATGCCCTTTAGTCAGTTGGCCAGAAGAATCTTTAAGAAATTTTACAATGTAATTTATTCCTTTAACCAATATAGGAAAATATTAAAACTTTATATAATGACACATAAAGGCCTTTCTGCACTCCAGACATACAGCTAGAGCTACAAACACAAACAGAATTTATATAACTTTAGATTACAAATAATAGCCATGGTTCAAGAACAAACACATAATTACAAAATTCTTAGTATCAAAGAATTATTCTCTTACCAATTGGTTTGTATTCTTAAGTCTCTACAAATATACTAATGG
The DNA here is from genome assembly GCF_963383645.1 of Muscardinus avellanarius. Taxonomy (NCBI): domain Eukaryota; kingdom Metazoa; phylum Chordata; class Mammalia; order Rodentia; family Gliridae; genus Muscardinus; species Muscardinus avellanarius. The sequence continues at coordinate 51,437,279 of NC_137789.1, read as the reverse complement.
ACTATAGACATTATGTCTCTATTTGGTAGGAGATGAAAAAAAAATTTGTAAGTTTTTTATGTTTATCTATTTTAGAGATCAACAAATGATCAGACCTTAAGACAAAATTTTCAATTAAAAGAAAATACTAACAAGCCAGAAATTACTAACAAGCCAGATTCTCTGTTGTCTCTCTTTGGATAGAGAGTAAGTTTCTACCAAATATTATTCCATTTATAGAGATCATCACATGGTCAGACTATAATGTAAATTTTTCACTAAAGGTTAACTTACCAGCCCCCCCCCAAAAAAAAAGGCAAAATGAGTAGCATGCAGGTGAGGTTAGAAAAGCAGGAGAGTTGTCCAAGTGTGAGGCTTTGGACTCACATCTGAAAGATTAAGCTATCTGTGAGGGACACCTGTCCAGTGATGAATTTTACCTGATTCTGGTAGATAAATCCATCTGGGCATCTTAGTAAAAATGTTCAAAATTTTAAAAAATATTTTTCTTTAAAACATCAGTTTTGGGGATCAAGTTCACTGTATAGTAACTATGTTTAATACTTACTAATCTATTAATTTTAAAATATCTAAAAGGCTATTTTTCAAATATCTTTTCACAAATGAGTAAGATTATGGATATGTTAATTAGTTTGGCCTAATTATTCCACATTGCATTATGTTTTGATATATATATACATAAATGTCATTATGCCTTATCAATTATAAAATATTTAATAAAAAGGTAAATCATGTCTTGTATATTGATATAAAATGTATATGTGTTAAAGAAATTATGAAGTAAAGATATATTGTGATGGTTTGCAAATGTGAAAAAAAGTTAGGATAGCAAGTCAAGTAAAATCATTCTCAGGCAGGACAGCATTTACCTAAAACTGCTAAGGAGTTGGAAAATAGCCCAAAGACAATGATCAAGACTAGATTTTAATAGGTCTGGAGGGATAGTCTGGAGATGATACTGTTTTTCTATTGAAACCAAATTTTTTTTCTACAAAAGTAATCCTGTATTTTACTTTTATAATATCACTGCCAAAATGGCCCAATAAATATTGACTTGCAGAAGCCTATGGGGTGACTGCTTTGTTGTTTCTACATTGGTTTAGACTAATTCTAAGAACCTTAAGAAACAGAGAATCAGCAGCTGGGTATGGTGGTATAACTTTGAAATTTTAGTACTTGGAAGGCTGAGATAGGAGGATTATAGGTTCAAGGCCACTCTCAGCAATGTAGCAAGGTTCTTAACAACTTAATGATATCCTGTTTCAAAATAAAAAATAAAATAAATCTAGGTTTGGAGTTTGGAGGTAGAATACCCCTAGATTCAATCTCTAGGAACATGTGCGCATGCGCACACACACACACACACACACACTGAATATGGTGGTGCACACCTACAACTCCAGTTCTTGGGAGGCTAAGATAGAAGATTGCAGGTTCAAGGCCACCCTCAGAAATTTAGTGAGATTCTCAGCAATTTAATTATACTGTATTTCAAAATTAAATAAAGAAGGGGTGGGGGTGTTGCTCAAAGGTAAAATGGTCCTAGTTTCAATCCCCAGTACCAATAAAAAAGAAAAAGGAGGAGAACCACCATTTGGTTCAGCCTTGCCTGTACCTTGTTTTCATGACAATTGCTGAAGACAGCATGCAACTCTTTCTCATTCCTACCACAGGTTTTATAATTTGAGCAGGACCACCAAATGTACATGTTCTAAAAATTAGGTATAAGGCATCATCTGCCCAAGCACAAGCTTCTGCTTGTGAGTTTGCACTCTTTTCTTTCTTTTTTGCATTCACACACAGGACTGGTGACAATCTTACCCAGGGGAATCGCATGACATAGCCTAAAGCTGGTAAACAAAGAAAAACATTTGAAAATAGACCAGTTTCTTTCCCTTCCTTGTAGTTTTTCTTGTCTCTTTTCTATTATATTTTTTGAAATAATTCACAAAGTCACTGTGACTTTTTAAAGTTAATTTTTAAAACTTTCTCATGAAATTGACAAGTGTCATTGTAAGAATAAGTAAATGAAGGTAAAATAGAAAAACTAAAAGAGGATTTTGTACTAAAATAAAATGTTGATATGTTTCTTTCAGTATGGATTAAGATACATAGATAATCATAATAAAAATAGAAAATTGTGAAATTATTCTATTTTGGCACACTTAAAATTTAATAAGATAGTGTATACATATATTTTCTATATTGTATACAGGCAGTCTTCCAAGGGTCTTAGAATCAACAATTTCCATAATGCAACTATAAATTAGATATTGTTATTATCCCTGTTTTACGCAAGATAATTGAAGCAAAATTTTGCATAGCCAATTAGTGATGGGGCTATGATTTTACCACATGCCTAATGATTTTGTTAGGTTATCAAATGCATCTACAAGATAATTGTAATGAATGCATTGTTCCCTGTCATGGATATTTGAACCATTATCCATTATAAGACATGGTAAATAATAGTTTTCAAAATAAAGTAAAATCATGACTCACAGAGTTTAAAAAAAACTCATGATAAAGATTTTTATTTAAACCACTAAGGAGAAAACTGATGAGGTGTTAACACTATTAAAAAAATAATCAAAAGAGAGAGAGAGAGAGAGATTTAGGGAGAAAGAATAATGAAATAAATGTGCAAATTGAAGAAAAATTAGTCTCTTTCATGCTGTAGGGAAGCAGTCAATTGAACTGCCAGAGGATGAAATTTACATGCCAATAGACAAGAATAATTTTCCATCACTATGAATTATCTACAATTTGTGAGGTTGAAAATGTGTCTCCTGAAATAAGATAAAGCTGGAAGGTGTACTGTAGACAATACATAATTTTTTCACTGACCAAAAATGATTTTTCCTAAGAGACCCTTTAATAATTCTAGATTTTTGTTATTATAAATAATGTTTTGATTCTTAGTTAATGCTATATATTAAGAAATAAGCATACTATAGATGTGTATATATATACTTATATCCATGTATATATAATTTGTTCCTTATAAAAATTCCTACAAATAAAATTCTTTTTTAAGTTATCAATACATACTGCCAAAGAATCCTCAAAAATGTTGTATTATCAATTCCCCAAAAGAAGACTATAAATACATAATTTTTCACACACAAAAAACACTGGATATTAAATTATCTAACTCTATAATCTTCAAATTCTTATTCCATTTCCACAGTGAGTAAAGATGCACTTTATGCATCAGAATACAATTATAAGCGGAAAAGCTGAAAAATACTGCCTTGGGTAAAGTGACCTTTATATTTGAAGACCTTAAATAAATTTATTAGGCCCCTGGCAGAGACACACGGGGCATGCCGGGCCCCTGGAGAAACTGGGGCCCGGTTTGCAAGGCCCTGGGTCCTGGGCGGGGCTTGTGTGGGACATGCTGGATCCCCAGAAGTCCCAGGGCCCGGGTCACCAGAACCCTGGGCCTTGGGTGGGGTCGCACGGGGCACGCTGGACCCCCGGAAAAACCGGGGCCCAGGTCGCAAGGCTTTGGGCCCCGGGTGGGGGTCGTGTGAGGTATGCCAGACCCCCGAAAGAACCGGGGCCTGGGTCACAGTGCTACTGAGTGCCTGATCCCACAACCTCCTCAAACCACACATACTGTCTTCTCTTATTTAAAAAAAAAAGGAAAGAAAAAGAAAAAAGAAAATAAAAATATCGGAGAGGGGTCATGATGGCCGTGGCAGCTGCCAGGATACTGGAGATACAGAGAAAACTTATCCAACTGAACTGGAATTTTTGGAAAAATTCCCCACGAAGTAGGATTGCTTCTTTTCTACATCCTTAAGAATCCTGGATATCACCTGTAAGGAGTTTAGTGGAAAACTAGGAGGAATGCAGTGTTGGTAGCGTTCGCTGCAATGGTAATGGAGACTTGTATTTTGGAGATAAGGAAATCTGATCCTATCAACCTTATCTTCTGGAGAAAGTACCCCATACGTCGAATGCTACTGTTGCGCATGCTTAGGAACACTGGATAACATGCAGAGTGGAAAAAGAGATTGGGAAATATTTGAAATGGTGGAGGCAGTGGCAATGGCAGCGGCCAGTACTCAGGGGAGGCAGTGATCTGATGCATTACACCTGGAACTTTTGAAGAAATAACCCCATAGGCAGAATGCTACCACCATGTACCCTCGGGAAAGTGGGACAAGCTGCTGGGTGAAGAGGGTGCTCGGATCGGAGCCTGCCGAGGGGTGAGGCTGGTGACAGGGACAGCAAAGCTGGGATTGGAGCCTGCCTTGAGGCAGGGCCGGTGCTGGGAGCAGTGAGGCAGGAATCGGAGCCTGCCATGAGGCAAGGCCAGTGCTGGGGACTCTGAGGCTGGGATCAGACCCTGCCGAGGGGTTAGGCCAGTGTCGGGGCCAGCAAGGCTGGGATTGGAGCCTGCCATGAGGCAAGGCTGCTACTGAGACCTCTGAGGTTGGGATCGGAAACTGCCGAGGGTTTAGGCCAGTGCTGGGGCCAGCAAGGCTGGGATCAGAGCCTGCCATGAGGCAAGGACAATGCTGGGGCCTCAGAGGCCGGGATCGGAGCCTGCTGAGGGGTTAGGCTGGTGCCGGGGCCAGCAAGGCCTGGATCAGAGCCTGTCATGAGGCAAGGCTGGTGCTGGGCTTCTGAGGCTGAGATTGAAGCCTGCTGAGGGGTTAGGCAAGTGCCGGGGTCAGCGAGGCTGCGATCAGAGCCTGCTGAGGGGTTAGGCCAGTGCTGGGGCCAGTGAGGCCGGGATCGGAGCCTGCAGTGAGGCAAGGCAGGTGCTCCTGCCAGAGAGGCCGGGATCAGAGCCTGCTGAGGGGTTAGGCCAATGCTGGGGCCAGCGAGGCTGGGATTGGAGCCTGCCGTTAGCACGGCCGCTACTAAGGCCTCCGAGGCTGGGATCAGAGCCTGCTCAGGAGTTTGGCTGGTGCCGGGGCCAGCAAAGCCAGAATCGGAGTCTGCCATGAGGCAAGGCTGGTAATGGGGCCTCTGAGGCCGGGATCGGAGCCTGCTGAGGGGTTAGGCTGGTGCCGGGGCCAGTGAGGCTGGGATCGGAGCCTGCTGTGAGGCAAGGCCAGTGCTGGGGCCTCCTAAGCTGGGATTGGATCCTGCCGAGGGGTTAGGCCAGTGCTGAAGCCAGTGAGGCTGGGATTGGAGCCTGCCATGAGGCATGGCCGCTACTAAGGCCTCCGAGGCTGGGATCGGAGCCTGCCGTGAAGCAAGGCCAGTGATGGGGCCTCCAAGGCTGGGATCAGAGCCTGCCAAGAGGTTAGGCCGGTGCCAGGGCTAGCAAGGCCTGGATCGGAGCCCGCTATGAGGCAAGGCCGGAGCTGGGGCCTCCGAGGCCAGGATAGGAGCCTGCCGAGTGGCTTGGCCGATGCCAGGATCAGTGTGGATGGGATCGGAGCCTGCCTTGAGGCAAGGCTGGTGCTGAGGCCTCCAAGGCCACGATTGTAGCCAGCCAAGGGGTTAGGACAGTGTGGGGGCCAGCGAGTCCAGGATCGGGGCCTCGCATGAGGCAAGGCCGGTGTTGGAGCCAGCGAGGTCAGGGCCAGAGTCCTCTGGGTGACCAGGCCACTACTGGGGCCGTCAAGAGTGGGATTGGAACTTGCAATGCAGCATGCACAGAGAAATATCATAGAAAATAAAAACCAGATGCTTCCCCTAATTAGCAATAACTAGGAGGAAAGGGGTAACAGGAGGAGGTCGAGTTATAGAAAAGGCCCAATCGCGAAGTAATTAAGGTGACCAATCAGAAGGTATGGGATGGGGGAGGATGGAACCTCTTTAAAACTCAGGATGTGCATAAAGAAATGTATCAAAGATAATCACCAATAAAGCATGGGATCAAGGGATTGGGAGGGAAAGGGATGGGGATTGGATGAGGGCTAATTGGATGGTGTGTGCTTGTATAACCTCTCAAGTCTTATATTCCAATGTGATGTATGATTACAATGCACCAATAAAATAAATTAATTTAAAAAAAGAAACAACACCATTAAGAAAATAGATGATATGCCATTGACTAAAAAATTATATATTTGTGAAAATATCTAGGGTGCTAATAGTGAAAAACTTAACAATACTATTAAAATGAGGAAATTATGTGAGTAAAAATTTTATCCTAAAAATGCACATGCATGGCTATTTAGAAGTTCAAAAGTATTTAAAATTGTGAATCATTGTTTTTGTGACAATTTCTTTAGTGATGTTTTGATTAATCATCATGTTACTCATGTAATAAATTATTTTTTACAAACAAAAATAAATAAATAAATTCATAATGGAACCATGTTCTGAGAGAAGATAATAAAAAGTTACCTAGTCCATCACATTATCTCTTTGACACAAAAGATTATGCATAAATTTTATATACACAAATCCACAAACACACACATCCATACACACACACAAATATATATATGAAAGATTCAAAATGTAGTCACAGGGTAAAGAAAGGATGATTGCACTTGTATGAATGAATGTAGATGGATATTTTCTACATAAATTAGAATATTTACTAAAAGCCATGTGTAGTGGTATATGCCTGTGAGCCAGCACTTGGGAAGATGAAGGAAAAGAATCATAGGTTTGAGGCCAGCCGCAATAACTTAACAAGACCTTATTTTATTTGTTTTTATTTTTTTATTTTTTTCGGGTCTGGGGATGGAACCCAGGGTCATTTGACCTCTGAGCTACACACCCCTGTCCTATTATTTATTCTTTATTTTGAAACCGGGTCTCACTGAGTTGCAGAGGGCCTCACTAAGTAGCTGTGGCTGTCCGCGAACCAGGGTCCTCCAGGTCTCAGCCTCCCGAATGCTGGGATTACAATGTGCACCACCACGCCCTGCTAAGACCTTATTTTAAATAAAAATAAAAAAGGTCTGGGGGTATAATTCAGCAGTAGCATCCCCTTGGGTTCAATCTCCAGTATCAGAAAGAGAGAAAGTGAATATCTATAGAGATTAAATATATATATATATATATATATATATATATATATATATATATTGGAATATAGTACACAGCAAAAAATAGTGATTACAAAGTTAAAATGCCTAAAGTTTAATGTTTTCAAAATACCAAAAACTTAAAAAAGAATATTTCAAACTTTTTGGAAATACTGTGTGTGTGTGTGTGTGTGTGTGTGTGTGTGTGTGTGTGTGGTACTGGGGACTTAACCTAGGGTTTATTCTACCTCCAAGCTACACCCCAAGCTCTATTTTTTTATTCTTTATTTTGAAACTCTATCTTACTAAGTTATAGCAGCGAGTGGCCACAAAACTGCGTTCCTCCTGTCTCAGCCTCCCAAGTACTGGGATTACAAGTGTGCACCACCACATAGGACTTGGAAATACTATCTTTAATGGATAGAATTGTGTCCTTCCAAAAGATATGTTCAAGCCCTCAAAACTGGTATCTATGAATGTTACATTATTTAGAAATAGGGTGCTCTAGCTAAGTGAAGTCATACTAGACTAAGTAGGACCTAATCCAATGACTGAAATCCTTATAGGGGTGGAAAAGTTTGGGCACAGAGACACATAAAGATTTCATGTGGTGATGGAGACAGAGATGGCAGTCACATATTTGTGTGAGAAGAAATGGCAAAGATTGCTGGCAACGTCTACATGCTGAGAACGACACAAACCATAATGTCCCTCAGAACATCCCAAAAGGATGGATGCCCTGAGGGACAGTCCTGCTGACACTTTGGTCTTGAACTTCTGGCTTCCAGAATACTGGGTACATAAATTTCTGTTGTTTAAAGACACCCAGTTTATGACAGCTATGGCAGCCCTAAAAAAATGCATATACTCTTGCCAAAAAACTACTGATATCCAACCTGATCGTTTTATTTTATTCTCAGTAAAATTGTGCTAACACATTTTCATCCACCTTAAAACTGAGTGCATTTACCTTTCTCCATACAAAAATGACTGTTGTGACTTTTCATACAAACTCTTGCAGAACTTATATTATCTCCTTATAGCTTCTTTAATCCATGTATCTCAGAGAAACCAAATTTCAGAATGTATGTTATATATCTTAGTTTATTTTATCCAGTAGTTGATCACAAGCTAAATTCTTCTAAATCTTCCTGTAAGTTTGTTCCCCCAATGGGCCTTCATGTCTTCTTTATATCTTCTAAACTACAGATTTCAAAGACTACAGAAAATAATCATCACAAATAAAGTAGAATCTATAGAGTTGAGGGTTTGTCTATGTGAATATTACCTCCACTCTTGATCGCAATTCATTTATTATCAGCCAAACCCTTGGATAAGACATCAGCATTTAGTTCACAGCACAGGTAAAAGGGTGTTTTCGATCAATCATACATTTTGAAATGATTTCCTAGTTTGGTTTCACTGAATATCCTCCTGGATTTTAGATGCATAATAGAAGAACGATTTCTTTAACCAAGATTGTGAGACAAAATGAAGGAATTAACTGGAAGTCAAGAACCTGACATGTTTACTTAATAAGATAGCCAATACAAATATATAGGAACTTGGAAGCCCAGTGAATTCACATTGCACTTAGAAACATTAAGGATAACTGTGAAATTAGGAAAGAACATAAAATATGTATGTTTTATTTGCTTTCATATTTATGGGACATTGTGGTTCAAATTTCCTATAAAATGCACTTGAATCTTTTTGTAGCAAAAATAAATTTATCATGATACTGTCTGAAAAAGTAAATTGACACTTAGATTTGGCATATTTAGTCAGTTTTACTTCAGTGCTTCAGAAGAATGGTGTTAAGTTCTCTTTTCTTCTCACTGCATGCTATATCAGGAACAGCCAAATTGCTCGCATAAAGTTCAAACTAAATATAAAATAATTTTGTTCAGAACATGCCTTTACTCAGTGGTTAGGTGGCATTTTCTAAATGAGCCCTCTAAACAGCATTGAGGAATTTTCTTCATAAGGTCATTTTCTACCATTTGAAAGGTTATTTTATCTGGAGAATTTTTTCTCTCATGCTCGCAAAGACATTCTTTTCCTGATGTAGGGTTTTTTGACTTCCACCTAAAAGAAATGGGCAAATTTAATATTTTAGTTAAAACTGATAGGTACCACCATTCTTAAGTGACTATTAATGTAGGATAATTTTATATTGAAGGTATTACAAGAAAAATGAGTGTTAAAAGTAAAATATTAAGTAGTTTAAGCTAACTTATATTACCATAGAGGGGGCCTATTTTCTGCCCAACCGTTATTTTAAGCAGATGATTAAGCACTGATTAAGAGTCTATGAAGAACATTAGAAACCAAAATAGCAATGAGTCCCTAAAGCACAGGTCCTCAGCCCTGGCTGCCTGTCACAATCACCTGGGGCACTCTTTAAAGTGCCAAGATTTGCTTTCCACTCCTAGAAATTTGAATCTAGTTGGTCGAGAGTGAGGACTAGGCAATGTTTTTTTGTTTTTGTTTTTTGTTTGTTTGGTTTTTTTGTGGTATTGGAGATGGAACCCTTCTACCTCTGGGCTACATTCTCAGACCTACTTTTTATAATTTTTTAGAAACAGGGTCTCTTAAGCCAGCAAGGCTGGCTTCAAACCTGTGTGATCCTCCTGTCTCCACTTCCCAAGAGCGGGGATTACAAGAGTGTGCCACTACACCTGGCCTAGGCACTGGTTGTTTTTAAAGCTCCATAGTCAACACTACTAATAATCAGCGGGATGAATATCAAAATTACACAAGACTCCATCTAACTCCAATTAGAATGACAATCATCAATAATACAAACAATAATAAATGCTGTCAAGGATATAGAGAAATAGGAACTCCTATACACTGTTGGAGGGGCTAAAAATTAGTACAATCACTATGGAAGTTTCTCAAAAGACTAAAAATGGAACTACCATATGACCCAGCTATACCACTTCTTGGTGTCTTTCCAAGAGAATTAAAGTCACAATACTGTAGTGATACTTGCCCACCTATGTTTAGAGCACACAATGCACAATAGACAAATTATGCAATCAACCTAGGTGCCTGTCAACTGATTGATAAAGAAAATGTGGTATATCTGCACAATGAAATTCTACTCATTCATAAAGAAAAAAAAGTTATATCATTTGCAGTTAAATGGATGGAACTAGAGAATATTATGATAAGTGAGATTAGCCAGTCTCAGAAAATGAAAAATAATGTTTTCTCTCATGAAAGCATAGAAAGGAATCTCTTCCAAAGTTTACTGTATAGATATCATCAGAGAAGATTTCACTGAAACTAATTAATGGCAGAACAAATTCCTGATTTAAAGGCCAGAGCTGCCTTCAGTTGTGGGGTAGATAGGAATCAATGTTCCAGGAAACAGGCAGGAAGAAGTGACAGCTGGGAAATGTGGTGTCTGCAGGTACTAGACTGTTCCAATGAGGGTAGAGAACCTAGATCATAGGATTTCCATCTGGAGATGACTGAGGATCCTTGGCTGAAATGTCAACAATAAGTTTGTACTCTGGGCAAGTGTCTCAGGTCAATGCTCACCAGAAGTCCTTAAACCCACAACACTAAACCACAACACCTCATCCAGACACCATAAAAGGCATAATTTTTCTTCAGTGTCCCTTTATCACCCTCTCCTAAGACAGCCTAGCAAGCTGTCTCTGTGCTTTCTAAAGTTGATATACAAGGAGTATACATATTTATGTGGTACAGTATGGTGATTCAGTACATGAATACAATAGGTAATGGTCAGATCAGGGTAATAACTGGAATATTCATCACCTCTAAAATCAATTAACTTTTGTATTGAAAAATTCAAGATCATCCTTTTTAGTTTTTTATAAAATACATAATAATTTCTGTGAACTATTTCATCACCTTACTATACTATAGAATATTCAATTTCGTCTATGTCACTGTATTGTACGCATTATCTAACCCCTCTAACCTCCCTTCCCCTTATTCTTCTTAATCTCTAGCACTACTGTTCTTTATACTTTTGTGCAATAAACTCTGTTTTAGCTCCTACATATAAGTGAGAACATGTGATTTTTTATTTTAAAAGAAAATGCATAAAGGAATTCAATCAACTATTAAAAATGCCTTAACAGTCCCCTCAGCTTAACTACACTTTAAAACTTTCTTCCTAACTATAGATTCTTGACTCCTATTTTTTTTTTATGGTCCTGCGGTTCCTGGAAACCCTTTTACCTGCGGGCTACACTCCCAGACATAATATATATATATATATATATATACATATATATATATATATACATATATATATATACATATATATATGTATATATATATATATATATATATGTATATATATATATATATATATATATATATATTTTGGAAACAGGGTCAAACCTGGCTTTAAACCTGTGCAATCCTCCTGTCTCCGCCTCCCAAGCGCGGAGATTACAAGCGTGGGCCACCACGCCCGGTGACTCCTATTTTTTAGAGCATGTACTTTAGAAAACTTGCTATTCTAAATTCTTTAACTGCCGCTTTTGAGATGTAAACCTTCTCACAAACTTTTATCAATTTTACAAACCAGAAATATCTTTCTCAAGGACCTGGAGACCAGATTTCTCCCTCCACCAATTCATTTACTGAAATCCTAACTCCTAGCTGAGTACAATGACACATGCCTGTAATCTCAGTACTTGGGAGGCTGAGACAGGAGGATCACAGTTTCTAGACCAGTCTCAGAAACATAGCCAGGCCCTCTGCAATTTAGTGAGAACTTGTTTCAAAATTAAAAATTTTAAAAATGGGCTTGGAATATAGCTGGGAGGTAGAATTGTTCTGGGTTCAACCTCCAGTACCATAAAGAAAGAAAAGCAATTCAAAGAAGGGAAAATAGGAAAGAAAAAAAGTAAAGAAGGTAGGAAGGATAAAGGAAGAAAAGAAGGGAGGAGAAATAGAAAGAAAGAGAAGAGAAGGGAAGAAAATAAAATAGGAGGAGGAGGAGAACAAGAAGGAGAAGGAGGAGGAGAACGAGAAGGAGAAGGAGGAGGAGGAGGGGGAGGAGGAGGAGGAGGAGGAGGAGGAGGAGGAGGAGGAGAAGAAGAAGAAGAAGAAGAAGAAGAAGAAGAAGAAGAAGAAGAAGAAGAAGAAGAAGAAGAAGAAGAAGAAGAAGAAGAAAACAGCCAACAGCCAAGGTAATGGTAGTAAGAGAGAGGCTGGGCCTGCTGGGAGTTAATTAGGTCATCATAGGAGAAGCCTGAGAATGGGAATCATGCCCTTTGAAATTTTCCAGAAAGCTGCCAAGCCCCTTTCATGTCAAGGTTAGTGACAAGGTGTCATCTATGAAGAAGCCCACCATCACTAGGTACCAACTATATCACCATCTTGATCTTGGGCCTCCCAACCCCCAGAACTATGAGAAATAGTTTTCTGTCATTTATAAGCTACCAAGACAATGGCATTTGTTATAGCAGCTCAAATGGACTAAGAGCTGAAGTATTTCTCTTAGTTTCCTTACTGCATGGAATTATTTATTTTGTTAGTTCTTGAAGTATCCTTCTTGTATTTTCTTTGTTTTCTGCTTCCAATAAAATCTTGTCTGGTCTGTGCGCCATCTTATCAAACCTCATTAATTGAGAATGATGTTTTTATTCAGGTTTACTGCATGGAATTATTTATTTTGTTAGTTCTTGAAGTATCCCTCTTGTATTTTCTTTGTTTTCTGCTTCCAATAAAATCTTGTCTAGTCTGTGCGCCATCTTATCAAACCTCATTAATTGAGAATGATGTTTTTATTCAGGTGTTAACAGCTAAAATAATTATTTTCCTATTGGCAGAGGAATTTCAATCTGCCATATTGCATCAACACAAAAAATAACTATGGTATATATTTCAGATTCTGATGAATGATGTATTTTGGGGCAAGATAGCATACCAAGTGGATTTAAAATGAAATCATTAACTGTATATTCTTAAGGAGAAGTTCTACATCAAGCTTAAAGATGAAAAGAGCAATGATCAAGTTTCACCTCCTACACAGCTATAAAATCTGCTTCTTCTTAAATGTTACTTCTGTATTTCCAGAAGTTGTCAAAATAATCATATGGGGCTTCACATTAAATAAAAAGTCATCAACAACTTTAAGGAGTCACCTACATTAAAGTAATCAACTATTGCTTATTTTAAAGCTAAGGATGAATAAACATGGGGCATCCAAGTTGTGCCTGTCACATGAACTGAATGAAGCAAATTTGAAATTTGACTGTCAATGGAAATGTTCTCAGAATGTGCCACAGCAACACTTTCAAATGTGACATAAAGGCCATTAAGATGCTTTATAACATCCATAGCAGAACCCAGACCAGCCTAAAGATTCATCCAAAAGAAATACTCCTATTTCACCCCAGTAAACTGCTGCCTAAAATTGTTTTAATAAAAAGGCATGTACTCCTCTGAAAATAATTCAGATTTTAATAAATCAGTGAACACAATTCTATTTATTCAGATTGCATTCAGATCTTATACGAATCCGTAATAAATCTAGAAGGCCATCTTTTGCAATTTGGCCTTTAGTCATGCATGTAAAAAAAATTCTCAGTAAATGAGTAAATGAATGAATGAATCAAAATGAATAAGCAATAAATTCTTCCAAAATAAAAAGCTTTATTGAAGAATATTTCAGAAGCCCCAAGTAAATGTCTTTAATATGCTTTTATTTTGGTTTAACAAATTTTATATAATTTTTCAATTATAGGTTTCTAGTAGAAATTTCATTGTTTTATTCAACTGGATCTCACATTTTGATGATCCTACCTCTCATTTCCTCCAACATTCACCTCTATCATCAAAAAACATTTTTATTAGAAATATCTTGATCTTTTTCCATCCATTTTCCTGTAAATTACATTAATTTTGTCTTTATGTATGAGTAAAATTCTATTGTCTACATATCCCATAGTTTTGTAATTCATTCACCTGTTGATGGACATCTTGTCTGGTTCCATAGTTTGGCAATTGTGAGTTGTGTGACTATGAACATAGATATGTGAGATTAGTCAGTCACAAAAAGTAATAAATCAAATGCTCTCCCTAATATGTGGAAGCTAGGGAGTAAAAGGGTAATAGGAGAAACTCTAGAAGAAGGAAAATAAATCATATATGAGCAAATAAGGAGGCCTAACTGGGAGTGATGGGAGGGGAAAGAGGGAAATTCCCTAATGTACATGGTATCCATTCACATACATATCAAAGTCAATCACTAAGCCAAATATGAGAAAGAAGAAGGAGGGATGGAATGCGGAAGGGCTAAATGAGTAATGTGTGCATGTATGCCTTTACCATCGAGTACTCCATTAAGATGTATGACCATAAAGCACCAATAAAAATTTATTTTAAATATCTTTATTTTGAAAACTTATGAAATACTTTGAAACAGAGAAAAGTACCAACAGATGTTCTTTGTTGTTAACTTTCCAGGTTATTTCAACATATTATTGTCTTTTAGCTAATTTTCAACTCTCTAAGTCATAGAAATCTTATATAAATAATTATCACCTGTAGAAATGCCAAAGAATGATGTCTCTGATGGAATTCAATTGCTGATTATCTGGTGGATAGACTATTTTTGCAACTTATTATAAATTCACATTAATATTTATTATTATCTTAATATACATGGTATTAGAATTCTACCTTGAAATAGCTCTATTATCTTACTGATTTTTTTCATTAATTAATAAATTCTTTAAGATGTTTTTGTGTGTACATGGCATGAGGAATTGAACCCAAGAACATTCTAGCTCTGAGCCATATCTTCAGCCCTACTTTTTTCTTTTTATGATCCTATTTTATTTTTGCTCTTAAAAGGGATCTCACTAAGTGGCAGAAGAACTCAGTAAGTTCCTGAGGCTGGCTGTGAACCTTCCTGTCTCAGCCTACCAAGTACTAGGATTACAGGCATACACTACCACACACAGCCAATGCAATCTGTAAGGTTTATATAACATGCATTAATTCTAGATTTGTATTATGTTATTTTAAATGATTTTTATATTTTAACATCTTCTTGCATTATTCTAAAATCTACTCCTAAACACTTTCGTTTTATTAATACCTTAGATAACTCACTCTACTATATCACCACCATTCCAAAGGGCCCAGAAAGATTGCTATTGCATGTCACCTTGTGAAGAACAAGGTAATGAATGGTATAGTGTCAGATGAGATCCGCAAAAAGTAAGGAATCAGATGCTTTCCCTAATATGTGAAAGCTAGGGTGAATGGGGTCATAGGAGGAACTCCAGGTGAAAAAAAGATCCTATAGAGGAGCAAATAAGACAACCTGTGGGAATGGGAGGTGGGGAGAGGGAAACGGTTTAAAGTGCATGATGTACTTATTCATATCGAAGTCAACCACTAAACCAAGCATGAGAGGGAGGGAGGGATGGGGAGGGAGGGAGGGAGGGAGGTGGGAACTGCATGGGGGCCGGCTGAGTGATATGTGCATTTATGCCTACACATTTTTTTTACCCCATTATGATGTATAAATACAATGCATAAACAAAAAATAATAATAATAAAATTTAAAAAATTTTAAAAAGATTCTCACTGAAACAAACAAACAAACAAACAAAAAGATCTCCAGGATGTCAGAAGAAACACAACAATATGAGCCGTCAGGGAGCCTTATCTTAGAGGAAATCAAGACTTTGAGTATTTATATAATGTTTATTTTCACCCTCAAAGAAGTGCTGACACCAAGAGATGTGGGTATATATGTTTCTATCACACTGAACTTCATTAGGATGTAAGATTACAATGCACTAAAAATTATATTAAAAATAAAATGAACTGAGAAAGAAATAAATATAGAGAAAGGGCATACTCTATAAATATGAAAAATATGTTGAGTAGGTTGTCTGTGTCGATTACGAATTAGGATACCTTTGTAATAGAACCAGTCTTTCCTAACTCTCGGTGTTTAAACTTAATAAAGTTTGGAAGCTAACTGCCCCCAAGGGTCTATGCCTCAAAAGCTGAATCAGGATGGTACTGAGAGATGTCAGGGCCTTTAGGAGGTGGAGCCTAGTAGGAGATCTTTAGTTCCCTGGAGGCGTGGTCTGGAAGGAAGTTGTGAAACTCTAGCTCACTTCTTACTATCTTTTTTTTTTTTTTTTTTTTTTGGTGGTGGTACTGGGGTTCTTGGAAGCCCTTCTACCTCCGGGCTACACTCCCAGACCTATTTTATATTTTTTATTTGGAAACAGCGTCTCTTGAGCCAGCGCAGCTGGCTTCGAACCTGCGGGATTCTCCTGTCTCTGCCTCCCAAGCTCGGGATTACAAGTGTTCGCCACCACACCAGGCTCTTGCTATCTTTTAATTCCTGTTCAGAAGGTGACAGTGTCGCCGGGCGTGGTGGCGCACGCTTGTAATCCCTTCACTTGGGAGGCGAGACAGGAGGATCGCGCAGGTTCAAAGCCAACCTCTCTGTTTTAAGAGACCCTGTTTCCAAATAAAAATATGAAATAGGTGTGGGAGTGTAGCCCGGAGGGAGAAGGGTTTCCAGGAACCCCAGAACCACCAAAAAAAAAAAAAAAAAAAAAGAAAAAGAAAAAGAAAAAAGAAAAAAGAAAGAAAGAAAGAAAGAAAGAAAGAAATGAAAAGAAAAGAAAAAAGAAAAAAAAGACAGTTTCACTTTATAAGAATGTAAAATCTAAAATACTTGCTGGGCATGGTTGGGAACACCTGTAATCCCAAGTACTTGGGAGGCTAAAATAGGAGGATTGTAGGTTTGAAGCCCGCCTCGGCTACTTAGTGAGGCCCTCCACAATTTAGTAAGATCTTGTTTCAAAATGAGGAATAAACAAAAGAGGGCTGGGGATGTAGGTAGGAGGAAGAAGTACCCACGGTTCAATCCTCAGTATCACAAAAAGTAAATAAATAAAGTGCTTAATAATAAAGTTATTCTCTATTATCCAAAATAACATTGTTGTAGATGTCTTGTTCTTCAAATATCACTTCAAATCCTTTCTTTTAGAAGGTTCCACTTCCGACGGTCATGGTGGCGCACGCTTGTAATCCCCGCTCTTGGGAGGCAGAGACAGGAGGATTGTGTAGGTTCCAAGCCAGCCGCGCTGGCATAAGAGACCCTGTTTCAAAAATATAAAAAATAGGTCTGGGAGTGTAGCCCAGAGGTAGAAGGGCTTCCAGGAACCCCAGTACCACCAAAAAAAAAAAAAAAAAAAAAGAAGGTTCCACTTCCCCAATGTTTTGTGCGTGTGTCTCTGTTGTCTGACAATCAGGGTCCGTGTTCCACGCTATCAATCTGGGGATTCTAAATATTGTGGATTTTTTCCAGATATGGGCATATAACCTAAGAAAATTGATGTTTGGATAAATGTACATGGATACTACAACTAACTATGTTTATTATACCTGTATTCACTGGTGTTCTGTCAGAGAGAAGCTGTCCCAGGCTTTCTAAGTAGAAATGGCTTCAAGACTTGTTATTAAAGGCTTACAGAGCCTTTGCACTGGCTGGAAGTAAAAGTAAGATAGGCCATTGCTAGGATTCAGTAAAACTGCAAATGCGAGATTTATAGGAAAGCTTTCTGGTGGCTTCAGATTCTGGCATTAACAAAAGCCATGTGTTAGACTGTCAGTACCCACATGCCAGCCTGCAGCTGGAAAATTATGATTTCCCCATTCATTGTTTCTTCAACCTTCCTGAAAATATGCTATTTTCTATTAAAATTTGACAGGAATCTCTGTTGACAAGGAGCTCAGGAAAAGGATAGTTTCCACGTCTCTCCCTTGTGATGAGGCAGGGTCTAGAAGGCCACAGGGATGATACTGCTCTGGCCACAGGAAATCTGGCACAGAGTCTTGGACTGTCCCCATCTAGCCTCCATGTATAGGAAGCTGGTCTCAAAGTGTTGGCCATTAGAGTCATACAGGGCTGAGAGTGAATTTGAATATTTTTATACTTTATTGGTACATTGTAGTCTCACATCATAATTTAGTTCAGAGTGATAGTGACATACATGCACACAGCTCTTGGTGAACTTTTCCTGTTTTCTTCACACTCCCCCACCCTTCCCCATATTAAATATTAAGATTGGCATTGATATTTTCACATATGTACATAATATCAGTGGAAGTATTTCCTTCATTAATTTTCCTTTTCTTCCTTCCTCCCCCAAACCACTTCCCTGGCTTCCCTGGCTTCACTAGATCTAAATTATATCCCAATTACTCCCTAGCTTTTACATATGACAGAGTATATGATCCTTTACTTTCTGTGACTGGCTAATTTCACTTAACAAAATATTCTCTAGGTCCATCCATTTTCCTACAAATGATATAATTTTGTTCTTCTTTAGTTTTTTTTTTTTTTGGTGGTACTGGGGTTCCTGGAAGCCCTTCTACCTCTCGGCTACACTCCCAGATCTATTTATCTGTTGAGGAACACCTGGGTTGGTTCCATAATTTAATATTTTGAGTTGTGCTGCTATAAACATTGAAATGCATATATTCCTACAGTATTCTGATTTGAGAACACTATAAAAACAAATAAACCAATCAAAAAATGAGCAATTGAACTATATAGACACTTCACAGAAGAAGAAATACAAATGGCCAATAGATACATGAAAAAATATTCAACATCATTAGCAATCAGGAAGATGAAAATTAAAATTACACTAAGATCCCATCTAAACCCAATCAGAATGGCAATCATCAAGGAGTCAAGTAAGAATAAATGCTGTTAAGGATATGAGGAAATAGGAAGTCTTCTACATTGTTGGTGAGATTGCAAATTAGTGCAATCACTGTGGAGATCAGCATGGAAATTCCTTAGGAAACTAAGAATGAATTTACTATATGATCAGTTATACCACTAATAGATATATTTTAAAGGAACTAATAGTATTTCGATTCCAGTGATTCAGCCAGTCTTTTTAACTTATTTTTTTGTTTTGAAACAGATTTTTGTTCAGTTGTTCAAGTCTTCTAAGTTGCTGAGACTGGTCTCAAACCTGTAATCCTCCTGTCTTGGTCTTCCAAGTACTGGGATTATAGGCATGTACAACCATGCCAGGTTATACCATTAGCTTTCTGTTGGGTTTATGTTTGTAAAACTGAATGAGTCCTGATGAACACAAATGAGAAACAAAATTATTGTAGTGCATTATGAAATTAATATCTTTTTCCTCGAGTTATGGGGAAAATAATGCCAAGCAAATGTATGATGTCTTAGTACTGTCATACAAAATAGCACTAACTGGATGGCTTGCACAACAAAAACTGAACATTTCAGGAGACTAGAAATCTGAGGTCAGAGTGGAAGGTAGCATGGTGGGATTATGGGGAGGGCTCTCTTCCTGATTTGTAGGTGAGCAACATCTCACTCTGTGCTCCCACAATATTTTTCTATATGCACATGAAAAGACAGAGAAATAATTAAGGGTGCTAATCCCATCATGAGAGTCTTGCTCTCATGTATCTGTCCTATTGGTTCTGTTTTTACCCATATAGGCCCCATACCTAAATACTATAACATTAGATACTAATAATACAGCATATAAATTTTGAAAGAAAATTTAGTTCATGGCATCCCATCACAAGCCACAGAAAATTTATATTTTTCTCACCTACAAAATATATTAATTCAATTTCAGTAGCCCCCAAAGTCTTAATCTGTTTCAGCACCAATGATCAAGTCTGAAGTCCAAAGCCTGATCTAAAAAGAATCTAAAGGAGTATGAGCAAAACCCAAGGTATGATTCTTCATGAAGAAAAAAGATTTCTCCTTAGTTTTAAATCTGTGAAACCAGACATGTTATGTGCTCCCAAAATGCAGTGGAGGAGACATGTGTGATAGAAATTACCATTCAAAAAGAGAAAAATTGAGACAATGGGAGAGGTGAAAAGTCCTAAGCAAGTAAAAAAAAAAAAAAAAAAAAAAAAAAAAACTTAAGGTGAATTCCTTTAGATTTTTAATATTCACAAATAATTTTTTAGTTTGGTTTCCTCTTCTTGGCCCACTGGGGTAGGAGTTTCACCTGCAGAGTTCTGCAGGGCAGCCTGGCCATTTTAATTGGTGAGACACTGGCCTTGGGATGGTGAATGAGGGATCTTTTTGAGAAAGAGCAACTCTGCACTTGGGCCTGGGGTAGATGTGTCATCCTGATGATGATCTGTGAATCTTAAGGGTCATCTTTTTATTTTTTCCTTGAAAACTATCACAGGCTTGTAATCCCAGGTCTTAGGAGGCTAAGACAGGAGGATCGCACAGGTTCAAAGCTAGCCTCAGCTACTAAATGAGGCTTTCAGCAACTTGGTGAGACCCTGTTCCCAAATAAAATATAATATAGGTTCTGGGAGTGTAACCTGGAGGTAGAAAACCCATGGGTTCCATCCCCAGTACCATAAAATAAATAAGTAAAATCTCTCAACATCTTAGAGACAGACTAAATGATCCTCATGTTAAGAATATTTGACCTAAACTTTCAGCTGATACCACACTTAACAATAAGAACCTAAAACATTTCCACTAACATCAGGTACAAGGTCATAATGGTCCTTTTATCACAACTTTAACATTGTACTAAAGTTCCTGACTAATGCAGAAACATAAAGAAGGAAATAAAAGGTATATAAGTTATAAGAGAAGAAATAAAACTGTCTTGCTTACAGATAACATGTTTGCCAGTCTAGAAAATCCTAAAGAATGAACAAGAAAAAAGAAAATCTTCCTGTAGCTGGTTGTACAATTACTATAGTATTGCCACAGCAATCAAGAATTTTGGTACTGGCAAAAAATATACAAATATATTAACGAACTAGAACAGAAAGCCAAAAGATAGACCGACATACATCTGATCAACTGATTTCACAAAAAAGCAAAGGCAATACAATAAGTAAAAGAAATGTTTTCAGAAAGTGGTATTGGAACAACTGGAAAGCCCTATCCAAAAAATGAACCTAGACACAGATGTTAAACATGTCACACAGACTAACTGAAAATGTATCATCAACCTAAATATAAAGCACAAAACCTTAAAAGTTTAGAAGATAACATATGAGAAAACCTAGAATACCATGGATATGGTGAAGAATTTAGATGCAATTCCAAAGTCATGATTTGTGAAACAAAGAATCAATAATCTGAACTTAATTAAAATTAGATATATCTGTTCTGTGAGAGGTAATGTTCAGAGAATAAGAAGACAAACCACAGACTAGAAAATTTATTTCCAAAATTATGTCTGATAAAACTGCTATCAAATATATTCAAAGAATTGTGGAGTTCATAATTAAAAAAAACAAACAATTCAATTAAAAAATGGTCAAGGATCCAGGGGTGGTGTTGCATTCTTGTAATTCTAGTACTTGGGAGGCTAAGACAGGAAGATCACAGATTTGAAGCCAGTGAATAGTAACTTAGAAAGACCCTGCTTAAAAAAAAAAATTAAAGTATGGCTCAGTTGTAGTGCATCCCTAGGTTCAATCCCTAGTAACACACACACACACACACACACACACACACACACACACAGTCAAAAGACCTCAAATGACACATAACCAAAGAAAATATATAGATAGCATAAATATGTGAAAAGATATTCCATGTCAATTATCATTAGGGAATTACAAATTAGGACAATATATCCACCTACCTATTAAAATGGCTAAAATCCAGCCCTGGCATGGTGGCGCACTCTTCTAATCCCCGTGCTTGGAAGGCAGAGACAGGAGCATCATGCAGGTTCGAAGCCAGCCTTGCTGGCTTAAGAGACCCTGTTTCCAAATACAAAGTATAAAATAGGTCTGGGAGCATGGCCCAGAGTTAGAAGGGCTTCCAGGAACCCCAGTACCACACACACAAAAAAACCAACCAAACAAACAAACAAAAATGGCTAAAATCCATAGCACTGATAAGGCCAAATGCTAGCTAGGATATGGAGCAACAATAATTCTCACTCACTATTGGTAGGGATTTAAAATAATACAGTCACGTTAGAAAACAATTTGGCAGTTTCTTTCAAAACTAAACATGCTCTTCAAGCAGTAACAACCAACATGCATGTTTATAATAGCTTAATTCAAAACTGCTAACACTTGAAAGCTTCAGCAGGTAAATGGAAAAATATACTCGGATACATCTAGACAATGGAACAATATTCAACATTAAAACAATAAAAGAAGTCATGGAGGAACTTTAAGAACATTTTACTAAGTGATAGAAGCCAATTCGAAAGGTTACTGTATGATCCCAAAAATATGACATCCAGGAAAAGGTAGAATGAAAGAGACATTAAATGTTCAGTAATAATGAAATACAGGGCAGGGTCAATGGGTAAAGAGATGGAAGAGAAGATATTTAGAGCAGTTAAATGTATCAGTATGACACTATAGTAGGAGATTCATTTCAATATACATTGTCAAATTCACAACACAGAGAAAAAATCCTAATGTGAGCTACAGACTTTGAGTAATATTATTATATGAAAATAGATCAATGGATTATAATCAGCATATTCCTGTGATGTGAGATGAGGATAGTGGGGAAAGGTTTTATACCTGTGGAGATGGTGATATATGGGAACACTTTATTTTCCTTTCATTTTGCTGTGTATTTAAAACTGATCTTAAAAATACTGGATCAAAAAAGGAGTAAATGCCTACTTAACACATGACTCAACAATTCTATTTCAGGGATGTATTCAAGAGAGGTGAAAATACATGTCCACACCAAGATTTTTATAATGTGTTCATAACACCATCATTCATAAATGCAAAAATTGAAAATAGGAGCTGGACATATAGCTCAGTGGCAAAGTGCTTACCTTACAGGTGCACCACCTTGGTTCAATCTCCAGTTTCAAAAGACCCAAACATTGAAAACAGTACAGATATACGTACATCAATAGGTTAAGAGATAAAGTGCATACATATTTCCATAGGCTGGAACACTACTCCACACTAGGAAGAAATACAATACTGATATATGCTACAGCATGACAGAACCTGAAAAACATTATGCTGTGTACAAATCTTATATATAATACTACACAGTGTATGATTCCATTTATATGAAATGCTCAGGAAAGACAAATCTAGAGGAACAGAAAAAAGATTAGTGGCTGCCTGAGGATGATGTTAAGAAATGAAATTAACTACAAATAGATAAGAGGAATATTTTAAAGGCAATAACATGCTCTAAAATTTTAGTTTAAATGTTGTATAACTCTATGAATTTAAAATTGACTCAATTGTACACATGAAATATGTAAATTCTATATTGCAATATGTGCCTCATCAAAAAATGGTAGCAATTTTTTAGCAACTTTCATTCTGATTAAAAAATCCATAGCAAAATGTGAAGTACCCAGAAAAATCAAAGCAACTTTAAAGAAGAATAAATTCAGAAGACTAATACTATCAGATTTCAAGACTAATAATAAACCTAAAGTAATGCAATATGGCATTTACAAATAAATAAATCAATAGAATTAAATATAGAGTTTAGAATATGTTCAAATATATAGACAATTTTTTTTTTTGCAGTACTGGGGATGGAACCCAGGGGCATTCCCCCTCTGAGTTACACCCCAAGCCCTAATTTTTATTCTTTATTTTGAAACAGAGTCTCACTGAGTTGCAAAGGGCCTCACTAAGTAGTAGCTGAGACTGCCCCTGAAATGCAGTCCTCTGTCTCAGCCTCCCAAAAGCTAGGATTACAAGTATGCGCCACCAGACCCGTTTAGACAATTCTTGACAAAATACAAAGGCAAAGCAATAGAGAAAAGATACCACTATCAGCAAGTGATACTAAAACAATTGGATATCCTCATGTAAGAAGTGAACTTCGGGGGCCCCCAGGCAGGGGTCGCACGGGGCACGCCGGACCACCGGAAGAACCGGGCCAGGTGGCAAGGCCCTGGACCCCGGGAGGGGTTTGCATGGGGTACGCCAGACCCCCAGAAGAACCGGGGCCCAGGCCGCAGGACCCTGGGTCCCAGGCAAGGGCCGCGCAGGGCACGCCGCTCCCGGGAAGAACTGGGGCCCGGGCCGCAGTGCTACCAAGTGCCTGATCACACAACCTCCTCAAACCACACATACTATCTTTTCTTATTTAAAAAGAAAAAAATGGGAAGTAAAAAAGAAAAAAGAAAAAAAAATATCAGAGAGGGGTCAAGATGGCTGCAGTGGCTGCAAGATACTGAAGATGCAGACAAAACTTATCCAACTGAACTGGAACTTTTGGAAAAATTCCCCGCGAAGGAGGACTGCTTCTTCTCTACATAGTTAAGAATCCTGGACATCACCTGTAAGGAGAGAGTTTAGCTGAGAGGAAGGCGGTGTTGGAAGCGTTTGCCGCAATGGTAGTGGAGACTTATATTCGAGAGAGGCAGAAATCTGATCCTACCAACCTTATCTTCTGCAGAAATTACCCCAAATGTCGAATGCTACCGACGTGCGTGCTTAGGAACACTGGACAACATGCAGAGTGGAAAAAGAGCTTGGGAAAGATTTGAAATGGTGGAGGCAGTGGCAATGGCAGCGGCCAGTGCTCAGGGGAGGCAGAGATCTGATGCATTACACCTGGAACTTTTGAAGAAATAACCCCAGAGGCAGAATGCTACCACCACGTATCTTTGGGAAGAAGAGACCTGCTGGGGGAAGAGGGTGCTCGGATCAGAACTTGCCAAGGAGTGAGGCTGGTGACAGGGACAGCAAAGCTGGGATTGGAGCCTGCCTTGAGGCAGGGCCGGTGCTGGGGCCTCCGAGGCCAGGATAGGAGCCTACCGAGGGGTTAGGCCGGTGCTGAGCCAGAAAGGCCGGGATCGGAGCCTGCCATGAGGCAAGGGCAGTACTGAGGCCTCTGAGGCCGAGATCAGAGCCTGCTGAGGGGTTAGGCTGGTGCCGGGGCCAACAAGGCCAGGATTGGAGCCTGCCGTGAGGCAGGGCCAGTGTTGGAGCCTCCGAGGCCTGGATTGGAGCCTGCCGAGGGGTAAGGCCGATGCCAGGGCCAGCGAGACCGGGATCAGAGCCTGCTGTGAGACAAGGCTGGTGCTCAGGCTTCCGAGGCCGGGATCAGAGCCAGCCAAGGGGTTAAGCCAGTGCGGGAGCCAGCACGGCCATAATCGGGGCCTCCCATGAGGCAAGGCCGGTGCTGGAGCCAGCAAGGTCGGGATCAGAGTCCTCCGGGTGGCCAGGCCACTACTGGGTCTGTGAAGAGTGGGATCAGAACTTGCAATGTGGCATGTACAAAGAAATATCACAGAAAATAAAAACCAGATGCTTCCCCTAATTAGGAAAAAGTAGGAGGAAAGGGGTAACAGGAGGAGGTGGAGTTATAGAAAGGACCCTATAGTGAAGCAGTTAAGGTGACCAATCAAAGGAGATGGGATGGGGAAGGATGGAACCTCTTTAAAACTCAGGAAGTACGTAAACAAATGTATCAAAGATAATTACCAATCAAACATGGGATCAAGGGAGGGGGAGGGAATAGGATGGGAATTGGATGAGGGCTAACTGGATGATGTGTGCTTGTATATCCTCTCAAGTCTTGTATTCTAATGTGATGTATGATTACAATGCACCAATAAAAATATAAAAAACAGAAGTGAACATTGATCAAAACCTTGCACTGAATATACCAATTAACTCAAAATTGATTATCAGCCTAAATATAAAACCTGAAACTATAAAATTTACAGAAAAGGGCATAAAAGAGAATCTGTGTTACCTTGTGTTAAGCAAGGGTCCTTTATGGATATACATCAAAAGCAAAATTAAAAAAAAACGATAAGTTACATTACATTCAAGTCGAAAACATCTGCTCTTTGAAAGACACTAACAGGAAAATGAAAAGTTTAGCAACAAACTGGGAAAATTATTTTCAAAGTATATACTTCTAAAGGGCCCCTGAATTCAGAATTATGCCTCAATAAAATACAAGGAAATGAAGAATGCAAGTTAAATTTACAGGTACAGTTAGGTGTCAATTCAGGAAAGCCTAGGTTTTCTAAGAATATTTAAAATTGTATGTAGAAAAAGAACACTCAAGAAAAATTTTTTAAATTTTGAAAAATTAAAAAACAATATACATCTCAAATAGCACAGTATTTATTGATGGAATTGGGAGAAAACAATGTGATCTTGTAGAGATTCTTTTCTTTTATAATTAGAGTAGTCATACACATGGAAAAAGGCTACCACCCACTAAGACTTGCTTCCATAAAAATGTAGTTTCACCAGCGGTTTTGGGTATTCAAGGAGTTACCAGTAAATACTCATTAACTGGTGGATGGTAGCAACAGTTGTGTATGTGTTTGAGAACAGAGAGAAGTGGGTTTAAATATGGCTAAAAGATGATGTTTCAATTTCACATTTTCTTAATACCTCTCTTGCCAGTATTCTACAGTTTATATATATTTTAATCAACATGGTCCTGTCATATTCCTGTAAGCTTACTTACTTTGGACAAATGCTCTGATCCAAAAAGAGACATAGGATTATATCAATCGTAACCAAATAATCAATCATATTGCTGAATACTAGCCTCTATTCTTTAGTGTATAAAATATTTCCATGAAAATATTACAAAGTGATTGAAGAAGCTGGACATGGTGCCACATGCCTGCTATTCCAGTATTTGGGAGTCTGAGAAAGGAGGACTACACATTAGAGGGCAGCTTCAGCAATGTAGTTAGAACTCTCCTTAACCTAGGGACACCCTGTTTTAAGATAAAAAATAAAATAGGGCTGGAGGAGTAGCTCAGAAGTAGAATGCTTGGTTCAATCCCAGTACTACTACCAATTAATTAATTAATTAATTGATAAGAGAAAAAGAATCTATGAAGAGCTTAAACTAGCAGTAAGCCAGAAGAAAACAAACTGAAATATACTATGAAGTATCACAAACATAGCAAAGCTAAACTAGAATTTGGGTAATTAATGATAACTTAAACAATATTAAATGTTCCTGGACTGTTTGAAGTATTTATGTAAATCAAATGCATAAAGGCAAAGCCTCAACTCATCCACCAATACAAGTTTTCCACATTCTTTTCTCTGCCAGTATACTCAGAAGACATTGTTTTTCCCCAAGAACAGAAGGTAAAAAGGACACATCTTCTAATGAAAACCATTTGTGGCAAGAAATAATCTTTACTTAAGAAGGAAGTAAAGAGTTCAATAAAGTAATTAGGAAGCTAAAAATGCTCTTTCAATTACACCTTTGAAGCTACCCTTGATGTACTTTGCATCCAAAGTTGGTCATTTATATCCCAGGCATGTGGAATTGATTTCTATCCTTAGGATATACATGCAAGGTCCTTCTTATTAATCAGACTCAGGAATTTGCAGGATTTGACTGACAAAATAAAAGTTAAAACGTTAATCCTCTCACAAGCCCCTGTACTACTACAAAAAAAAAAAAAAAAGCCTCTCTCAGCAATGAAGCTGAAAATGTTATTTAAGTAATGATTTATGGGTAAAAAGAAGTTCCTTTGGTATTTTTCAAACAAGGCCCAGCCATGAACAGATAAAATCTTGCTTCTCAGTTTAAAACAGAAAAATGGTTCTTGTATTATTTAATGACATTAAAAGCTGCACTTGGTGGGAGGGCAACATTACATTTGCTGTAATGTTCTTTAGATTTTTTTAATTTAAAATCTCTTCAGTAAGTTTCTTTTTAATCATTTTTCTTAATCTTATTAAATCCTTTTGACATTAACTTTTGCAAAATGCTAGCTTTTTAAATTATTAGTAGAACAATTTTTGATAAGACAAAGTTTAGTTTATCACCTAAACAATTAGGTATAACATGACCTTAACAGAGTTTAATAATATTTGAGTAGAGATAAGTTAAAATGGGGCATCTATTCAAGATGCAAATTTTCATTGAAAAGGGAGTAAAATCAGTAACAATTTTTATTTCATATACTTTTCACATACCGTTGTAACAAACTTTTCAACGTGCATTTCAGTATTATAAATTTCTAGTTTTGAGAACAGGAATTTATTATTCCATGAATCTTGAAATACCCTATCACACTTAGCCCAATGGTTTTGCTCATGAAACATGATCAAAAGGAACATATGTATGTTTTAAATTTTGCATAGATAAAATTAAGAGACTTTGATTTTCCTGTTTTCTTACTATCATAAAAAGTCACCATCAAAAATATCATTCTTAGTAAAATTTAACATAATTTTTATTAGTGAGAAGAGAGCATTTATCTTGATTTATCATTATGTTTATAACCTGCAATAAATTCTAAGGCAGATATTTCAACAATAGACAACACTTCTACCAAAAATCTTTAGAACCAGTTTAATGAAATGTTCCTGAATCAATAGAATCAGATGTTATTTAATGAAGCTGTTCAGATGCTTATTAAAATATTGACAGGTTGTGAAACAGTTCCAAATGATAAGAGAATCAAATGAAACATTATAAAACTAAACAGAACTTTCCATTTTATGTAATTTTCTACACATGTGAACCATCTAATTCCACTTGTCTAAACTCAAGTTTTAATCTTTGCTCTCTGGGCACTAGGGTTTGAGAATGAGAGTTCTCACTTTTTGAAACTTTAGAGGTACAAGAGCTACTCTTCAGTAGCTACTTGAGAGTTATACACATACCTCAATTTATTGTATTTCTCTTTATTTCACAAAGAGTATATTTTTACAAATTGAAGGTTTGTAGCAACTCTGAGTTGAACAAGTCCATTGATGCCAATTTTTCCATGAAAGATACAAAAGAAGGAAAAACCCTGATGCTAACACAGGTTAGTCCAAGAGGTTTAGGAAAATAATTCATCATCATAGCATAAAAGCACAGGTGAAGCAGAAAGAACTGATGTGGGAGCTTCAGCAAGTAACCTAGAAGATCCAACTAAGATGACAGGTACAAGTGACTATCTTAAACAAATGATATTCATTGTAGACAATAAAATAGTCTTATATGGATAAAGTTATCCAGAAGACCCAGCTAAGAAAATGAATAAAGATGACTACCCTAAACAAAAGATTTTCACTATAGACAAAACAGCCTCATATGGGAAGAAATTACCATCTGGGTCTTTCCTAGGCAAAGAGGAGAAGTGGATGCCTATCTTAAAAGGATCAAAGGACAGGCTGACTCTCTTGGAAGGGCTAATATAGGTAGTGACTTAGTTGAAGCTTACTTGAAGCTCATTTACCATTTCATAAATCCTCAAGATAGGAATTATACTAAATTTATTCTGCTTATTCTCCATAAATGAAACAACAAAGGCTGGATGACTGCACAAATGTCTACAACATGATATATTGAATATTATAATTCTACCATTGTAACTTATGGCTAAAAGAAGTTCTCTTTAAAAATTACTACTCACTGACAATTCATCTGGTAACCCCAGAGCATTGATGGAAATTTACAAGATTAATATTGTTTTATGCCTAGTAACATAACATCTATTCTGTAGCCAATACATCAAAGAGATATTTTTACTTGTAAGTCCTATTATTTAAGAAATATATTTTGTAAGGGTGTAACTGCCTTAGCTAGTGATTCCTCTAATGGATTTGCCAAAGTAAACTGAAAAACTTCTGAAAGGGATTCAGCATTTTAGATGCCATTAATGACATTTATGATTCATGGAAAGTTAAAATAGTAGCATTAACAGAAGCTTTAAAGAAGTAGATGCCAATCCTTGAGTATGACTTTGTGTGGCCCATGACCTCAGTGGAGAAAGTCAGTGCAGGTGTGTTAAAATAGAGTTACAACTGGTGCTTGAAGTTATGAGTAAATTGCTGCAGTTTGATGAAAAAAATGAATGAGGATTTGCTTCTTATAGATGAACAAGAATGTGTGTTTTTGTTTGTTTTTGCAGTACTGGAGATTGAACTCAGGGACATTCTACCTCTAAATCCTGTTTTTATTTTTTATTTCGAAACAGGTTTTCGCTAAGTTGCAGAGGGCCTCACTAAGTAGCTGAGGCTGTTCATGGACCTGTTATTCTCCTGTCTCAGCTTCACAAGTACTGGGATTATATGCAGATGCCAGCATACCTGGCCAAAGTGGTTTCTTGAAATGAAATCTTCCCCCAGTAAAGATACTGTGAAGATTGTTGAAATAACAGGAAAAGATTCAGAATATCACATAAGTTTGGTTAATAGAGCAGCAACAGCTTTTCAACTTCAATTTTGAAGGACATTCTGTGGGTAAAATGTCAAATAGCATCACATGAAATCATGAAAATAAGAGTTCATCAAAGCAACAAACTTCATTATTATCTTATTTTAAGAAATTGTCACAGTCACCCAGCCTTCAGCAACTACCAGTCTGATCAGACAGCAGCCATTGACACTGAGGCAAGACTCTCCACTAGTGAAGGCTTAGATAATCATTAGCATTCTTCAGCAACAAAGTAGTTTTAATTACGATGTGAACAGTTTTTAGACATAATGGTATTGCACGTTGAATTGACTATAGTATATTTTAAGCATAACTTTTATATGCCCTTGATAACAAAATTTTATGTCACTTGCTTTATTAAGATACTCACTTTATTATAGTTGTCTAGAACAAGACCCACAATATATCTGAGGTATGTGCATATTAAACATTCTAAGGAAATTTACACATCAACTTTTTTCTAGGTTAAAGACCAACAATAACTAACAGTTACCATTCAAAGAAGCTTTTCATGTTGGATTCTTTTCCACACTATCTTTTTAAGAATCTTAAGTTTCTCATATGGTAAGTGGATGAACAAACACTGTACCTTCTTGTCTTAACCATTCTATTCTCAGGAGAATTTAGTTTGGTTTTCAGGACAATAATTAAGGAACCAAAACACATATGTTCTAATTTTTCTTAGTCACAACTTCTTCTTTGAGTGCCATCTACTTTAAAGCTCTCTTTATCTCCTACTAGTGAGGAGATTAAATAAAATCTGAGTTTCTTAAACTGTATATGACATCACATGCAAAAATATATAATTTTCTAGCCTCAGCATAACCCTTCAGATATGTTCTGGACAAGTTGAATAAAATTCTTCTGACACTACCTGTCATTTTATTTCTTTTTTTTTCTACTCAATAAGTCAATATTTACTGTGACACACACATTAAGGTGTCATATTATGATTAATAACTTGAGTATTAAAAGGTTTATTAAATTAGTAACATGGGATCTGAGAATGTAGCTTAGTGGAAGAGCACTTGCCTGGATAGTGTGCAAGGCCCTGATTTTGATCTGTACTACCAGAAAAATAAAAGGATTAAAGAATATTATTTACATGTGGATGCTATAATTACAGGGAACATACACAATGTTGAGAGCTAGGACAAGGGAGAGTTATAACAGCAAGACAGATTTGCTATGGCTTCCTACAATACCTGATTGCCTTTTATTCACTGTGGAATAAAGCTATTGGTTTTAGATAATGTTTTCTATTTCAGAAGTCTTTCCTATTGCTAAAATTAGTTAAGATTTGATTTCCATCATTAGCATCTTAGTCTTCTACCATTATTAAGGATTAAGCAAGTCCACTGTAATGGTGGGCAAAATTTCCTACAATCATGCTTTCTAGATCTAAGAGTTCATGCTTTGAACTAGTCCACTCTCATGCAGACAAGCAAGGAAAGAACATATATATAGATACATAACTCAATAAAACCTGAAAGTCAGTGTTCACTAAAATAATTTATCCCACAAGCACGTTTGCAACAAAGTATGAATAACCAACATTTTTAATATAATACTTAGCAAAACAAATCAATTATATCTAAATAAATAAACAATATAAATCACTAGAGAACTGCGACTGTAAGGTCAGCAAAGTCAATGGATATTTTCATTCAACTAAATTGTCTCAAAAATGTTCAAGGAGTACTTCCACATTTATTTTTTCAATGGTTCTATTATTCTTCATGAAGGTAAAGATCCAGTGCTTTCAATTTTATTTTTTATAGGATCTATCTGAGAGAATACTGCCTAAATATTGAGAAAAAAGAAGGTAACATGGAAAGGGTTATGGAAAATTCTCTTTCAGAATGTCCACTCTAAAGTATGAAACATTTACTATTCGATGTGAAAAAGAACATCAAGCTGTTAGAACTGAGAGGTGTCCAAAAGTATGAAGACTGCACTCCCAAGAGCAAATGGAGAGATACTATCTAAAGAGATTATAGTAATGTGGAAGAAGGGCATAAGAATGTATTAGCTGGTCAAGTAGCTAAAATAACATCCTTGCACTTATAAATAAAAATGTATATGAGTTCTGAAGATGAAGTGCAGCTTGTGATGATGGTAATGTTTAAACATGGCCTAAAGATTGTCATTTTCCCATGACAAGAGAATCCTACTATTTTCTTTTGTTGTATACCATATTTTTGTAACTCTGAGAATGGCAATAATATTATATTCTTGACTTTCAAAGTTCTTACAGGAAACAATGGCACACACCCTATATGGACTGAATTTCTCCCTAATAAAATTGGTGGGAAATGAGTTGGTGGGAACAAGTGTTTCCCAAGCTTTAATTTGTTTCTGATTTTTAACAACTCATTTTGGAAAAGAAATCACATCATTTTAAATGGACCAGATTATGAAAACAGTTTAATAATAATCTGCACCATTTGGAATCATTAACTTACTTATACTGCTTACTATTAAGAGAGGGCAATATAATTTATACCCCTCTTTTAACAATGGGAGAATATTCTTCAGAAATTCAGATGACACCTCAAAGATGATTACATCACACTTGGTTTATTATGAAAATTCATGGGAAAAAGTCTAGTTTCTGGTTTTCATAAAGCCCTAAATATTATATTGGCTTGCTTGTTTTTCTGCAGATATTGATGTTTTTTTCATCTCTACAATATTGTTTTTACTTACTTTAAGAAATTATGAAACATGCATCAATATTTTAGTAAAATAATGGTTGATTTTTTTTTTTTTTTTTTTTTTTTTTTTTTTTTTTTGGTGGTACTCGGGTTCCTTGAAATCCTTCTACCTCCGGGCTACACTTCCAGACCTATTTTATACTTTTTTTAAATTTGGAAACAGGGTCTCTTAAGCCAGTGTAGCTGACTTCAAACCAGCGTGATCCTCCCCTCTCAGCCTCCCAAACGTGGGGATTACAAGTGTGTGCCACCACACCCGGCTGGTTATTGCATTTTTAAAATTCAAAATTACTGCATACACATCTGGAAAACAAAAACATATTAAAAAATATCTCCCACCACCGAAGGACAAATATTGTGATACTTTTGTATATTAACTTAGCAAAGCCATAATGTTTAGTCACCAACATTTGTTAGATGTTGCTGTGAAGATATTATATATATATATATATATATATATATATATATATAATCAGTAGAACAAAGAACAATTACTAACTGGGCATTGTAACACATGCCTGTAATTCCAGGTGTTGAGAGGCTGAGGCAGAAGAATCACAGGTTTGAAGACAACCTCAACAATTTAATAAGACCCTAGGCAACCTAATGAGAGCCAGTTTTAAAATAAAAAAAATAAAAAGAGCAAGGGTATAACTCAGAGGTAGAATTCTTCTGGGTTCAACCTCTAGTACCAAAAAAAAAAAAAGAAAAAAAAAGGAGAAGCTGAACTCAACATCTTTTCACCATCAGCCATTCCAGGGATGTTCCTAGGTGTTATGTAACAATGATAGCATGAAGGAAGGCTATAGAAAGGCTTATTGACATGCTGTTCCAGGCATATGGTCAGTCTAGATCTTAAACAACTGATCACCCAACATGCTTTTCACAGAGACAAAAGCTAAAATCCATTTGAATAGTACCTCCCCTTGAGGCAAGTATGTTATTATTCCTAGAAAATTGATATTTTCTAAATTTATTTCAGCCTGAAGGAAGCAAGTCTTGATCCTGACTGAAAACAAAATATATTCCATGTATAGTATGTCTTTTTTGACTCTCAGGAGTCAGCAAAAGCCAGTATCCAAAAGTTAATAGTGTCAGATCCGCCTACATAGCATTTCACAAAATGTTACCTTGGACCAAGAAACTCGCTGTCAAAGCAAAAACTGTGATGGACAAAATAAAATAAAAAAATCAGAGAATAGTCTGTTGCAATAGTGGAAAGAATAGAGATTTCACCCTGAACTCAACAAAAGACAGGAGGATTTCTAATGTCTGGAGTTAGCGCATGGAAAATGCTGGAGAATGTCAGGGTGGAGGCTGGTCATTGGGATATGTC
Organism: Muscardinus avellanarius; assembly: GCF_963383645.1. NCBI lineage: Eukaryota > Metazoa > Chordata > Mammalia > Rodentia > Gliridae > Muscardinus > Muscardinus avellanarius. The sequence continues at coordinate 51,403,085 of NC_137789.1, read as the reverse complement.
AAACACATTGAGTTAATTCAGAGGTTGCAAATATTTTTCTCTGTGATTAGGCCATCTGCGTTTGCTCACTGGGGTTCATTGAATTTAATTTCTTTCCTCCCACCTAGACTAGGAGATAGGAACACTGTTGTCCTTGTCAATTACATTTCAAAGAATGGCTCCTTACAAAAGGCATTCTAGGATGTAAATCTTGTAAGAGGATTTTTAAAATAGTTACATCTCAAAGGGACAGAAAAGGGACTTAGAGGCTTTCAAAAGTAAAAGTTTTAAGGAGAAGTAGGTCAAGGCCTAGAACTTATCTAAAGTTTAATCATACAGAAACACTAACAAATAAAATGGCAGCATGATGTATTAATGGGTTGATCTTTTGGCAATGCTTTTATTTTTATTTTTATTTTTTATTTTATTTTATTTTTTGGTGGTGGTCCTGGGGGTGGAACCCAGAGGCTTTCTACCTCCGGACTATACTCCCAGACCCTTTTTTATATTTTATTTGGAAACAGGGTCTCACTAAGTTGCTGAGAGCCTCACTAAGTAGCTGAGGCTGGCTTCAAACCCGTGCGATCCTCCTGTCTCAGCCTCCCAAGCGCAGGGATTACAAGCATGTGCCACCACGCCCAGCTTGGCAATTCTTTTAAAGTATTGACTTGGAGTTATGTCAATGCAAAAATAAGAAACCATTTTTCAATATTTAGTATATACTCAAATCACCAAGTGTGGTGTATCTCAAAGGTAGAATATATAGACCCAGCAACCAAGAGGTAGGAGTGGTCTAGTTTACCATCATTTTTTGTGACTCACTTGGAGGAACTGTCATTTCTATTGTTGACGACTTTATTTCTGCAGGACTAGAGATCATGATTCTCAGAAAGAAAATGCCTCTAAAATGGGGAACAGCAGTATCTTGTTCAATATAAGTTCTGTAGTTGTTTCTCTGTCCCTTCAGGCATCTCATATCAAGACACAGACAGGCTCCAACTAACCCGTGTGCATCCCTTCTCCACAAGTAACTGATCGTTTGAAATTGGCCAAGGGGAGGTAGACACACTGTGGAAATTGTAAATGCCACAAACCAGGGCCAGTTGTTGAACATTTCCCAATGCACCATTGACAGTTGGCTATTAAAATTCTCCATGTTAATGGTCAGAGTAACTGACCTTAGTCTTTAGGAAGGGAAGATGTTTTACTAGTAAGAGCAGTCAGTGGTGATTCTTTGAACTCAAAGGACCTTGATCTAGACTGAAGGCCTGTAAATCTCCTGATCACTTCCATGTGTCCAAAAACTGGTTATTACTCCCACACATTGTTAAGCAAAATCTCTAGATGTGTTCACCACAAAGACTCAACCTTTTGGCCCCAGAAAATGAATGGAAAGTTGTTGGGTTTTTTTCCCTCTCATTATCATAAAACCACCAGTTCTCTGCACAGCAGGAAGGACAGTGGGAAGGGCCATTTCCTTCAGGGGAAATCCCCACCCTCACTCACAGGATGTGGTCAAACATTTGCAGGGTTTTTTTTCCCCCATAGACAAAGCAATTCCAATAATTTTTTATATATTTCCTAAAATATGAATTATCTGTCTAAACAATTTGAAGGAAAGCAATTGAACAATCTAACTATTTAAGAGAACATTTTCTCCAGTTCTTCAAGGGCAAAGTTTGGCTAAAGATAGCAAATTACACTATACTCTGCCTCTTAATTTATGGTATCTACATTTTAACTTACTGTTTTAAAATTAAATGGGTAGTCATCATACTTTCTTGGGACCATTTTGATTTTTTTTTTTTTGAAGCAATGTCCTTTTCAAAAGTAACTGTCCACTTGATCTTTAGATTCAATTTAGCACCAATTAATAGTTCACTTATAAAAGAGAAAAAATATTCTATGGAGATTTTACTTTGAATGTATACTGTTTTTCTCTGTAAAATACATTTTATTAAATTTAGAAACATCTTAGAACATATCACAATGTTTATATTTAACATACTGTTCCTCTTTGTCTACACAATCTCTTTCATTAACAAACTGCAAATGATTCCAGAATGGGATACGTGAGATATATAATAATTTGCTTTTCAAAATATATTTCTACATGTAACTTATGTAACAAATTAAATATTAAATATAGGAAAAGTAGAAAATGAACAAATATTATGTATATTAATTTTTAATATATTTTTATTGGTGCATTGTAGTCAAACATCACAATGGAATACAAGACTTGTTAGGATATCCAAGTACACATCATCCAATCAACCTTTATCCAAGCCCCATCCCCGCTCCCCCTCCCTCAATCCCATGTTTGATTTAGTGTTTAATATTGATATATTTATTTACATATATATTGTGCTCTAAAGAGATCCCATCCCCTCTGATTGGTCACCTTAATTGTTCCTCCATAGGGCCCCTTCTTCCATTAGATTCCCTCCTATTACCCATTTCTTCCTAGTTTTGCATATTAAGGAAAGCATCTGATTTTTTAAATTTTCTGTGATATTTCTTTGTGTATGCCACTTTGCAAGTTCCAATCCCACTCTTGAAAGCCCTGGCACTGGCCTGGCCACCCAGTATACTCTGCTTCCAGCCTTGCTGGCTCCAGTACCGGCCTTGTCTCGTGTCAGGCTCCAATCCCAGATGTGGGGGCTCCAGCACTGGCCTTGTCTTTTTTTTTTTTTTTTTGGTGGTACTGGGGTTCCTGGAGGCCTTCTACCTCCGGGCTACACTCCCAAACCTATTTTATATTTTTGAAACAGGGTCTCTTACGCCAGCACGGCCCTTCTGTCTCCGCCTCCCAAACGTGGGGATTACAAGCGTGCGCCACCACACCCGGTGTGGCCTTGTATTTAGGCTAGCTCCTACCTAGGCCTTGCTGCCTTCGGCTACAGCTTTACCAAATGACAGACACTGATCCCGGTCTTGCTGACCCCAGTACCAGCCTGCCACATGGTAGACTCCAATTTCGGCCTCTGAGGCCCCAGCACTGGCCTCCCCCCTTGGCAGGCTCTGATCCCAGTCTCAGAGGCCCCGGCACCAGCCTTGCCTCATGGCAGGCCCTGATCCCGGCCTTGCTGGCCCCGGCACCAGCCTAACCCCTCAAAAGGCTCTGATCCTGCCCTCAGAGGCCCAGCACCAGCCTTGCCTCACAGCAGGCTCCGATCCAATATTTTTTCTTTTTTCTTCTTTTTTTTTTTAATTATGAGAAGACAGTATGTGTGGTTTGAAAAGGTTGTGGGATCAGGCACTCAGCAGCAATGAATTTTTTCTCCCTTCCAATAGCAGAGTCCCACAGCCTCACCGTGCAGAGCAGAATCTGCTGTTCTAAGCGCACCATCCCCTGTGTAGCACAGTGGCACTGAGTTCCTCAAGACACGCGGCTGGGCCTCCTGCTCAGTACCAGGCCTTCTGGGACACAGGCTGGGCCACCTGCCTGCCGCCGGGCACCAGGCCTCATGTGTATTAATTTTTTAAAACCAGTTCCTTGAGCCGGGTGTGGTGGCACATGCTTGTAATCCCTGCTGGCTTAAGAGACCATGTTTCCAAATAAAAATATAAAAAATAGGTCTGGGAGTGTAGCCCAGAGGAAGAAGGGCTTTCAGGTACCCCAGTACCATAAAAAAAAACAGTTCCTAGAAATAGCGTTATTATTTTTATTTGAAAAATATGCAAAATTCTTCACCAAGTACTTAATAATTATTATCTTCATATTTGTATATGAGGTACTTTTTTTCTTTTTCCATTATCCAATTGCATTCTACCTTGAAATAAAGAAACTATGTGATTGTGATCATTGGTCATTGGCGGTTTTTAGGTTTCTATAATTGCAAAAGCACTTGAAGAACATGTATTTTTGCATCTTCCAAAACTATTCAACTGTAGTTATTGGAAGAGACCTTGGTGACTACTATGAAAAAAAATCCCAACTTCCAATTATACACTAAAAGCCTAACAAAGGATGTGACTGTGTTCAGAAATAGTCTTTAGTGAGCTAATTAATGTTATCTGAGGTATTAAGAGTGGGGCCTTGTGCCAGATGTGATGGTGCTCCCTTGTAATCCCAGCATTTGGGAGGCTGACACAGGAGGATCGAGGTTCACAGCCAGCCTCAGCTACTAAGTGAGGTCCCTTGTAAGTCAGAGAGACGCTGTTTCAAAATAAAGAATAACAAATCAGGCTGGGGGTGTATATCGGAGGTAAAATGCTGGGTTCTATCCATAATACCACAAGCAACAAAAAAGAGTGGTACCTTAATACACAACTTGGGTTCTTATAAAAAGGGTGACACTAGGGTTGGACATGCACAGAAAAAAAAGCCATATGAACATACAAGAAAGGGAGGGACCTCAAGATAAATCTGATCTGCCATCAGCTTGAGCTTGTATTTCCAGTCTCCAGAGTTATGAGAAAATAATCTTTGGATATTTAAGCCACTCAGTCCATGGTATTTTGTTATTTCAGTCCTTTGAGACTAATGGAGTATCTGATAAAGTAGACATGATTTCAGCTACTGGAAGAACAGTTCAAAGGGCCCCTGACCTGGTTGTTGCTAAGGAGTGACACCTGAGAAGGGACCTTTGGATCAGAGTGTTTGTGTACATGGAGTGACACAACTCAAGGCTCTGACAGACTAGCCATTTCTGTCCAGTGCAACATGTGGCCCTATATTGGTCATATTTCCAAGCAAAAGTCATAGATGAATTATTTATGTGAGAGGCTTTACTTTTGCAGAGCAAATCTTCACCAGAAGCTGCAAACGAGAGAAGCCCTTGAGTGTGGAAGAGAGCAAGAATTCAGCTTTAAAAAATTAGAGTCCACTTGTAATAGAAACACATCACATGTGGGAAGGAATTTCCAACTAGCTCAGGTCATTCACAGTAGGTTAAGGAGTGTCACACAGGAACACCAAGTGGGAAGAGGAACTTTCACATTAGACAAAGCCCTACAAATTCATTGATTATGGAAAAGCCATTGGTTATAAAAGCTGTTTGTTTGGAACCAGAGGATGTACACCAGATACATATAGTGAATGCAAGAAAATACTTAAATATTAATGCAGCTTTTTCATATGTCAAAGAGTTCACATTGGAATAGCATCTGACAGGTACAGTAGTAAGTGGTAATTTATTTAGATAATGGTTGACTATACAGTAGTCCATGCTGGGAAAAGACCTTTTGCTTGCAGGAAATAGGGGAAATTTCTTTATTCATAACTTTATACTTACTAAGCACTGAAGTATTCACACTACAGCAGAGCATTTTAAATGCAACAGATATGGTGTGGGGTGTGATTTCCCAGCCTTATTAAACATTAAAAATATTTACAATGGAGATAAGCCTAGTTAAAAAGGTGAATGCAGGGAGTTCTCTATCCACATCTAGCTTCATTCAATACCAAAGTCTACAGCAATGTCTTATGAGTTAAAAAGAAAATACTGAAAATGATTAGTGAAAAAGTATAGCCTCATTTGACACCAAAAAGTTAACAACAGAGAAAAGACTTCTGTGGGAAAATCTTCAACCAAATATATTCTCTGATTGAGCAGCAGAAAAATTCACAATGCAGATATGCCCTATGAATGCAATGAATGTGGACAAAGCCTTCAGTCAAACGCCTAGCCTTATTTGGCACAAGAAGGTTCAGGCTGGAGAAAGACCTCAGACATGCAGGGAAAGAAACATAATCAAATTCTTATCAGAGAGTAGCTGTGCAAGTACTCTTTAAGACTGAACATCACATCCACATCTGCATGTTGAAGAGATTCCTGTGGGTATTAGGAATGTTGAACACTTTCTAGAGATAACTTGCATGTCCTCAATTCTCCAAGGACTTCACTAGAAGCCTGTATGATTGAATCTATTCCACCCAAACACATACACTTCCCTGTCCAATGGCTTCACTAGAGTTAGGAGCCCACAAGTGCCAGTGATAGAATCCATCTCAACTCTGTCAGGAGGCAGGCACCTTGTACCTCAACAAATCTTTATTTTTTTCTTCAATTCCTAGGGGAAAAGAGAGTAGTCTGATTTCACTCGTTTTTTTTTTTTTAAATTTTTATTGGTACATTGTATTCATACATCTTAATGAAATACAAAATGGTGGAGGCATACATGCACATATCACCCAATTAGCCCTTACCCAGTTCCTTCCCCATTCCCTCCTCCCTCCTTCTCATGTTTAGCTTAGTGATTGATAAGTTTGTTAATGTATATTATGAACATTAGAAAAACATTAGAAAATTATCCTCTTCCCCCAGCCTATATTCTTAAGTCGCCTTATTTGTTCATTTACAGTATTTCCTTTATCTAGAGTTCCTCCTAGGACCCATTTTCTCCCAAGCTTTGCATATAGGGGGAGAGCATCTGATTTCTTATTTTATGTGAATAACTAATCTCAATTAGCATAGTGTTCTCCAGTTCCATCCATTTTCCTGTAAAAAATGTAATTGTATTTTTCTTTATGGCTGAGTAGAATTCCACTGTGTACATTTCCCATAGTTTTGTAATCCATTCATCTGTTGATGGACATCTTGGCTGTTTCCCTAGTTTGCCAATTGTGAGTTGTGCAGCTATGAACATAGATACACATGCATTAGTTTGGAATTTTAGTTTCCATTCTTTTAAGTAGATACCGAAAAGTGATATTGCTGGATCATATGGTAAGTTTATTCTTCTGAGGATCCTCTATACAGTTTTCCAAAGAGGTTGCACTAATTTGCAGTCCCACCAACACTTTATTAGAGTTCCCACTTCTCCACATCCTTGCCAGCATTTGTTGTTTGTGTTTTGAATAATTGACATGCTAGTTGGAGTTAGGTGAAATCTAAGGGTAGTTTTGATTTGCATCTTTCTGATTGCTAATGATGTTGAGCATTTTTTATGCATTCATTGGCCATTTAAATTAAATATCTTCTTTCGTAAAATGTCTAGTTCACTTGCCCATGTTTTATTGGATTATTTGTTTTTTTAGTGTTGAGTTTCTTTAGTTCTCTGTATATTCTAGTTATTAGTTCTCTACCTGAGGAGTAGGTGGCAAAAATCTTCTCCCATTCTGTTGGTTCTCTATTGAGGTTCTTGACAGTTTCCTTTGCTGAACAGAACCTCTTCAGTTTCATGCAGTCCCATGTGTTGATTTGCCTTTAGTTTCTTGTGCCTTTGGGGTCTTACTGAGAAAGATTTCACCTGTGCCTATGTATTGTAGTGTTGGACCTATGCCCTCTTCAAGGAGCCTCAATGTCTCTGATCTAATTTTCAAGTCTTCGATCCATCTTGAATTGACTTTTGTGCAAGGTGAGAAAGTGGGGTTTATTTCCAATTTCTGCATATGGTTAACCAGTTTTGCCAACACCATTTGTTGAACAGTCTATCCTATTTTTTTTAACGGGTTTGGAGATGGAACCCAGGGGCATTTGACCTCCAAGCCATACCCCCTGCCCTATTTTTTATTCTTTATTTTGAAACTGGGTCTCACTAAGTTGCAGAGGGCCTCATTGAGTAGCTGAGGCTGTCCATGAACTGTAATCCTCCATTCTCAGCCTCCCAAATGCTGGGATTACAAGTGTGTGCTGCCATGCCCAGCCAGGCTATCTTTTTTCAAGTGTATTTTTTTTGGGGGGGGGATTTTTGTCATAAATATATTAGCTTTAAGTGTGTGAATTTGTTTCTGAGTCTTCTATTCCACTCCATTGATCTACGTATCTGTTTTTGCCAGTACCATGCTGTTTTTATTACTATGGCTTTGTAGTATAGTTTAAAGTCAGGTATTGTGATTCTTCCTGTATGGTTTTAGTTGCTGAGAACTACCTTGGCTAGTCTGGGTTTTTTGTTGTTTTAAATAAATTTAAGGACTGACTCTAGCCAGAACAATAAGGCAAGAAAAGCAAATCAAGGGCATACAAATAGGAAAAGAAGAACTCATACTTTCACTATTTGCAGATTACATGATATTATACTTAGAAGATCTAACAAACTCAACCAAATGGCTTATAGAACTGATCAACAAATTCAGCATGGCGTCTTAAAAAATTGGATACCAACCATAAATCCACTGAGAAAGAAAGCCAGAACATACTTCCACTAAGGATATTCCACAAAAAAATAAAATATTTAGGTATAAACATAACTAAGACGGTAAATGACCTCTACAAAGAAAAATTTTAAAACATTGAAAAAAAATAAATCGAAGATCTTAGAAGATGGAAAGATTGTCCATATTCATGGATAGAATAAATATTAAAATAGCCATACTTCCAAAAGTGATCTACAGACTCAATGCAATACTTATTAAATTACCAATGTAATTCCTTACAGACATAGAAAAATCAGTCCTTAAATTCATTTGGAACAACAAAAAAAAAAAGAATTCCCCCCTGTTTTACTCATAGATAAGATCCATCAGTTTTAATCTTCTACTATTCCTCCCATGGTGAGGAAGGAATGGCCACACCAGGGTTGGGGATGGTTGAATATGTGACACTCTTCCTGGAAAGATGAGATAGATAGCAATTTATCTGTCAAATGTAGTCACAGCTTGGGGAAAGAGGACACATTAAATGCTCCACGGGGCTAGAGAGAGGTTGCATTTAGAATCGATATGAATAATCAGGGAGGTAGGCTTTGTAATTTCAAGAGGATGAGGTGACTCCTGGGTTTTATGGGAGAAAATCTCTTTGTCTGAAAAAGTGGCCCATGGGCCAGCAGAGAATCTAAACCTGCTGGTCAGTGATTAGCAGGCACTGTTCCTTCTTTTCTCAGTAAGGGGTGTTTGTTTTTAGGCCAGGGATCCTATCTGTGCAGAAAATAATTTCTAGCTAGGTGATTTGAGTTCCTCGTGGTTTCATCAGTTGACAGGACAGCACATAATGGGTTTAATTTAAGATTTTATACAATATCTTATTTAGCCCAGATGATCTGAACTTGGTTCTTTTTGCAGAGACTTTTGCCTTTTTAGTAGACATCACTGATCTTAGATGATGCTTTCTGGTGTGTTTTCCCAGCATACATGGTACTAAAACAAAACAAAACAAAACAATACAAAAACTACCTGCTTCACTTTGTTCTGGTTACTATAATCATAAATGCATACTTTTACAATGATAATTAATAGACTATATTTGAGGGCATGTTTTACATTTAAATAAAATTGAACAGATGGTAGAAAGAGTTCCCATACACTACTTCTCTCCTATGCTTACAGTTTTCTTTATTAATGTCTTGTAGATGAGGTTTCATTACACTTGAACTTTGAAGTGGAATAATATTGTTTATATGATTACCTTAATTAATTGAAAATTATTAATTTTAATAATGTTTAATCCCATTACCTATATAGGTTTTTAACAGCTAACCTTATAAAATTTAAAAAGTTTCTGTCTGGAAGTAAATTACTGAAAGTTAAATTAAGAATGAGCATCAAATTTTATCAAAAGCTTTTTCTATGTCTCTTGAAAAGATCATATTCTCTCCTTTCTATTAATGTGATAATATATATCTATTGCTTAACTTTCAAATGGCAAACAAAATTTATATTTATGAAATTTTTAATTTCAGTAAATGATGCTGTGTTAACTTTTATTTATCTTTGGATTTGATGTGCTAGTAGTGTTGTGTTTTAGAATATTATGACTGTTTGTAATAAATATATTCTATGAAATTATTTTCTCATAATATCCTCTTGGGTTTTGTTACTTAGGCTGTCTTGGCTCCAAAATATCATGTGAAAATGGAAAGTGTGCTTTCTAGTCTCTTTTCTTATCATTTTAGTATTTTTATTGTTTAGAAGTTAAAGAAAAAAGTGGTGAGGCTATTAAGTCTTAGAATTTCATTACAGAATGATTAAATCTTACATGACAAGCATTTATTTTTTTCAAATTTTTCTTCCATCAGTTTCTATCAATTTTATTTTTATTTATTGTCATTTTTATAACTTTTCAAATGTATTGAACTTTATACTACCTATATTATCTTTTTTTAATATCTAAGAACTCTACAGTCATGTCTAATTTTTCATTCCAGAAATTGGTGATTAGGTTTTCTCTCTTTGTGTTGAACAATACATTTTGGAATATTAGGAGATTTATTAATATTTTAAAATAGCATCTAGCTTTGTGAATATATCAACTGCATATTGGTTTCTACTTTATTGATATATGTAGTCACTTTAATATTTTTATGTTCTCTTAGAATTTAATTAGCTATTCTTTTATGGCTTCTTTAGATTAAAGATGTCATTGACTTTAAACCTTATTATTTTTTAAATATATCCTAAATTTTTATAGACTATTTTAACTCATCAACAAATCTTAAAATACAATATTTCAACATAACTTAGTGCAATATATTTTTTCATTATTCAAGACATTATGTGTTGGTACACACAAATTCATGAGTAATTTTTAATTCTGTTGCTTAATTGTCTGATAATTAGAATTTTTAGTTACCTTTATGGTATTAATTTCATCAGGGTCAAAGAAAATATGTTAAATCTCTGTAATTCTTAAGGCTTGTGTTATATTTCTATGTTCATTGGGATCAAATGTTCATTTTTCAGTTACTGGGACTAGAATGATATAAATATAGGCAGAGATATAAGCAGAGCTATAGCGTGAGACAGAAAGTTGGCTACATATTTTTTCAAATTTTCCATAGTCATGAATACTTTATGTTCCTATTCTATCAGTTTCTGAGTAAAGTGTTTCAAAGTCTCCAGCTAAGACTAAGGGGATGTATTTCTTCTATGTTCACACCTTTGCTTTATATACTTTTAATTATTTTTTGTGAAACTGAGGATTGAACTCAGATGCATTATATCTCTGAGATATGCCTCTAGTCTTTACTTATTTTTATTTTTTAATTTTTGAATCAGGGTCCTGCTAAATTAGTTTACACTAACCTTAAACCTGAGATCTTCCTGTCATAGCTTCCCAAGTAGTGAGATTATACTCCTGCACTGCTACTCCCAGTGCTTTATATACTTTAGAATATATTAGGTACCTATAAATTTAGAATTATTTTGCACTTTTATTGATTTGATGCCTTTAATATTATGAAATATTTCTATTTAACTTTTATTCCTTAAATCTGTTTTCTGATATTAAGACTCTTATCCATAAGAGTATTAATCTAATATCAATATATTAATATACTCTAATATTAATGTAGTAACATTAATACATATTAATGTATTACATTATTAATATTACTAATATTAATATTAGGGTATCCATATTAATATATCCCACCAAGATTTCTAGTCAGTTATGTTTGCTGTATTTTTTTTTCTAGGCAGAACACAAAGGTCTTTTAAGCAGTGAACTATCTTGTGTGGTGCTAGAATTGTGGCATATACACTTGTCCAAACCCATGGAATGTACAGTCTTAAAAACTGTAGACTTGGGTAATGATCATCTGTTAGTATAGGTTCATGAATTGTAAAAAAATGTGATATAAAATACTGATAGTCAAGGAGGTTATACTTATCTGGGGACAGAGTATGTGGGAATCCGCTGGATTGTCCCATATTTTTCTGTGAATTTAAAAATAATTTTAAAAGCCTATTCATAAAGTTGATGAAATAAATATTTTTATCTCAGTACAAATATAAATATAAAATGTTAATACTACATAAGAAGATAAACAATATTTCTAAAGAATTATGGCTGGCAGTAATTTATATATGAAAATACCATTAATGAACACCAGACTTCTTTGATATTTTTATATAATATGAGAATCAGAGAAGTACAGGTTTTTAAAACCCAGATATTTACCCAACTGCATTATTTATTTTTAATAGAAAGTTCTGATTATTGAAGCTTTTAATTGTGGTGTCAATAAGGATGCAGAGATAAAGAATGTGTCTTCAATTTCATAAGCTGACAACTTAGGAGGAAGGATGTTAATCCTTATATGAAGCAACACCGTCAGTCGGGTTGTAGCCATTCATTTGTCCTTGGCAAGGCGAGACAGGCTTCATAATCCTAGAAAGTCATTTGAATGTACTCAGTGAGCATCAAATTGCTTTAAACCGGCTGTCCTGTTATAATAGAGATATATTAGCTTTCCATGGTGTCCTTATCCCAAGATATAGCTTGAGCTATCTTTGAAAAAATGTCCTTTTCCAACGAAGCTAAATCCATATTGACATTTTATTGCTCTTTCTCACAGAACATATTTTCTTTTGATAACATTCTAGAAGATGGATGGTATAATTTTCTATTTTAACATCTATGAATGTGTTTATATAAACACACATATGAAAATATTTATATAGCTTATACTTAAAGCCCCAAAGAGGAAATATAATGAGCAAAACAAGGATAAAGTGCTATCTGCTTATATGAACTATTTTCTTCAGTTATCCAGAAAACATTATACAGAGAGTTAAATACATAGAAAGATTAGGTTAAGATAATAATTAGGCAGCGCTATATGAATTTGTATCTGTGTGTTTAGATTTTGCTTACTGTCTAGATAATTCAAATGTTTTACTAAATCCAGAATTTTCTTGCTCATTTCAAGTATATTAAAATTTTTTCTTTTTATGTTTCACTTTTGGTCAAAAACATAATCTTAATGATATATATGAAAAGTTGAATCAGTTGAATTTGAATTTTATCTCTGTAATTGCTATTAAGACCCTGGGCAAGGAAATTTATATGTTCCTCAGTATTCTCATCCTCAAAATAGGGATTATAACTCAAACTAAATTGTTAGTTTAAGGGATTAATATATATAGTATGCAATATGACTAGCACCAATCCCAGTAAACTGTATCATAATTACTTATAAATTATCATAGCTAACTCTAAAATTAAGATTAGAAAATACTCAGTATTTAAAAATATGACTATGCTTTTATGTGAAGCTGTTTGAATTTCTACTAGAAAGCACATACTTTATGTGGCAAGTAGAAATGGGTTGTGCTTTTACAATGATGAATCTAAGGTACAAAGTAATTCACTGGCATTTGTTAGTAGATTATTAGTTTTTCCTATGAAAACTACGTGTGTTTTTGAAGTAATTCTTTATCCTCTGATTTCTCATATTAACCAGATAGCTGACTCCAAATGAAAAGGTCGTCTCTCTTGAGAATTTATTACATTCCATGTGGGAACTTGGAAGCGCCCCAATTCTTTCTTATTTTGCCAAGATAATCTTTTTAGTAAGATTTCACATCTTATTTAGTGAAGGTATGCTGTAAAATAACATTTTTTTGGTTAAGGGGGAAATTAAGAGATCTATTTTTAAACTATGGAAAACATTAAATCTATATTAAAACATGTTTGAGTAATACCTAATTACCTAGTTCTGTCTGTCTCTTGCATGTGTTCACACACACACACACACACACACACACACACACACACACACACACACACCATACATAAGCTTGCCAAATGTAATAATAAAAAAACAACCTTTTCCCTTACTGATTGGGATATGGCACCATGTACAGTAGTTGTCTGAGGAGTGAGATAGTGCTCATGTTTTGACTTTGTAGAACAACCTTGAACAAAAGAGCCAACAGTGTGTCTTGTGATTAATGTGGCAAGTGAATATTAAGTTTTGGCTTATCAATAGGATGAAGCTTTTTTACTCTAGAAGGCTGGCATAGATAGGGCCTCTATGTGCCTTTTTCTTAGGAAAAAGAAGAAAAAGATATATAACTACAGTCAGAAATGAAAGAATGGACATTATAAAAGAAGCCTAAGATATAAAAAATCATAGAAACTATTATGAATAATTAGATACAAATGGGATGACATAGGAAAAATGAAAAAATTCCTAGAAACATACATACTAAAGAAAAATCAACAACAAAACAATTGAATAAGGAGAAGTTAAAAGACTAAACAAATCAGTAACAAATAAGGAGATTGAATCAGTATTAAAATATATTCCATAAAGAAATTCCCAGTAGATGATGATCTCACAGGTGAATTCCAGCAGACATTTAAAGAATATCACTTTTTCTTAAACTCCTCCAAGAATTAGAAAAGAGACCTTTTCCAAAATCATTTTATGATACCAGCACAACCCTAGGTAAAGATAAAACATTAAAACAACGAGCCAATTTCCCTGATAAATATGAATGAAATTCCTTAATAAAATACCAGTAAATTGAACTCAATATACATTGAAATAATTGCACAGCAGGATCAAATAAATGCATTTATCCCACAGATGCAAGGATAGTTCAATGTATAAAAATTGATCAATATTATACAAGTGAATAAAATATATGTAAAACACACATGATTACATCAACAGATGCATAAAAAGATTTGGCAAAGATCAACACTTATTCATGATTAAAATGCTCAATGAAATAGTTATAATATTTTCACACAATAATATTTCTGTTAGTACCTATTTTTTCAGCATTTATCCATTACTTCCTACTCTCTATATACTCTGTTAACCAACACTTTACTCTCAATATCTAATATATATATATATTTTTTTAATGTTTTACTCATCAGTCATATCACTTTGTTCTTGCCTATCTATGCCTGGTTTATTTCACTTAACACAATGATCTCTAGTTCCACTCTCTATGTTGCCAAAAGGGAGATGATTTTGTACTTTTTATGATTGCATAGTATTTCACTTTATTTTACATACATAATGCATTTTCTTTAGTCATCAGATGATAGAGACTTAGATTTCTATTTCATTGTTATTGTGAGTAGTGTTGCAGAAAATACGGAAGTATATATGTCTTGTTGACATTCTGATTTCATTTATATATGTGTGTGTGTGTGTGTGTGTGTGTGTGTGATTGCTTAATAATGTTGTAGTTCTGCTATTATTTTTTAAAAGACTCCATGCTGCTTTTATAATAATTATACTATTATTCGCATAAACAGAGTTCTTTTTCATCCATTTTTTCACTTAAAGTGTTTTGTCTTTTTGATAGTATTCATTCTTATTGGGGTGAAGTGATACTTCATTGCAGTTCTGATTTGTATATCCCTGATGATTAATGTTGTTGAGGATTTTTTATTTATCTGCTGCCACTTACATATTGCATTTTGAGAAATGTCTATTTAAGTCTATTGCTCACTTTTCTTTTTCTGTTTTTGTTTATTTTTCAATAAGTTTTTTTGATTTTGCTATTTTTTTATTTTTCTCATATAGTCTGAATATCAACCTCTTGCCAAATGTACAGTTTGTAAATAATTCCTCCCTTTTGTAGATTTTCTCTTCTCTCAATTGAATATTTCCTTTGCTGTACAGAAGATTTTAGTTTGATATAATCTGATTAATATTTCTCATTTTATTTTCTGTGCTTTTAAAGTCGTACTCCCCAAAGAAATCCAAATGTCCTAAAATGTTCCACCTAATTTTTTCTAGTAGTTGCATAATTTCATGTCTTACATTTAAGTACTTAATCTGTTGTAAACGGATTTTTGTAACTGTTGAGAGATAGGGTTATAATTTCATTCTAAATGTGGCTGCCAATTTTTCCTACAGATTTTATTAAAAACTGTTTTTTCTCCAGTATATGCTCTCAATATCTTTGTCAGAAAACACTTGGCTATGGATGCATGGATTTATATATAGTTTTTTATTCTGTTGTATTGATATATGTATCTTTTATGTTAATATTCTGTTTTGATAATTATAGTTTTGTAGTCCAGTTGAATTATTCATAGAAATAGAAAAAATATTTATATTCATATAGTTCCATGAAAGAAAGACCCAAAGTAACAAAACAATCTTCAGCCAAAAAAATCTTTATACTTTCTGATGTCAAAATATATTACAAATCTACACTAAACAAAACAGTGCAATACTAGCATAAATACAGATATACTGACCATTCAAAAAGAATAGATAGCAGGTAGCCTAGAAACAAATCCATTTATTTGTGATCAACTGATCTTCAACAAGTATACAATGGGTCGAAAAGGAAGAAACGTCTATAAAAAAACTGTGTTGATAAAACTGAATATCTATGAAAACATAAGGGTAATGTGTCTAGAAATTTATTAGATCATGTTTGACATTGGCTGAGCAATGATTTTTTAAAAAATAATTCCAAACATACAAATAGGCAACTAAAACAAAAATGGGATTGCATCAAATTGAAAAGCTTTTGTACAGTGATGGAAACAAATCATGGAAACGGCTACTTATGGAAGGAGAGAAAATATTTACAAACCACATATCTTGTAAGAGGCTAATATCCAACCTATGTAATAAATTCACAAAACTCAATAGCAAATGAAAGAAGAAAGAAAGGAAAAAAGGAAGTTAGGAAGACAAGGAAGGAAGGTAAAAGGAAGGAAGGAAGGAAGGAGAAACAGAAGAAAATTAGAAAGGATAGAAGAAAGAAGGAAGAGAAAGGAAGAGCTCATTTATTAAAATAGGCAGAGAACCTTAATAGACATTTATCAAAAGAATACACAGAAATATCTGACAGATATATGAAAAGGTTTACATTTCTAATGATCAGGGAAGTGCAAATCAAATCCACAATGAGACATTACTTCACACCCTCTAAAATGTCTGTTTACCAAAAAGATAAAAGATTCATTAATGGGTATACTAAATAAAATTTTCACCAATAGAGTACAGGAGTTCCCTTAATATATGTTTTGGAAAACATGGAGATTACTCAAAAAATTGAAGGTCAAACTACATCATATTTTAGCTATAATACTTCTTGGTATATATCTATAGGCGATGAAACCCAAATATAAAAAAATGTGTCTGTACTCCTAATATTTTTAGCCTCCTTATTCATTATAACCAAGACATGGAAACAATCTACATGTTCATATATGAAGGACTGAGTAAAGAAAATACAATACATCTGAAAAAAAGAGGGAAATTTTATGGAATTACAAGAGAAAGCATAAGGCACAGGTCCAATATGTCAACATACAAGGTCAGGTAGAAACTTTCTCAATAAGACCCCAAGCCAGGTGGTGATTACCTGTAATTCCAGTACTTGTGAGGCTGAGACAGGAAGATTGAAGGTTCTAAGATAGTCTCAGTGAGTAGTGAGACTCTCATCAAACTGGTGAGACCATATTTCAAAATAAAAATAAGATAGGACTGGAGGTGTGCCTTTGAAGTAGAATGCCCCTGGATTCAATTCCCAGTGCTGCTAAATAAATAAATAAATAAATAAGACCCCAAGACACAAGAAATTAAAACAAAGATTAATAATTGGATTGTATTAAAGGGCTTCTGTGCAGCAAAGGAAATCAAGAAACTTAACTGAAAGCCAATAGAATGTAGAATATCTTTGTCAGCTACTCTTCTGATATAGTACTAATATTTAGAATATACAAAGAACTTAAGAAACTTACTGCTAAAAATTCAATCAAACGATGGACAAGTGAACGAAATAGAGATTTCACAAAAGAAGACATACAAATGGCCAATAAATATATACAAATGTTCAACATTATTAACAGTCAGAAAGATGCAAATCAAAGCTACACTGAGATTCCATCTAGCTCCAATTAAAATGCCCATCATCAAGAAGTCAAATAACAATAAACACTAGCTAGGATGTGAAGAAATACAAATGCTTTCACACTACTTGTGAGATCTCAAATTAGTACAGCTGCTAAGGAGGTCAGTGTGAAGACTCCTCAGGAAACTAGGAATTAATCCATCATATGATCCTGCCATACCACTCCTGGATATCTTTCCAAAAAGACTGAAATCAGAATATTATAGCAATGCATGCATATCCAAGTCTTTAGAAGTATAATCCACAAGAGTGAAACCATGGAACCAACCTAAGTGTCCATCAACAGATGAATGGATTACAAAATTACGGGGTATACACACAATGTAATTCTATTCAATAAAAAAAAAGGAATATGTCATTTGTAGGATTAGCCAGTCACAGAAAGCGAAGAGTCTCATGAGGTAGTTTAGGAGTAATCCAGATACAAAAGGGACTTCAGTTTTGTAATCCATTCATTTGTTGATGGACATTTTGGCTGGTTCCATGGTTTTGCAATTGTGAATTGTGAGGCTATAAACATAGATATGCATGCATTACTTTGGTAGCTTGGTTCCCATTGTTTTGGGTAGATGCCTAGAGTGGTATTGCTGGATCATATGGTAGATTTATTCCCATTCTTCTGAGAATCCTCCATACTGTTTTCCAAAGTTGTTGCACTAATTTGCAATTCCATCAATAATATATTAGAATTCCCACTTCCTATGATATATATACACAATGAAATTTTATTCAGCCATAAATAAAAACAAAACTATGTAATTTGCAGAGAAATGGATGGAACTGGAGAACATTAAGATAAGTGAGATTATTCACATAAGTAAAAGAATTGAATGCTCTCTCTAATATATGGAAGCTAGAGAGAAAAAAAAGGGTCACAGGAGGAACTCTAGACTAAAGAAAGGAGAGACCATAGATGAGCAAATAAGGCTGAGGGGGATGAGAGGGAAAAGACAGAAATGCCCTAATGTATATGAAGTACATTCATAAACATATCAGTCAACAAGTAAGCCAGACAGGAGAAAAAGGGAGGGGGAAAGAATGGTGTGGGAATTGGGGATAAAGATAAATGACTGATGTGTGCATATATCCCTCTACCATCCTGTACCTCATTAAAATGTATGACTACAACGTACCAATATTTTTTTTTTAAAGGGACTTTAGAAAATGGAGGAGAAACTTCATTGACCCAGGGCAATGGCCTAGGGGAAGGTGTGAGCAGAAACAGATAGAATTAATAAAAAAAAACACTTCTATTGACATGTTTATATATAAAACTATATCAGTATAATGTATAAGGAAGGGAAGGGGGTGGAAAGGAAGCCAGGAGAAGCTCACCTAGTGTGTGCATGCATGTCATCATCACTCTGAACTACATTATGATGTGAGAATACAGTGGGCCAATAGAAATCCTGGTATTTGTGACAATATTGATAAACATAGACATTATGCTAAGTGAAATAAGCCTGATGCAAAAATTAAAACACTGCATGAATCTCACTTACGTGTGCAATCTGAAATAATCAAACATAGCCAGGAGTGGTGGAGCAGGCTTGTACTCCCAGCATTCGGGAGGCTGAAATTGGAGGATCATGGTTCACAGACAGCTTCAGCTACTTACTGATGTCCTCTGCAACTTAGAGAGACCCTGTTTCAAAATAAAGAATAAAAAACAGGGCAGGGGTGTAGCTCAGAGGTCGAATGCCTCTGGATCCATCTCCAGACCCACAAATAAAATAAAAAAATAATCAAACACATAGAGATTGAAAAGTAGAATATTGGGTATTAGGAAATAAGTGAAGAGAAGAAGGGGAAATATTTGTCAAGGCTTATAAAGTTTCAGTTTTGCAAGATGAATAAGTCTTGAAGATTTAATGTATAGCAATATATATTTTTTTAATTTTTTTTTTTGCGGGTCTGGGGATGGACCCCAAGGGCATTTGACCTCTGATCTACACCCCCTGCCCTGTTTTTTATTCTTTATTTTGAAACAGGGTCTCACTAAGTTGCAGAGGACCTCACTAAGTATCTGAGGCTGTCTGCCAACAGCAATCCTCTGGTCTCAGCCTCCCAAATGCTGGGATTACAAGCGTGCGCCACCACGCCCGGCTGTATAGCAATATTTTATGCTGAAAAAATTTTAAGAAAGTTTATCTTACATATTGTCACCACATACAAGACAAGTAATCATCCAAGGTGACAGATACATTAATTCATTTCAGATGATTATTTCATGACATATATGCATTCAATATAAACAACAATTTCAAAAATTCATCAAGATATGTAATTGTGATCTGAGCACTTTCCTCATACTTTTTGTATGCTAGTCCTCAAAAATATTATATAAAAAAGGTTCCTGATATTTCCACCATCAACTGCTCTGTGACTTACACATAATATTTACTGTACCAATTAACACTTTTACATGGCACTGTTCACTATTTTTTAGGCTTTTTATTCTACCTCCTATTTAAAAACAGACTGTTTTCATGATTCATTTTCTCAAACTCTGCCTCTTGAATTTTTCTTCCAATTTCTCCAAATTCTAACTTCTCAGCATCTTTCTTCATTAAATATGCACTAAAGAGTTATGTAAAAACATACTGACGTCCATCAAGGTTTATTTTTTTGTAAGCTTGGCCTGTTGATGAATATTAGATAGAACTGTCAGTGGGAAAGCAAGTAATCTAAATAAGTTAATGATAACTTGATTTTTAAACTTTTTAATTGAATGATTGCCCAACGATCTAAGTCCAAGTAATTTCTAAAATTTAACATATTGAATTATTTTAACTTACATTCAATTATTAGATTCAATTTTAAATAAATCCCAAAACTCCACTCTGTACATATTTTGTTTAAAAATTCAATTGTAAGCTAAATTATGCAAAAATGCAAACCTCCCACGCTCAAGCCCAACTCAGCTAAACCCTACCGATGTTGGGCTGCGTAAGCATGTGCATAACTGACCATCCTGTGATTTTCATTAACTTGCACTTCAGTAATGGGGAAGAGATCATAAACACAGTTACAGTTTCTCCCATTTGGGGTCCTCAAATAGATGATTAGACTGAAGCAGACCTGATCCCTCTCCTTACTGCCTTTCTCACCCACACCACTCCTCAGTGCACACAGGCATTCCCAAAAGAACAAGCACAAAAGGACAATTATCACATTCCAACTCCTCATTCCTCCTCATTTTGCATATAGATCTACACATATAAAAGAGTCTGCATGCCCACATGCCATATGTCAAGCAATCCTGGCTTAACATAGACTGTGGAGTGCTTGGTGCAATTCATAGATGTGCATTTATTTAAACTTTGCTGGTTTGTATGGCTCCACAAAGTTCTTTGGGGATTGCCCTTGCGTTACCATTCCAAAAGGAAGGTGAGGCCCCTTCTCTGACATATCTTAGATATGTCATATCTTGGATTTTTCAGCCCCTTCTGTTATTTTGAGACTATTATTTGCCTATCACACAGTTATCCCTGTGATCCCAGCCCCAGTGTTTTGGCTTCTTATCTATTTCTCTGAGCAGTTCCCTCCTCGGGCTCAAGCAGAAATTTATTCTGGTTCAGTGATATTATCCTCCCATCACCAAGCCCTCTCACATCCTCTGCACCATCTGCTTGTGGCATGTCTTCTCTACAGCACTTGCTGCCAGAAGGAAAGTATTGAGCTGTAGGGTTTTAAAATTTTTTTTTGATAAGTCCATTATTATAACTTCAAAAACCTTGGAACTATCACTTATTGTATGTTTGAGAACTTTAATGTTTTTAAAGAGCTTCTGTGTTAATGAGGTAAAGCAAGGACTCCTCTATTCTTTTTTCTGTTCTGGACTGCATGTTTTTAACAGTAAGCACTGATACTAAGAGCTGTGATCGGTATTTCCTGTCCTTTCTTATAGCTTGACAAGTATATATAGTCCTTCCAATAATGGACACCATAGTAGTGTTTCTAAATATTAAATTTCTGCGGGAAGAAAAAGTTTGATTTAGTAAATGTTCATGAGGAAATACATGTCATGAATACTGTAGTATTGCTTTTGTTACAAATTACGTGGAATATCTTTTCTTTAATAAGGTCTCTCAGTTACTTCATCATTCACTCTAGTAAATGCAAATAGCAGTTATTTTATTTGTTAGCAAGTCCTCCATTTCATTGTGTCTCGTCGTAAATTTCAGCCAAACTTTTCTTCCCCCTGGTGGGAATGGTGGGGATTCTCTTCCTCAAGAAATTGCCATGATTCCCTTGAACTTTACACACTCACGTACATACACATACATGCACACTTAAAGTGTTGATTCTCATCTTGATCTATTTGATCATTTATGTAATTGAATGGCATTGTTCTTTGTGTGTAAGTTAGGATCTCATGCTGAGTTTTATTCACTAGTTGTCCAGGGTGGAAGAGAAAACAAATGGACAAATTCTGATTGGCAGCCAGCTAGGGTTTTTCTGGGGTGAATACTCCCACCAGGCCTGACTTCACATCACTGAATATGCAAACAGATGTTGTCAATACAGCCCAGCTTCCTAGGGCAGGAAGCA
Organism: Muscardinus avellanarius; assembly: GCF_963383645.1. NCBI lineage: Eukaryota > Metazoa > Chordata > Mammalia > Rodentia > Gliridae > Muscardinus > Muscardinus avellanarius. The sequence goes on along the minus strand of NC_137789.1, from coordinate 51,381,043 downwards.
CAGGAAGAATGGTGGTGGATGGTGTGTTCCTCTGGAGGGGCAAGGAAAAGACCCTTGGCTCACCACATAAAAAGCTGAATTTTGTGACTTGAAGATAGTAGATTTAGTACGTAAAGTGTTTGGGACCTATGTTTTTGTTTTAATATATTCATATTCAAAGACTATGTTCTAAATATTCTTGCCTTTTCTCAAGTCTGTGTGTGTATGCTAAGTTCTTTCCTGCTGAATCTGCTGAATCCTTTCTAAGTTTTAATATATAAAAATACAAATAATCATTTTATCATTTACCTCTAGAATCTGATGAATGTGCTCATGTAAAAATATTTTATATTAAGCTGGGTGTGGTGGCTCACAAGGCTGAGACAGGAGGATGGCAGGTTCGCAGACAGCTTCATCTACTTAGTGAGGCCCTCTGCAACTTAAACCGTGTATCAAAATAAAGGAAAAAATTAGGTAGGACTGTGAGTATAGCTTGAAGGTAGATGCCACTAGTTTCAACCCTCAGTACTATGTACACACAGACACACACACACACACACACACACACACACACACACACATACATATATACGCATTCTTTTAAAATTATATATTTTCTCTTAAAATTTTAATTAACTTGTAATATATGTGCATATATCTATATAGTTTTATGGAGCATGGTATATTTGTTTGATATATACAGCATATAATAAAATGCAAGGTACTTAGCATTAAAATTATATTTTAAAATCAATTTATAAAGTTTGTAGTGTATGACAAATATTTAATGCTTATTAAAAATGTATTAACTCTTGCCGGGCGTGGTGGCACACGCTTGTAATCCCCGCGCTTGGGAGGCAGAGACAGGAGGATCGTGCAGGTTCGAAGCTAACCTCACAGGTTTAAGAGACCCTGTTTCCAAATAAAAATATAAAATAGGTCTGGGAGTGTAGCTCAGGGGTAGAAGGGTTTCCATGAGCCCCAGTACCACACACACAAAAAATGTATTAACTCTTGAATAATTATTAAATTAATATTTTATATGTATTTAGTAGTTCTCATAAATGGTTACCACTATTCTATTTAATTTTATTTACTTTTGTAAGAATAAGCATGATTCTAACTATAAAATGCATAATCATTAGAACACTAATACAAAACCTTAGAAAAGCAGAAAAGTCTAAACAAATTAATTTAACAGATAACTAACAATGTTACTTTTCTTTCAGTCACCATTAATGTAAACATTTTATAGATTTTTGTAATATCTATTAAAATCCAAATGCACAGAAACAAACATACTTTTTTAAAAACAATATTTTTTTGTGGTGCACACTGTTTTCTTAGCCTCTAGCCTTATACCACAAGTGTTTTGTATGATAATATAATTTTTCCATGATATGTCTTTTAAAATATAGTTCATTGTAAGAGCAAACCGTAATTTACTTAAATTGTCTTTTTTATCTATTAGTTTCTATTTTTTGTTTTTATAAAAATAATACATAATAAATATTCCTGTTTCTGTTTACATCTATGTTGATTTACTTGAGAAAGTTTCTATTTGTGAACTATTCTAAAACTTTTGACACAGGGTGAGAAATCTGCAGCATATACAAACAATGGAATTCTACTTAGCAATAGAAAAAAGAACAAATTTATGTTGTTTTCAGAAAACAGATGGACCTGGAGAGGATTATGTTAAGAGAGATTAACCAGTTGCAGGAAGTGAGAGTCGTATGTTTTCTCATATTTGGAGGCTAGGGGGCAATCAGGATGCAAGAGGAAATGTAGATAATGGGGAGAAACCTCCGTGGAACGAGGAAGGTGGTCCAGGGGAGGGCGGGGGTGGGGAAAATTAATAAAGGACATACTTCTGTTGACATTATGTGCATATGTGAGAATACCAATGTGGGTCTTGATGTCATCTATGGGGAAAGAGGAGCGGGGGAAATGGAGGAAGCTAACTTCTGTGTGATGCGTGTCAGTCACTCTGAACTGCATTATGATATGAAACTATACTATACCAATAAAAGTGATTGTATGTATGTGTATGTATATATATATATATGTATATATATGTATATATTTATGTATGTATAGTAATCAAACTACTAATATGAGTAGTATCTGACGTATCTGAACAAGTTTGTTCCTCCATGATAATCTCAACAACACTATGCACCACTAGTTCATTAATTTTATTATGGCCAGTTTTGTTATAGCAGCTTTTGATTAATTCAATTTCTGGCTGGAGTGGTGGTGCTTGCCTGTAATCCTAGAATTTGGGAGTCTGAGACAGGAGGATCGTAACTTCGAAGTTAGCCTCAGAAACACAGTGGGACCCTCGGCAACTCAGGGAGAACTGTTTCAAAAATTAAAACTAAAAATGGCTAAGGGTATAGCTCAGAGATAGAATGTCTTTTGCTTAAGATGAAATTTACATGTTATTATATCCCAAAGGCCATAAATCCATACCTCTCCCCACACTCTCAATATCTCACAATTCAGACACTCTTCATCCTTAATAAATAAGGCTAATGTTTACTACCCTTTGTTATAAGAGAACTCTCTTAGAGTCCTTCTCTTTTCTGCATATCTTGAGATCCTTTCACTCTAGGTTGCCTTTTCAAGGATAGTATGGAAAACAATATTTAGTTAGACCTATAGGGTCTCTCTCTTGCATAGATGAAATGCTTGGCACCTCTCCAGGTCATAAAGATAGTTTTTTTACTCTGCAGAAAGGTTACATAAGGTAAGAATTCTTATAACAGCTGCTATAAAATAATGAATATTCCTAAATTGTTTTTCCTCAACTGTAACAGAAACCCATTGCAGGTACAACCTCTTCCTAGCTCTTCTTCATCTTCTCCTAGTGTGATGTGGGTAGCAAAAGAGAGCCAAGGCAATTGTGAAGCTCATGGTGTCTGATCTATTGTGAACAACAGTGTCTTTTGTTTCTGCCCAACACCCCTGGAACAGCAGTGAACTGATTGGTTCATTTGCAATTGGTGTAAAATCTCAGGACTTTCAGACATCGTGATTTTGAGAACATCTGAAACTGGGGGACAGATAATCAAAGTAATATACAGCATATACTTCTGAAAACAACAATCTGGCTAGAGCAACATACCCAGTACACCATGAATTCAGTCCTTGATTGAGTTTGGTGACTTGGCGCAGGTAGAGAAAGGGAAGAAGAAAGAGAAAAGAGAAGAACTACAGAGAGGGAAAGATAAACTATCTATATATTGGGGGTTCCATAGATATATTCTTAGGTTTATTCAAAATATTTATAGAAAAATTATAACCCCAGCCGGGCATGGTGGCATGCACTTGTAATCCCAGTACTGGCGAGGCTGAGACAAGAGGATCACTGGTTTGTGGACAGCCTCAGCAACTTAGTGAGGCCTTCCAGAACTTAGTGAGACTTAATGAGACCTTGTTTAAATAGGGCTGGGGATGTAGCTCAGAGGTAGAATGCCCCTGGGTTCAATCCCCGGTAAAAAGGAAAGAAAAAAAGAGAAAATAATAAAGAAAGAAAGAGAGAGAGAGAGAGAGAGAGAGAGAGAGAGAGAGAGAGAGAGAGAGAGAGAGAGGAAGGGAGGGAGGGAGGGAGGGAGGAAGGAAGGAAGGAAGAAAGAAAGAAAGAAAGAAAGAAAGAAAGAAAGAAAGAAAGAAAGAAAGAAAGAAAGAAAACTACTACAACCCCATTATTCCAGGGAAACAACTCAGGTATTTAAGCCACCTCAATTTCTGCTTAGGAAAAATACAGATATAAGGTAATTAATCATCAACTTAAATGATATCACTATGTAGAAAAGTTTGTCTCTAAATATGAGTTTTAAAATATTGATTTTAAAATGTATTACTTTTTACAGTATATTATTACACTAATAAATTTGGGCAAGACAAAATCACCAATACAGGGCTTTAGACAAACATTTAAAATGTGATTCTAGGATGATACTGGTTTTCTATCTAAAGCTAGTTCTAGTTTACTATGATAGTGATCAGATGATGAAGAAATTGCTTGTTTAGTACTTTAATTAATAAAACATAGTTAATTTTGTATATTACTGTATACCAGACATTATTACCAAATATTTTTATTTTCATCTAGAAAGAGTTCTTAGAAAATGATAAAGGTTGCTAATATTTGCCATATCAGTTTTCTTTTACTTTGTTATTTTAAATTCTTGTGTCTGTGTTTGTTTGTAAAAAAAAAAGGAGCATTTTAAGAAAACATATCAATACGATGAATGCTGAATTTTATTAAATCCAAAATTGTAATTATTTATTTTTTCCCTAAACAGAAAAGTAGCTGAAATGCTTGCCTACTTGATCAGGGGTGTTTGGTGCAAACTCTGATTTTCTTCTGAACTTCAGAGACTTGTCACACTATGCAGAGCTTCTACTAGCTTCAAAGAAAACTTTTAACATGAAAGAAATAAACAGAAATAAAGAAGGCAGAGAATAGGTCATGTTGAGACTACATGTTTTGTGCTTCTTTCTGTTCCCAGAATTATTTCAGGAATTGAAGGAAAAATTAAAAAGGGTGTTAAGATTAATTTTTTCTGTTATTCTTTAATATGCCATTTCCCTTTGTCTTTAATACTAATGAGGAAATATAGATGAGCTGTGAATTCTTAAGATATCATAAGTTACATAATGTTTAGAAATCACTCCTTATTGCATTCAAGAACCTGGGTGAGTCAATGACACATGTGCATCTTTTCAACTCTCTGAGACTCCTTTGTCAATTTAGAGGGCTAATTTAAGTGCTTATTAACATTTTAGGAGGTGATAGCACTATATGAGAATGTGTAAAGTTGTTTGCATGGGAAAAGAAACAAGAAATACTAACATTTGGCATGTAAATTGAGAGAGATTATCTACATCTCTAAATTATTTAAATTAAAATGTTTTATTAGGTAATCCTCATGGATTGGAGAACTAAGATAAATACATGATATAATAAATATTTAAAATATAAAATTATCACCAATAGAGATAATCAAAATTCTTGTGTGTAGGTGTGTGTGTGTGTGTGTGTGTGTGTGTGAGAGAGAGAGAGAGAGAGAGAGAGAGAGAGAGAGAGAAGAGAAGAGAAGAGAAGAGAAGAGAAGAGAAGAGAAGAGAAGAGAAGAGAAGAAGAGGGAGCGCGAAAGAGAGAGAGAGAGACAGAAGAGAGCGAGAGCACTCAGGAGCATTCTACCTGAGCTACCTGCCAAAACCTTTTTATTTTTTGTTTTGAAATAGGATATTCCTAGGTTACTGAGAGTCCCACTAAGTTGCTGAGGCTGTCATTGAACTTGTGATCCTCCTGTCTCAGTCTTTCAAGTACCGAGATTGCAGGCATGTGCCACAATGCCCAGTTAAATAATTATTTATATAACTAGAAAGTGTCACTATAACGAACTCAGTAACTACTAAACTAAAAATGGTCAACTGCGAGTCTGAGGTGATAAATACAAATAATTTATTGTTTTATAATAACTATGTAAAGAGCTAAAGATATCATGTATCCTTAGTATGATAAAAAACTTTATTGGTAACTTTCATTATGTTTCAATATTGTAGCCCATATTGAGTGAGATGCTGCTTTCTAGAAATCCATAAAAATATTAATTAATTAAATTTTTTGGAGGTACTGGGATTCCTGGAAACCCTTCTACCTCCGGGCTACACTCCCAGACCTATTTTTATACTTTTTTTTAAATTTGGAAACAGGGTCTCTTAAGCCAGCGCGGCTGGCTTGGAACCTACGCAATCCTCCTGTCTCTGCCTCCCAAGCGTGGGGATTACAAGCCTATGCCACCATGCCCGGCCACAAAAATATTAAAACACTGTAAAAAATGAAAAACTAAGAGTTTCTATGGTGCTTATCGAACAGATCTCTAGAATATTTGCTTGATCTATCACTATAGTATTCCTAAATTAACCAATCTTTTGTGATTTTAATATTCCTGTGTACACAGATAATTCACAACAGTCTTTCATCAACTAGAAAATCAATCATGAAATATTTGTTGAATTCCCACTATGAGCAAAAAATTATAATAAAAGAAGAAAAAAAGTGTGTGTGTGTGTGTGTGTGTGTGTGTGTGTGTGTCGTGTGTGTGTGTGTTATCCAGTGTATGTATGTACTTACTGGAAGCAAGGAAACAGACATGTGAACCACTAATCTACAGAACATATTTAGGGTATAAAAGGAATATAAGTTTTTGATGATAGGAGAGAAGGTCAATTAGGAAACACTCCCAGGAAGCTGGCAGGTTCTAGCCAGGAAGGGAGACTGGGATTTTCATTGGTAGAAATGATGGAAAAGAACTTTCCATATGGAGAGTAAAACATGAACCAGGCACAAAAATAGGAAAGCTCAGGACATTTTCAGAGAATGCTAAATTATCCAGTGTGCAGCTGAAGCTCAAACTCTAAGGGAATGAAAGTAAAGAAAAACATATATTAAAATTCATGTATGGAGATGTCTCCTAGAGATTTGCATTTTATCTGTGCACAGCGGGGTCCCACCAAAGGTTCTGAGGACAACGCCATGGGAGCTTTGCTTTAAGTGCACCATGCAACAGCTCTCCCATTCGCCGTCTTCCTGCATTCTACCAAAGGCCTTCAAGTCTATTTTCTCAATAGTAACTCTGAAATATAAATCATAACAGTTCTATGACACAGACCAGACTGAAATTATTTAGCATATATCAAATTATTTAAAAAACACAGACACAATGAATATTTTCTACCTGCAAAAGTGTATAAACATTACAAATATTAAAACATTAAGTGGAACTCTAACCAGACTACAAATGATGAGGAGGAGCCTTCGCATCAAAGAAAAAAAAAATCAACATTATACTGATCTTTGCATTCAATATAGTCCTTGAAAAATTAGTAGCAGACATGGGTAAAGTATAATTTTCTTCATAAAATAGTAACTTTTTCTTAAAAAAATCTATTTCATAAATGAGAACATTCCATACTCTGCCCATGCCACGTAGCATTTATACACAATGTGTTCAACTAGCATGACCATCTGTCCAGATAAATGGCTCCAACTTTATGGAAAGAATGTATATATTTGGTATGAAATCTGTACCCCAAAGTTCAGTTCTATGTAAAGTTCATTCAGGTAGAAAATGAAAAAGTATGAATAATAGGAAATAGGTTTCAGAGTTTCTAGGGGAAAAAAGACTAGTTTACAAATCAGTAGTGGCTGAGTACTGAACTTGTGTGATAGCAATATTTGAGTCCACCTTTTCTACTGATCAGAAATCAGTGTTGTTCTTTCACATGGTAGGATTTACAAAATGTTTACATTATAGCATCATCCTGGCCCAAGATAAATGAAGCCTGTGTGAACTATCTGCTTCTTTTAGAGCTCATTACTTTTCAAAGTGTTATCAGCTCCTTGGAAAACAGATAATGTTCTAGGTTTTCATAGCTTCACAGAAAAAGTATATTTGATAGATTTGATTACTGTAAAAATTTCAGGGGTTGCCTAATTGCTGATAGTCTTTGTGAATGTAAAAGTATAAAGAAAACACATAACCACAGTCAAAAATGCACCTGCGTTGTACACATTTTCATTATCAAAGAACTAATTTCCACCAACAAAAGAAAGCACCTTTGAGAAGGCCAGTAACTAAGTTTTGTTTCTTCACTATAAACTGAAGTAACATAAAGACTCTACTAAAGCAAGTCTTCCCTTTTTACTCTTCCTTTCTGTCATTTCTTCCAATTTATTCCTGCATATATAAAAAAGAAAGCTTAAGCCTGGCGCAGTGGTGCATGCCTGTACCCCTAGCATTTGGGCAGCGGAGAAAGGAGGATCACAGTTCAAAGATAGCCCCAGCTACTTAATGAGGCCCTTTGCAACTCAGTGAGACCCTGTTTCAAAATAAAGAATAAAAAATAGGGCTGGATATGTAACTTGGAGGTAAAGTGCCCCTGGGTTCCAGCCCCAGTACTGCAAAAAATAAAAATAAAAAATAAAATAAGAGGGGCAGGGAGTGTAGCTCAGAGGTAGGAAGTAGAATATCCTAGAGTTTAATCCCCAGTACAAGAAAAACTATGAAAAAAAAAAAATAAAGAAAAAAGGAAAGCCTTGTACCTGCCAAGAGAACTCCCACAACCAGATTATACATACACTTATTTTATTTGGTTATATTACACTATGGTTTTAAAGTGTACTTGTTGATTCAAGTTTTCTGCTTTGGCCAACGTAATTCATGAAATAAAACATGTAATTACTGAATACCACCTCATCCTTCATTATATAGATATATAGATAAATCTTTTTTTTTTTTTTTTTGGTGGTACTGGGGGTGGAACCCAGAGACTTTCTACCTCTGGGCTATACTCCCAGACCCATTTTTATATTTTATTTGGAAACAGGGTCTCGCTAAGTTGCTGAGAGCCTCACTAAGTAGCTGAGGCTGGCTCTGAACCTGGGCGATCCTCCTGTCTCAGCCTCCCAAGCGCGGGGATTACAAGCGTGCGCCACCACACCCGGCTATGTTGATATATCTCACAGGCGATGAGAAGGTCTTAGGAAGTGAATTTGACATAATCACTGATACCATATTGATATTAATGTCATTTTGCTTATGTGATCTTTACAAAGAAACCCAGCACCAAAACCACAGGCATCTCAGAAAATCCTGCCGCTGGAATAACTTAAGTAATTAAACACATCAAATTATTATCATTATCATTTGGTTTGTTCCAGATTTACAATTTTTCACTTTGCAAGCTGTTCATGGTCTTTCTTTTGTGAACTGCAGCAACAAATTGGATCAAGTTGTGATCTCCTGAAAGCAAAGTAGAAAGAGGGCAACAAGTCCCGATATCAACTAGGTCATTGGTAAAGTTGAAAACCTGATATTTCTGCCTTCATCATGTAAAACACTTCTTTTTACAGGCTTCCTTCCATGTATAAAATATTCTTGGTGATAGAATCTATGACTGTCAAAAGAACAGTGGAACCCTGAAAAAATTCTCATTAGTTGACTATTTTTTTCAAATGAATTCAGACACTGGTAAATATCGACCTGGGAGCCGGGCAGTAAAAGACTTCCTGTTGAAGTTACACAGCCAAAGGGCCATGCAAACTGAAGTTTTCAACACAGCTAGAAGCCTCAAGTGACAGACACAGTCTGCGGTGGTCCAGATTCTCTTGTTTCTGAACCATGAATTTCCCATTTGTGGGTTTGTGTAAATTGTTTCTGTGTTTAAAAGATAAGGCAGCCAGGCAAATTTCCATATATTTTAATCTGAGATTTTGTGCTATGTAAATTAACATCAAGCTATGGTTTGGTTACAAAAATATGGTTAACTGGGATATAGTCAGGCTATATCAATAAAACAGAAAGAAACTTTGAGAAATATGTGATCATAATAAAACCTTGAAATTCAGTTTTTGGGTGTGTGAGTGTATGTGGTATTGGGGATGGAATCCAGGGGCATTCTACCTTCGAGCTACACCCCAGCCTTATTTTTTATAATTTATTTTGAAACATGGTCCTTACTAAATTAGAAGCCTCACTAAATAGCTGAGGCTGCTTCCAACCAAGATCCTCCTCCTGTCTCAGCCTTCCAAGTACTGAGATTGCAACATGCACCACCACGGCTCTAGAAATTCATTTTCTGTAGTAAATCAATAAAGCACTTTTGAGAGATTGAGGAGGAAGTTTACATGTATATAAATAATCTGACATTTGTTATAATCTTAAATAGACAAAAAGCATAAAATTTGTATGCTGATGCTTTATGAAATAAGTTTAATATAAGCCAGATGGTAATATTCTTTATAATGTTATGGAAAATATCGTTTAATGTTTTATGAATTAAAATATAGAGAATATACTGGTGTGTATGTGTGTGTGTGTGTGTGTGTGTGTGTGTGTTTGTGTTTGTATAAGGGTATTTTGTGGTATTATTTTAGAAAAATTTTGTGGGTGATGCAGTAAATTAAATATGCTGATATTATAAAACAATTTACATTGTACCTTTTTAAATGTCTTTTGTTCATATTATCTTATCATTAGGAAACTGTTACCAATCCAGGAAACAAAGCATGTATCAACCATGACTCACATAAAGCTTAACAGCAGATGATGATAATGGGTAGTTAGAAAATAAACGAAGGGTTATTATTGAAAAGGGCATTTTTAGTATGGAAGTAGATAAGAGAAGTGGTAGGTGACAATATTATTGGATCGTGGGGTATGTATACCAAAACACTCCTGCTGTGTTTTCATATCATGCCCATTCTAAAACAGCATGCGAGCTAGCACTATTTTAATGAAACTAAGACAATCATATGATCTCTGATTCTCTCCTGTGCCTCAGTCACGTTTAGCTAGACAGACGCTATCACTATCAGCATGCTTCTTTAATTATGTATTAAGATATTACCCTGGTGTCTGAAAGTAATGTCCTCCAGAGTCCCCTAATGCTACACTAAATGCCTTCACAATTAATTGTTTCACCAGTGCCATCCTATCACATTCTCCTTGTAAAACTCCCCTGCTGAGTATGTATACATGGTGTACGTATGTGTTACATTTATCGATCGCTCGTGCATATACCACCTTGAATGTTTTGTTTTGAATCATTTTCATGAATTTGGATCATTACATTTTTCCCAGACTGACTTTTAATCTCTTTCTTATATTGCCTGTTTAACATTCAAACACGAGATAAAAGACTGTGGAAATAAAATATTTTGCTTATGGAAAGATTCTGAGTTAACATGGTGCTAAAATCATGCATTTACTTCAAATTTCCTAGTGACATCTTGGGAAGAAAATTAGTTGAGTTTGGTCATGATTATTTCTACTTTTTATAAGGAAAATATTGTCCAGGGAGAAAAAAAACATTCTCTAGTAATCAAAGTTCAAATGTTTGGTACAGAGTTGTGGATTGTTTGCAAATGGTTTCAGCCTAGGAACTGGCCAACTATTACATTCCCGAGGATTAGTTTGGGCTACTTGATGAAGAATTCTGGTAATACTGTGTTAAATAAGGAGCCAATTATATAGTGTGTGAGAATATTCCTGTTAAGTACTCCAGAGAAAGCATGGTCTCTCACAGTATCAGGCTCAGACCCCTTTCACCTGTCTGACCTTCATCTCCTGGGCCAAGATAAGTTCTACTAAGCAATCACTCTTCCATTTGAAAGAACAGACAAGGAATCTCCACATGCTTGCTTAGGATATTCCTGTTTATATCTCCTTAACTAGAAATACCAGCAGTTTTGTAGTTTGCAATCTCCATACCAAGCCACAATATACCTACCTAAAAATTAAGTATTCTACCACCATGAATGAAGATGAGGACAAACAGTGAGAGGGAAAAAGCAGTTTCTATTACAAGCCAGTGTGTGCCATGCATGCATAGGGTGACATAAATAAAAATCTGTGATTCTGTAGCACCAAATATAGAAACACTTCTTCTTTCACATTATCACTGAAATAAGATGGTTATTGCATATTATATTAACAAGACAGCTTAATATTGTCATTTCTGCAGAGCAATGCTTAAGCTCAATTATCTTTTCAAGAGCTATAAGGCGGAAATTATTGGAAAATTGTCTTTCTGTGCTAGAAGAAAGCAGTCTGCTTTTTCCAGTTATATTTTGCTGCATTGCAAATAATCCCCAAATATAGCAACTTTTCATCGTCTCTGGTAACGTTGCAAGTGGCCTGAGTGTACCTGGACAGTTCTGATGGTAGCTGTACCTGAAGTCATCTGGAGACAGTGCCGGGATGCTAAGAGGGTTCGCTGACACAGCTGGCAGTTTGCACTGATTGTCAGCAGATTGCTCAGCAGGGGCTGTGGCTGGGCAACCCTCAGATCCCTCTTCATACACTTTGGGCTTCTCCTAGAATGAAGCCTCCATCCTAAAAGTCACAAAAGTAAAGCTGCTACTCTTCATGTGGCCTTCATTTGAGCACCCAGGACATCATGTCTGCATATCCCTTAGGTTAAAACTAGGCCCAATGCCATCCCAGATTTAAGACCTGGTGGGAGTTTGAGCAAGTTAGAAAGGATAAGCTCTACCTTCTGATGTAAGCAGAGATACATGCACAGAAGGAGGAGAAAATGTTTAGAGACAATCTTGAAGACTAGCTGTTAACAACATTCAATAGTAGAAACAGCACAGAAAACTAATTCTATCATTGATAAAGCCAAAATTTTAAATATTTTATCAGACAGTATTTCTTGATAAATAATGGCATTAGAAATGCTATTTAGGATGTCCCATGTAGGGCTACCCACACTAACCAATTTTTAAATCAACTACAGCAAGTTTTGTAAGGAAAATAAAACTATTGGTAAGCTCACCAACATTTTATCTACATTTGGTATGATTTTATTATCAAGTAAGTGTCACATGAAGGGTTTACATGATTAATACTATACTTGATTTCAATTGGTCTTTTTGTATACTTTTATTTGTGCATTATCCTACATCAGAGGGAGATTCAAAATGATACATTCATATGCATACATCCCTTGTATTTTTTCTGTATACCATCCTGCTTCTCCCCTCTTTCTTCCTGTACATTTTAGTGAGATTATTAGTGATAGCTTTATATATTTGGACATAACGTTAGTTGGATTCCTTAGAGCACACAGAAAACATGTTATAGCAGAAAGCACATAGAGTTTAGAACAAAAAAGAACAACTATTTGTGAAGATGTGAAGCCCAAAAGGAGACTTAGTTCACAGCGTTTTCTTAGGGGAGATCAGGCAAATAAATTATATAATTTTGACTTTCTTTTTCTTTCAATCTTTAGGAAAGTGAAATGATACTGAGAGAAAAGAAAGATAATCCCCCCCTAAGAAGACTCATTTATGAATAGGTAAAGATCTATTGATCCCAGGAGGTTTAAAGCAATTCTAAGCTACATATGCCCAACAAAATTTAGAAACTCAAGGAAATGGAATAAATTTTAGCGGTCTGTTATTTGTCTTTACCAAGTTAAAATCCCCCACTCATATATTTTTCTTTTTACTGAGACATGTAGACCTATTATCTGCAAAGATATGATAAATTAAGACCTGGCCATTGTTTTATTGCATTTTAAAGAAAAATTTGGAAATGGAAGTTCATAAAAAGAGGTCAATGTGAAAATTTCTTATCATTTGAAGCTACATGTAAAATTAGTTCACATTTTTCCCCAGAAGCATTTTGTTTTAAAGAAATATATCTTTCCTATTGCACAAGCCTTGGATACAGGTATTCAGTTTCAGTTACAAAGTATTTTTGAATGCATGGACAATTCTCCAAGTGAAAATAATCTGTCAACCAAAATATTCAGTCACCTACTGTGAATAATATTGAGTAAATTTGTTATGTGAGGTGAGAACAAAAAAAATCAAATTGTGTAAACAAAGTCAATAAGATATTTGGGCTGAATCAATATAAAAGTTATGCTTGCATGATACTAACACAGCACATGGAAGGTTTTTAAATAAAGAGAGAGGAAATGCCTCTGAGGGTAGGTTCTAGCCAAACTGAAAGAAAGATGCTGAAATGGAAAAATCATTTATCTCCAAAGTCAGGGAGATGCTTATTTCCAATGTTAACAAAATTTATGTTTCATGTAGTTTATAACTGCTATTGAATAGAAGTAACTTTAGTTGATTTTTGTCATCTGTTCTTTATTTACAGCCATGTTTCCATATTTAAGCACTACAAGTTACAGGGTCAGTGTTAAGCAATCAAAATAAAGTCAGCTCTTTTACCTAAAGCTCCGTTGAAGCTGAGTTATAGTATAAACTAAGTTTTTGTCTTTTCAACTTAGGATATAATGGGATTATCCTTGAGTTATTACCTATGAATAACAGATATCTGTTTATGCCGTGAGCCAGTTCGCTACTGTTTTTTTCCCTTTCCCACTTTTCCTGGCAGTGATATCGTCTCAGGATTGTACTGTGCTGTTTCATAGCCAACAAGAGAAACGGCATAATCCTATGTCTTTTCAAATACTTTTTTCTTATTCAAGGAAGTCAAACATTCTTACTACTTACCTTCTCCATTTGCACCTGTTTTTCTCCCTCAGAACACAGTTGATTCCTTGTCTAGCAACAAATATCTACTTTTGCTCAACCATGTCCCTACCATTTCTCAACCAAATCAATGGCTATGTCTCAAGCAAATCGACTATTGACAGCATTGTGCTTTACAAGTTCTTGCCCCATCAGAACTGGTATAAGTCACTAACTTTCTCCTCTCAAATCTCAGTGTTTCCTCTTGAAATCACCAAGGATGGATGGATTTGCTTTTTCAGAATAGCGTACTAGGAAGAGTATAGGCTTGAGAATCGGGATGTTCAAATTCCATCTCCTTGTTTGTGGACATAAGACCTTGGGGAAATAATTTAACTTATTTATTTATGCTTCAATATTTTTCTATGAAAAACAATAGATATATTCAACTCATATGATTATTATGAAGACTGAATGAGGATTAAGATCCTAGAAGTGAGCCTAAAGTATAGCATGGGAATATTAGCAACCAAATTATTACCATATCTATAAATTACATAAATATGATTATTGCAAATCCAGCTTAATTTGCCATTTCCCAAATGAGTGTCCTCAGTTTCTTCACTATTCCTAATATAGCCTATTTTCTAAACTCTTAATCATTCTTATACTCACTGGTCAATATCTTACTCTAATCCAGATTCTATCACCATACTGTATCAATAACCCATTTCTGCTATAAAAAAAACCCCAAAAACCTAGTGATTTAAAACAACACAAAAATTTTATCTTAGAGTTTTAGAGATGAAAAGAATAAAATGGGCCTCATTCATCAAAAATCAAGTAGTAAGTAGGGATTCATTCCTTTCTCGACTCTCTAAAAACCACTTCATTTTATTTTATTTATTTTTTGGTTATAATCAACTTCTAGAGTTGCCTGTATTCCTTAGCTCCTGGTTCCCTTTCATCTTAAAGGCCATCAATAGCTGCTCAAATCTTCCTCACAATGCCATCTATTTTCCCTTTCCTCCTTGACCAGTGAGATAAAGTCATTTATAATATATTGTACTCTATTAGCTAGACAATGATAAATTTTATCATGATCAAGTCCACCCTCCACATTAATTCTTCTGTGCAGTATAACCTAATGTAGTTACAAGTTCCAAGGATCACAGTAGGGACAACCTTTGAGGGCTCTCATTCTACGGTGAATGACCCAATTTAAACTGAAGAGAGTAAATTCCTTCCTCTTTTTTTCTTCTATTTGGGCCTATAGTAGACTGGATGATGCCCATTGACATCAGTGAAGACAATCTTTTTTATTTAGTCTACTGGATGCAAATTCTAATCTCTAATCTGTTCCTGGAAACAACCTCATGCATATACCTGCAAGTAGTGTCTTACCATCTATTTAGGCATTCCTTAGCCCATGAAAGTTGACACATAAAATTAACCATCAAACACCTTTCTACTGATATTAGCGGGTATTTTAAATCTATATTTTATATATCTGACGTGTTCATATAATTTTTCATACACTGAAACTGAAAGTATGCCATTAACTCTTACAATGAGACAAAAAGCAGCAAACAAACTCTTTGCAGGGCAAATCTGAGCATACAGTTACCCTGTGCATAGCCAAATGGTACAATCTGTGTAGATGGAAAGCAAATTATGGTTTACATTCATACATTTGGTGGAATGTGATATTGCCGATTACCACAGATGTGTAATCCTATATATAAAGGGAGAAGCAAGTATAGAAAGTAAGGTATTTTTATAATTCTATTACTACTGTCTTGGTCTTGATTTGATTGACTATTTTCCAATACTGGTTGGCAAATTCAATATGAATTTATAAAGCAAATCCATATCGGCTCTAGAAAGTTGATGTTGAAAAACAGAAGAAAATTATCAGGATAAATAGAGTAGATAAGTTTTGAGTTCAAGAATGTGTGGTTATGGGAGTGTGTCAGGAATCCTAAATTTTTGTTGAGGAGAGGGGGCACAATGTAGGAAAGCTTGCTGGAAAAAGTCAAAGGAGCTCATGGCACAGGAGTGAGAGAACACAAAGAGCCTTCATAATTATGAAAGCCTGTTTCTGAAAGAAATCTGAAGAAAGAAAGAACTGGGAAAGGAAAATGGCAGCACTTTCATTGGCTGAATTTCACCACAAGTTTAAAATAAGAAGGAATTATATAATTTATGGCATAATATTTGTTTATGTTTCAGACCTGTATTTTTAACTTCAGTATAAATGCTTTTTGCCAACAGTAGATCACAGACACTTATTTTTACATGACTGATTAAATAAGTGCCAGAGAAGAGTGATTAACAACATTTCTTTGTCATATTAAGAAACTCTAGGGAAATGGAAGAGGGCTCAGCCTCTGACCCAGTCATAATCAATATCTGGGTATATTACTTGGATTAGGATACCCAAGGCTGCTTACCAAGTATATAACTTATTTAAATCTAAAAGGCATTACTAAAGGGCAACAGATTGAAGATTCAATTTTTTTTTTTTTTTTTTTTTTTTTTTTGGTGGTACTGGGGATGGAACCCAGAGGCTTTCTACCTCCAGGCTATGCTCCCAGACCTTTTTTTTTTTAATATTTTATTTGGAAACAGGGTCTCACCAAGTTGCTGAGAGCCTCACTAAGTAGCTGAGGCTGGCTTCGAACCCATGTGATCCTCCTGTCTCAGCCTCCCAAGCGCGGGGATTACAAGCGTGCGCCACCACGCCCGGCTCTCAAAATTATTTTTGACATGTTAGAAAGTTGGATCAAAACTAGTAGAGTAAAATTAAAATATATAAATGTATACATATATGTATGTATTTATAGTATATATATATTTCTAGGTAAGAACAGTATATCTAAAATGTGAGAAGGAATTTTCTTAGACGTGAAGCTTAATCGTTTCAAACAACAAAGATTATTTCTTATTCATGCCACCAGCTGTCATATGTTGACCACAAATGCACCCAAATCACTTACATTTAAGAGAAAAGCATCTCTTTCTTACCTTTTGCCAGGTGTTAGCTTAGAAGAAAAAGTTGTTAATTCTCTCATGAGTTCTTAAGACTTCAATACAGAGGTGACACACAATCCACTCTCCAGAGAAAGTAATTGGGCCACACCTAATGTTCAGAGCTAGGAAGTAATGTTATGTCCTATGTCTAACACAGAGACAATTACAAATATATGACCCAAAGTATTAATACCTATTGTCAACTAAGAAAAAAAAAGCTATAGTAGGCAGAACTCACAGATGGTGAAGAAAGAAAGAAAGAAAGAAAGAAAGAAAGAAAGAAAGAAAGAAAGAAAGAAAGGAGGGAAGGAGGGAGGGAGGGATAAAGAAAGAGGGATGGTGGGAAGGGGGATAGGGATGCTCCTCAAGATTTTTGAACAGTACCCCTTCCCTGAGAATAAGCTCTGTATAAAGCACATCCCCTGTCCTTGAGTATTGTCTGAACTTGTGCCTCTGATAGATTTCACTCCTATAATTAGGTTATTTTATGTGACCAAGATCAAGGAACTAGATATAATTGGTCAAGATATAATTGAGGTTTCAAGTAAATTGATTTTGAGGTAATCAAAAGGGCAGTTATAATACCTGGGCCTGACCTAATCAATTGAACCCTTGAAGAAGAGATTCAAAACATCACAAGTATTGTCCTTCTGACTTTTAAGAAGAAAGCTGCCATGAGAGGCAGCTAATTGGCTAGGACCCAATGGAGACAAGGTGACTCCCAGCCAACACTCAACAAAAAAACAGAAACTGAGGTCCAATTATGGCAAGAATTAGAATTTTCTAGTAACCTGAATGATCTTAGAGAGGAAATTGAGCCTACATGAGAGCTCAGCTTAGGTAAATTATCAATTTAAAACTGAACCTCTGAGAAAAGAATCCAGTTACATGGAACTTGGCGTTCTAATCTGTGAAGATAGACAGATTAAAAAGAATATGTTTTCTTAAGCTACTGGCTGGCAAGAATTTATTGTTCAACATGAAAAAGATATGTACAATTACAAAGGCACAAATTCATACTGTATCATATTTAAATGCCAAACACAAAAAATATAAAAGACAATGATTCTATTTTGGTCTTTTTAAAAAGTATATATTTGCTTAGGATAATACTGTGATGTTTATATAGTCAAATATGAACAAATATAGGTGATACTGGAAACCAATTTGTTCAATATGTGCTGTCATATACAAATAAAATGTTGTCTTCATAATATTCTCAAAGTAGTTATTATCATCTATATAATGAAAAA
Source organism: Muscardinus avellanarius (assembly GCF_963383645.1). Taxonomy (NCBI): domain Eukaryota; kingdom Metazoa; phylum Chordata; class Mammalia; order Rodentia; family Gliridae; genus Muscardinus; species Muscardinus avellanarius. Next base: position 51,362,767 of record NC_137789.1, on the reverse strand, counting down.
TCAAGTGACTTATTTTTATTTTTCAGGCTTTTATGTGTTTTTCCAATTTAATAGAGTCGATATCCTTTTCTTTTATAATCACGTATAAATAAATAAAGGATATATTTACATAAAAATTATCATCCAAGTTTTCAGAAGAATAGAGAGACTATATATTTTAAAGGACACATAAACTATGGATATGATTACAAATCTAATGTTATTCAACAATAAATGAGACCACAAAATAATATTTTCCATCTCAATCTAATTTAATAATTATTGTACTTAGGTCTGGAATGTTCCTCACAAGTTCATGTATTGAAGGTGTGGTCCCCAACTAGTGGTACAGTTGAAAGATGGGGTCTGAGCACTGGGAATGAGCCATCGAGTATGTATCTTGTCACCAGCCCTGTTTCTCTCGTTCTACTCTATGCCTGATATGAGCAGTGTGGCTCTACCACAGCCTCCCCCCGACCATGATGTTCTCCCTCACCAGAGGCCCAGAATCAATGGAGCCAAGTGACCATGAACTGAAACTTCTGGGCCAAAATAAACCTTTCTTCCTTGAAGTTGTTTTTCTCAGGTATTATGTTGTAGCAACAGAAAATGAACAGGAGTCTTTAATATATTACATTTAATAATTAACATTTAGTTAATGAAATTTCATTGTTACCATTTTCAATTCACTTGGCCCAATAATATTTCACAGTTGATCTTGAAATTTACTGTGATCTTATGAGTCCCTGCCAATGGGATGGAATTCGAAGTGACATATGCCATTTCCATGGCAGAACATGAAAGCCTCCCTTTCTTGTTCCTCTATTAGCTAACTGGGGGAAAGGGGTGTCTTCCAGTGGATCCTGGAAGCCTGTGTTAGAGATGGAAGAACTTCCATCAATCCAGGTTTCTGAAAGATTATTAGAGTCTAGCGCCACCCCACTCTACCTACTCTAACCATGTGGAACTTCCTAGAACAGCAATATGAAAGACTGTTATTTCTTTTGTGTTGTGTTATGGTATCACACATTAGGTCTGTTAACAGCAGTTAATTGAGCATTCACTCTCTCCCATACCATCTGCTTAGATCCTGAAAACAGTAGTTGCAAATATCATTATTATCCTGATTTTACACATGCTGAAATGAAATCTCAGCAAATCACAATCACTCATTCCAGTTTGCTCTTCCAACTAGTTATTGGTCAAACAGGGACTGAACGCCAGGTCTTTCTAAATTAAAATCTACTTACACAATGCCTCTGAAGTATTGCCATAATTTAAAGGGGAGTAAATAAAGTTGATTGAGTTGAAGAACAAGAATCAGCTGGATGTGGTGGCGCACGCTTGTAATCCCAGCATTTGGGAGGCTGAGACAGGAGGATCAAGGTTCGCGGACAGCCTCAGGTACTACTTAGTGAGGCCCTTTGTAACTCACTGAGACCCTATTTCAGAGTAAAGAACAGAAAATAGTGTGGCAGATGCCGCTCAGAGGTAGGATGTCCCTGGGTTCCATCCCCAGTACCGCAAAAACAAAACAAAACAAAAACAAACAAACAAACAAAAAAAAAACAAGAAAAAGAGTATACAAATATTTGCCTACTAACGGTATTTTGAAGAGCTGGAGTCATGTGGTCCAAATAGAGTAAATAGAGTTGTTCTTTGTTCTTTGCAGCAGAGACAAGAGATGTAGGGAAGAATTTCAGCTCAACATAGGAGACTTTCTAACAACTAGAGCTGTCTTTTCAACCACAGGAGGTATTATTGTCTTCATTTATAAATCTTCCATTCATTCAGCTGACATTGTGTCCACATTTTATACTAGGCAATCGACTAGGTACAGATGATAGTAAGATAAATAAGACTTAGTTTATGTCACTAAAATTTTGTTTCCTAGAAGAGGAAACAGCATGCTGAAGAAAAAGACAACATACCTGTAGTACAGAAAAATAACTAGCAATTGCCTAGAGTCGAAAGCAATTGCTCGGTCCCATTTGAATCTGCCAGGAAAGATGTTCTTAAATATCGCTTTGTGGAACAATGCTTATCTAATGAAGTTTCTGCTAGTCCACAATAACATGAGAAAAACAAGAACCGTTAAGTTGATATTTTTGAAAAGATCGTTCATTATTTTTTGTTTATTTAATTTTTTCTTTTGATATCAATGTCCTCTTTTTATGAAATGATATGACTAATTTGGCACTGGTGGGTTGTTGTTTGTATGCTCTTTGATACATGTTTGAGGTTAATGCTTTTACTTTGCAAAATAAAATTTTAGCAAACTTAGGTTGGCCCCAAGACTGTGAATTTTTAAGTGAAGTGCTGCTGCTCCACTACAAACAACTGTCTAATTTGAATTGAACAATGGAATTAAGGAGTTTTACAGGTAAATGAGCGCTTTCCAAGTAGAGGTGTGTATTCATAAAAGTACAGGGACTCGAACCCTGCTTGGCTTACTTTGTGATTCTTAACTAATTTGGTGTTGTTGGGATATCCCAAAGAGTGTGGCAATAAAGAACAGGCTGTGTGATGGATAGCAATCATGCCATCTATGGCCTGTTATACTATGCTCAGGGGTTTTGACATGATCATATGTCAGTGGGATTCTGTCAGTATTCTGACTTTCAGTGAAGCTGAATTCCTAACAGGGACCATCAGACTGCTGTTCCAGGCTCACTACATTGTGTCTCGTTCTTGAGTGTTTACTGTCTGTGATTGTTGCATTTTTAGATCTGACAGGTCTCCACAAAGAAAAACAGTATTCATGCTAGACATCTCTTCCACCCATACACCCAAAACAATGTTCTTTTAGGGAGTTTCTTTCTGACTTATTTTTAGAAGTAAAAAATAATATGATCAAGTTATGCCTTAGAAAGACCAGGGCTTTTCATGGAGGCTGAAAGAAGACAGAGCACTGGAAAAGACATGATGAGTTAGAAGCTGGATGGGAAGTGAGCTTCCTGCCAGGGGCAGTGGTGCAGGCCTGTAATCGTAGTGCTAAGGAGGCTAAAACAGGAGGATTTCAGCCTCAGAAACTTAGTGAGATCCTGTTTCAAAATAAAAGTAAAGAGGGCTGGGAGTAGCATAGAGGTAAAATGTCTCTGTGTTCAGTCCCCAGTATGAAAATTAAAAGAAGAAGAAGGGAGGGGTGGAGAGGGTGGAGAAGGAGGAGTGGGAGGAGGAGGAGGAGAAGTTGTTCTTCCCCGAGGTTGGGGAAGTTGGCAGCATTACACATATCACCAGATCTCAAAGTACTTTTACTAAAATGGCCCTTTCAATTCTTAAGAGGATATATTTATTTTAAAGAAACACAGACACTGATTAACAGTATATATAAAACTTATCATGGCAAAAATCACAGAAAGATTAGATTTCTGCCCTTGTGGATGCATTCCAGTTTCCCCCAGTCTGGCAGACTCCACGTTTTCCTGCTTTTCTTCCTAATCTAAGCTTTTAAAAAAGGAGCACAAGGCCACTTCCTTGACATCAACTCTTTAAAATGTATACAATCTTCCTAAGATAAAACACCCCACATTATATTCCTGTTTCCATGTAAAACTGAATAATCTGCTAATGTATGTGTATTCTAGTCTCAGCTTTTAGCCTCCAGGAAACATCTATAACACAAGTTTACTAAAATCCCATCAATGAAAATAGGCTTATAAAATAAAATAAAACCTAGAATCACAACAATGGTCATTTCAAAGAGACTTGAGAAATCAATATTTCAAAAATAATACTTGCATTTAAATCTTTGAAAGGATGTGATTAGAATTAAACCAAGCATATCGTAGCTATTCTAGTTAAGGCTCCTATTTAATCAATATTTTAATATTCCTCTGCTTAGATATGGATTGCACTATAGATCCTAGTAAAACTGCATTAGACACACAGAGAGCTTAACCTTCTTTTGACAAACTACTTCTTGATACCTAGAATTGTCAAAACAATTTTGTGATTGGGATGATGATGAGGATGACTAATTATTATTATTATTATTAATTATTATTATTATTATTATTATTATTATTACTTTGTGGTACTGGAGATTGAACCCAGTGTCATTCCACCTCCAAGGTACACCCCCAGCCCTATTTTTTTATTTTTCATTTTGAAAGAGTCTCATTAAGTTGGGAAGGGCCTCACTAAGTAGTTGAAGCTGGCTGAGAACCTGCAATCTTCCCTTCTCAACCTCCCAAGTACTAGGGTTACAAGCATGCACCACCGCTCTTTGCTGGGTTTATTATTTAAGCAAGTAAGATTCCAGTTGGTGCTAACTTTTATATTTTGTAAAAATAAATGTTTTGATCCCTTGTGTTTTCAGCTGATGTTGCTTTTAATTGCTGAAGTTATACAAAAATTATCACTGTTACGATACACTATAAAATATTTATTTAGGGGTTAGATATGATTGAAATATGTTATATGAGCCTAGCATGGTGCCGCACATCTGCAATCCCAGTACTTTGGAGGCTGAGATAGGAAGATTGCAGGTTTAAAGCAAGCCTTAGCAACTTAGTGATATCCTATTTCAAAATAAAGGCTTGGAGTTTAGCCTGAAGGTAAATTGACCCTGGATTTAATCCCTAGAAACAAAAACAAAAATATGTTACACACATGTATGAATATGCCACAATGAAACACATTCTGCTGTATAATTATGTACTAATAAAAACATTTTTCAATATAATGAATCTTGTTTAAAAAGATACTAAAATATTTTGTAAATAACCTGGCTTCTCAGTCAGTGCAACAGTAATTTTAGTATGGCTTCTTAAACTAACAGTGTTTACATCACTTTATTTATAACTTGGCTTGCAAGTGGTGATTGTTACCTTGTTGGACCAGGCAGATCTTCACAATGAAAAATTGAATTCATATGACATATCTTTTCCACCCATACTTAAAAAACAATATTTTTGAAGCAATATCTTTAAGCTCATTTATTTCTACATAGAAAAGATGAAAATTGACAGAAATATGCATTGTAATCATTTCCCCAAAGAAATGATTGCAGGATGTATCTGCAAGAGTCGTATGACTCAGGCCTACATTGTGCTCATTCTCTGGATGATGCCAGCATAATGAAACTAAAATCCTATGTGGCAAGTTCCCTAGAATTTCATATTTAGGTTCTGTTCAGTCAGTAAATGTTATTTTGCCTGGTGCTTAATCTAGTTAAATAAGGAAGAAATTTCCACAAGCTTCGGTGCTGCATCCAAAACCAACTTTCTTATATGAGCATAAACATTGGTTCAGTGGCTCTAAAGGTCCTGAACTTTAGGGTGTGGGATGAAATCTCTCTGTATGTTTATGTCTGGTATTTGCTTTGCTTCTGCGTTGGTGTACCAGACTCACCAGCAACCATTTGACATGTTAGATAAGCAAGGTGTTAAGTTGAAAGTCAGCTTCATGATGATTTGAAAAAAAAAATAGCACCGTTTATACTTAAAATAAGCAAGGAAAATACATGTTTGTGATCTCATTGAGGTATGTGTCCCAAGAGGTTCTAGTATCAAGTAAAAGTCCTCAACTGAGCTTAGCCACTCTACTTTATATAAACAGCTTTTATTTCTAAATTCGCTGTAGTAACGATATAAGGTAACATATGTAGTAGCCTGCAAGGTCACGTTCCACACATAATCCAACCACTCTGGTAGCTCTGTGGTAGCAATCTGTACACTCTTTGTTTTTAACTTAATGGCCACACGTTATGCCATTTTGTGAGACGCAGGTTCATTAGACCTTCTGTTCAATTGCCTTAAGGCCACAATTCATTTTGACTCTGCAATTACCAGTGACAATTTTTATATGCAGCCAAATTTTTCAATCTCAGTGGGAGCGTTTGCATAATCTGTGGGCTTTTGCTCTTCTCTATGATAACCTTACACTGGGGGACAAAAGAAATATTTATGACATATTTTGGAAAATCATCAATGCAGCATGTACCATTTAACAATTGTTCAAAAAAGGAAAACTTTATATAAGGGAATGTGGGGAAACAAAAGCTCTCAGCACATCTGGATTTTTATAAACAGTTTGTATTAGCTTGTGATGGAGTATCAACTACAGGGGATGGGAAGAGCTGGCAATCTTTCCTGTTGATGACACCATGCCAAAGCACCATTCTTCAGAGATATTTAATTCTTTGAAATCTGTTCACTGTAAGGTACACTTTTAGGTGAGTTTTCCCACATAGATAGTACTTCTGTTGTTAATCTTGAAAACAACCCACCTACTTTTTAGATCATGAGTTGCTGTCTCTGAGCTTCTTCTATTAATTTAAGAGATGCTGAGTGGAAGTCTGTCAGGTAAGAATTTAAATCATTTCTGGCCAAAAGCTTGAAGTGAATCCATTAAAACCTGATGGTAAGCAGAGATTCTAATTGGAAGACAAGTAAAGACAGAGCTATTCCTATGCTGGATCCTGATGTTTGACATGTAGGTTATCAGTGCATGCTGACCTAGACCAGATTTTATAGGGTAGAATGTGTTTGTTTAAATAATGACATCTGACCATTATTTATGAAGATTACAGTCAGAATGCATTTTATTTCAACACAAAACTGAAGAGGTAGGTGGATCCTATTGCTATTTGGATAGATTAGATATTCCTAAAGATTAAGAAAAAACCCTAAAAAATAAATTTAGCATTTATAATATTAAGCCAATGCTGAAAAGAAGGAAGGAAGGAAATAAAAAAGGAAGGAAAGAACATGGCAGTGGCAGGAAAAGCTTTTTCTGAGAATTGACTTATGTTTGAGCAAAGCACACATATTTTGTAGCCTGGAGGAGGAACCATATATATTAGTAGTCCAGAATGTTTTTAGGGCTTAGTGTTGACCTGTAAATCCAGAGACTAAAAAAGCTTATTAAGATCACAAATACCAAGCCAGGTATGGTAATGCAAACCTGTAATCCCAGTACTCGTGAGGCTGACAGGAAGACCAGAGATGTGCAGCAGCCAACCTCAGCAACTTAGCAAGACCCTTCAAAACCTAGTGAGACCTCTTTCAAAAAAGAAAAAAAAAGGTCTGGAGATGTTGCTAAGAGGTGGAATTCCCCTGGGTTCAGTCCCCACTACCACAAGAAAAATAAAATGCAAATACTATATATGTTTCCTCTTAGTAGGAGCAGGACAGCAGGCAATTGTGTTGCGCTAATGCATCCTTATGATCTGGGTTCCAGTCTTATTAAAGACAGTAACTACATAGATAATTTAGGATAAATAATTTAATCTTCAAGATACTTAGTCTCCCCAGTTGTATGGGTAATAATATTGATTTTCAAAGACTATGAAAAGGTATATTTCATATAACAATGTGACTTATCAGGTTTTGTAGTAAATAGTCACTACACATTCATCATCTAGTCATTAATTATGAATGGGAGACTTTTCCTTGGAGAAAGGACACTGACCAAAACTTTAGTAATCTTAGACTCAGGAGGGCAAATGAAAGAAGAAAGCCTCTCTCCCCTAGCCTGGCAACTTCCCCAATGCAATAGGGCTACCACTACAAACCCCTGGAACTGATTCAATGCACAAGTCCTTGCTTCAAGACACTAAGTAAGTTGCTAGGATACCACTGGGACCTTTTTAACACTTTCCTTTTCTAAGTATACTACTGGAGAGGTAGGTCCTTTTATAAATGGGGACATAATATGTTTCTCAACTTGACACATGGTGGTGGACAAGTCTGAGTTATATGCAACTCACTATGTCAAATTTAACAGGGCTAGGCCTGTTATGTGACAATCATTAGACACTTTAGTTGCCTGACAATTGTTTAAGGCTTAACCTCTGGTATAACCTCTGATATACGCTTCAAATACTTCAATGTGTGTTACAAACACCTCCTCAACCATGTACAATTACAGAATGTGAAAAATGTAAAAAAAAAAGCATACAGATAAAACTGGCATCATTTTTTATATGAGTATTCCAAATATTTTAATTGTACTTCATAAAAAGGTGCTATGTTATCCAGGTGGATTCACAGTGAAAATATCTTCTAGTTTTCTCTCAAACTAAATGAATAACCATCTACATACTGTTTAGAAAGTATTCTCTTCCACTTTCTATGAGGGAAAGGGGGAGTGAACATGTTACTTGGCTGCTGAACAGGTGAGTTGCTCAGCAATAAGCACCCAACTTCAAAAGATTAGGTCAATAATGTCCAACTGAATCCAATAACAGCCAAAGAGCACAATCCTGAATGTCAGACCCCAACCTGCTTCTCAGAGCAAACACTTTTTCTAAAATTCAAATAATCTTTACCATGTCCTTTCAAGAATATCAATGTATTTAAAATCGAGTCGCAGACAAAGTCAGTCAAAGTCATAAAATTAAAGTACTCAGGTACTTCAGTGCCTAGTAAAAGCTGAATTCCCAAGAATAAAGATTTATATGAAAAATTGTCTCTCTTTTCAAATGTTTAAATGTTCAAGTGTTTGGGGTTCAGCCATTTAAGTTATCTTGTTCATCTAAGCAGACTAAAGATAAACTACTTTTCATAGAAAAGCCAAGAGAATATAGAATTGAATGTCAAGGTCTAAGTTTTATGGGACTGAAACACAGTTCTGTGTATTGGGATGCCTTGATGAGCACGGGTAGCAGTAAAAGTCTCAACAGAGAAAGCAGCCCATTTGTTATCTGAATTCCAAGGACATCATGCTGTTCTATATGGCAAGTGTGAAATTAACTACTTCAATTTCACACTTAACAAAAATAAGAAAATAAAAAAGTTAAAATAAATATATGTAGTTCACTACAATGAGACTATAATGAATTATGCCATGGTCATGGTTGACTGTAGCTTTAACAATCAGCCATATATATCCATATATACATAAAATGTATGTGCATTCATATTGGGGTATTGACTGTGTAATTTGGAACTTGTAGAATACATTTTATATTTTCTTAAAAGTAGAACCCCCCCAAATCCTCAGCAGTAAAATAATCCTGCTCATATAAAAAAATATTGTTCCAAAATAGACAGGTGAGAAAGACAGACATTTTGTGGACAAAACTTAAATATTTAAATATGTTATTTCATACCTAATAATATTGATTTGTGAAATGTGCAAACTATTTGTGATAAGTACTATAAATTTTCTTGCTTGGGTAATACAAAGTACTATATCATTATAAATATTACTCTTATTTATTTATAAAATGATACCAAGTGTCCCCTTTAAATTAATTAGATTTTAATTGTTCATCTACAAAGTATTTTAGAAAGCTGGTTCTTTAAAAACTGGTGATAGCTGGGCGTGGTGGCGCATGCTTGTAATCCCAGAATTCAGGAGGCTGAAACCAGAGGATCATGGTTCTTGGACAGACTCAGCTACTTAGTGAGGCCCTCCACAACTTAGTGAGGCCCTATTTCAAACATAAAGAATAAAAAGTAGGGCAGAGGGTGTAGCTTGGAGATCAAATGGCCCTGGGTTCCATCCCCAATCCCGCCAAAAAAATCCAATAAAATAAATAAGTAAAAACCGGTGACAAAGACGATATGTTTATTAATTCTTGGTTTATTACTATATGTGTAGAAATTCATTATATATTCTAAATGACCTTTTAAAAGTCATAGGAATTTCAGGCTTGTACCACCCTTGCTTAGTCTTCTAGGAAAGAGCTAAGTACATGGCCTTTCTACAAACTACTTTTCTTGATAAGTCCTGAAAGGAGGCCCTGCTTAATTATCAGGTATTTATAAAGTACCTGATAACTATGAAGGTCCAAACTAGATTGGATCCAGTGTAGCCAGTGGAAACCAGGCAGCCAGAATGTGCTTCAGCTTTGAATGTCTTGGACTTTCATTTTCTAAATGGACAAGAGCTTCAAGTAAAATATGGTCCATTTTCCAAGTATGAAAACTGCCACACTTAAAATTCCACCATCCACATGTCATCTAGTGATCCTCAGTAGGGAGAAGTGGACGAACCCAGGAATTAAACCAGGACACTGATCAAAATCCCAGGTGGGGTAGCTATGCCATTTGAGCCACCTTTATCTTTATAGTTTTGTAATTTGGGGCAACTTTTTTTACATTTCAGACAGACGATAAAATGGGGAATATTGTTATATGTGTATAAATCTACAGTATATTGCATGGCCAGGCATGGTGGTATATGCTTGAAATCCCAATAATTGAAAGGATGAGACAGTACATTCCCAGGTTCAAAGGAACCTTGACAACTTAGTGATGTTCTCAGCAACTTAGTGAGATCCTATTTCAAAACAAAAATAAAATAGGACTGCTGGTGTAGCATAGAGGCAGAATGTCCCTGGATTCCATACCCAGTACTACAAATAAAAAATAATTTAATATTGACTTTAAAATATCTGGAAAGGATCTGTAATTTTAAATTAATGTAATTGAAATGTCATTATCTCATAAAACAGTTTCCTTATCTTTAGGAATAAATTTGCAAATACAAACTCACTGTAAGTTACCTATTATAAAACAATGTTTTTTAGATATTTTGATAAAATAAGTTCATATTTTATTTTGGAAGATGTAATTCAAAACTTCAAAACACATTCCCAGTCTGCCTTCCATTTCGGTTTCACTGTTTTCTTCAGAATCCTTTGTGATAGAAATGTGTTTTCCTCTAGTCTGCCCAACTTACTAATTAAATACTTGTACATGGCTGAAAGTAGGTATGTAAGATGAGTTCTATAACAAGGGATAGGCAATTTTAAACTACAGACCTCAAAACACCAAACAGAAGAGGTCTGACAAAAGAACCATGCCTCCATCCACCTAGGATGAGGATTAATGCTGAGACAACCACAAAGCCTTTAAAAATTATTAATTTAGCCGCCTCTTGGACTTGTCTACCTGATGACCCATATCAAACCGACACACAAAAGTAAGTAATTTGGCTCACCATGAACTGTTTTAACTAAAATCCAGCAGATGTTGGCCATCACTCATTGCCAATCCACATCTTATCTCACTGATGGAAGAAGGGAGTCCCACAGCCCCTGGACAATTCATTAACAGTCAAACAGCTCTCCACTGAGGCATGCTTCCTACTTGTTGGAGCCTGGCATCCACTGGAATATTTTCACATTCATTTTCAGTGGTTAAGAGGCAAGAACTGGTTCCAGGCCTTCTGAATATTTCAGGTGTTTTTTAACGTATCTAAATGGAAATACATATTCTTACTCCTTCTTCTGTTACTTTCTTTTTTCCCAAATATTTATAATTCCTTCAATACTGAATGCTAAAGTCACAAAAACATTTGTTAACTTTCACCTTCTTAGTTCCCACAGCTGTTGTAGAATCCTCTCCGTCCATCTCCCCTCTTCCAATGCTTGGATGTTTCTTCTCTTCAATCGCTTATTATTTTACTTGTGCTGCTGAAGGAACCCTCTAGAAATACTCTCCATGGAGTAGTTTTTTTTCCTGGTTTTATTAGGTTTTTGTTAATTTCTAATGTTCAATGATCCATCTGAAATTAATTTCAGGAAGATTATTTAAAATAGGATTTACTATTTTGCAAATAGCTCGTGTGGCAAAACTTATTGACAAGACTTTCCCTATTGTTATGCTGTGCTACCATTGCATGAGATGGAATGACTGTATAAACATGGGCATATTTCTTGCTCCTGTCTCCCATCCCATCAAACTACTTGGTCATCTTTTTTTCAGTATGACAATGTGTTAATCACTACTAAATCTGGAGTCCTTAATCTTCATATTCAGTTTAACAGACAGGAAATCCACCAGCTACTTTTTTTCAGCTCTTTTAGGTCCTTTTCATATCCATATAATTTACAAAATCAGCTTGTCAATTTTATGGATGTTTATGTAAGTAGAAACTTATTACAACTTATGTAAACTTTCTTTAAATATATACAGTTTATTGTACATAATACTACATATTTTTAAATATTGTAGGGTTTGCTGCCAGGAATATAAAACAGATGTATTTTTTTCCTCCTACTAAATAAAAAAAAAACAACTAAGGAATTATATATAAAACAAACATAAGAAGATCCTGGAAGGTAGACAGAAGACAAGCTAGACTGCCAACCTGGTACCTGAATGAAGACAAGGTGATGAGTTCCCTGAGTTTGTTTGTTCATTTATTTGTGGGCTCTTTTTTTTTTAAGATTTAAAGAAGTTTATTAGAAAGATAGAAATACAGAATATAGAAATACAGCTCCATACCAGAACTAGCATGGGGCGGTGACTCGGAAAGAATACACCCTATTTGTGTTGTTCTGTTTTGGCCTTAGATATTTCAGGTGTGGAGTTAGAAACTTCAACATGCAGAAACAAAAACAAAAGCCAGTTCTCTCTAAACAAATGACCAAAAAGGAGACAGCCCAGAAGGTTTTATTTTTTATTTTATTTATTTTTCTTTTTTTGTGAACCACAACCATTTTATTACAGTTATGTTTTATTATTCCTCTCATGATCAGGAATTTGGATGGTGTGACAGTTAGCTTGTCTTTGCTCCATAGTATATGAGGGTTTTTCCGTAAAGGATCCTAGAGGCTGGGCTCAACTTAATAGAGTGAGCAGCAGCTCTTTAGCTGGGGCTGTATCACAGAGGCCTCCTCACTCCTGGGATCCAGTAGCTGGTGCTGTCTGTCAGCTTAGCCCTCAGCTGGAGCTTTGAAGCAGAATACCTGCATGTACAGGCACAAAGCAGTTGGGCTTCCTCACAGCATGGGGGTAGGTCCAAGAACAGGTCTCTAGAGATACACCTGGCCCTGAAAACCATCTGGTGTTACTTCTACCACATTCCTAGTATAGCCGTGAAGAGTCCAGATGTAATGAGGGCAAAGAGGGCTGTGGCGTGGCATGGGACAGTAGTAAGCTCCGCATCTTGATAGACTGAGGGCTCAGTTCAGCCTAATTTTCTATTTATTTCCCTATTTCTTGCTCCACTTTCTAATAGCAAGGACACTGACTCCCATACTCCCCAAGGAAATTGATATCCTTTTATGAAACAGCTCTCCTGTCCTGCCCCTTGGCTGAAACCTCTTTTCTCCTCTTGGATTGGACTCCATCCTAGAAATCGGGGTGGGCAGGTCCTGGCTCCCTCGTCCAGCACCACATTGATGTCCGCCTCATCCCATCAGGTTGGGCATTCTTGTCAGCTCCCCTCCAAGGATATGCCCTTTTTATTCCCCTTGTGCTGACCTGTCTCCACCCCACCCCGTTGCAACCCTCCCTGCTGGGTCTCTGGCTTTTCAATACGGGTCTGTTCCAAAACGCTTTTATTTTTTATTTATTTATTTATTTATTTATTTTTGGTGGTACTGGGGGGGGGGGGCAGATGCTTTCTACCTCCGGGCTATACTCCCAGACCTATTTTTTTATATTTTATTTGGAAAAAGGGTCTCACTAAATTGCTGAGAGTCTCACTAAGTAGCTGAGGCTGGCTTCGAACCAGTGCGATCCTCCCGTCTCAGCCTCCCAAGCGCGGGGATTACAAGGGTGCGCCACCACGCCCACCTCCAGAAAACTTTTAGATAATAACCAAGTTACTGAATAACTAAGTACTTAAAAGAGAACTGTGCTGCACCCCCTACCCACCCCAATAAAAAACAGTAGGAAGACTGAGCCTTTAGCCATGCAAGGCTGTTAAAGGGACCCCAAGCCCCACTGACATGGCTCAGAACAGGCCACGTAGGGAACCACTCATGTCATCACCACCAGACAGTAATAGACTGCTCCTCTAATCCCCACTGAGATGGAGCCTGTAAGGAGTCCTCCTAGTGCCTGTGGTGTTACAAAGGACATTATGGTTTGGGTATATACTGTCCCCTAGGACAGCTCATGGATTGATGTTCAGAGCTGATGTAATGGGGGTTGTAATCTCCGCAGTTGATAACTCCATTGCAATGGATTCAGGCAGGTGAGATGCGGCTGGAGAAAGTGGACCACTGAGGGTGTGGCCATAGGGACTATGCACGTACTCTTGAACTTCCTTCCCTAGCTCTCCCTTGCTTCTGTGATGTGTGAGCAGGGTCCCAGCTCTCTCTGTTTTCTACCACCATACCCTGAGTTCCACCGATATAATCTGGCCTGACATGGACTGAGCCCCTGAAATCTCCACAGCTGCGAGTAAATAAACCTTCCTTTGTGTAGTCAGTGATTTGGACTACAGCAATGAGAATTCTGACTACTGAAATCAGGGGGTAGGTGGAGGCAATTGACACTAATACTTTTCAGCCAGGGGCAATAAACAGAGGCCTAGTAGGCAGCCAAACGAAGCTTCCATTTCTGCTGCCAGTAATGAGGAACTCACTCTCTGGGGTTCTGACAGAGGCTGAATCGGGAACCTGTACTTCGCCCGAGTCTTCTGCCTGCCAAGGACCTGTCAGGAGATGTGATCTGACTAGCAAGTTTAAATGATATCCAGAGCCTCATAACATAAAACAAAAATATCCAGTTTTCACTTAAAAACCTTTATACTAAAAACTAGAAAGTCTTCAAACTGAATGGGATAAAGGGAATTTACCTATGTCAGCTGGGGATAGGACAACAGAAGATATTCAACCTAGAAAAATGATAAAATGAATGGAGAGAAAAGTAGCCTAGCATTCATGAGGCCCTAAGCTTGGTTCAAGACAGAAAAAAAATACTATATGTAACTTTTCTCTGGCTGCTTTCATGGTCTTCTCTATAGCTTTGGTTTTGAGAAGTTTGAACCTGCTTGAAGTTTACTGAGTTTCTTCAAAATCAAATTTTATGTCTTTTAAATGAAAGGCATTTGCAGTCATGATTATTTTCCAATATTTCTCTCTCTCTCTCTCCTCTCTCTCTCTCTTCTCTCTCTCTCTCTCTCTCTCTCTCTCTCTCTCTCTCTCTTTCTCTCCTCTATTTCTCATTTTCATGTACTCAAAGGCACATATAATAGACAAGTTGTTTTCTACATCCCTGGGGTTTTACTCATTTTTTCCTTTTCTTTCTTTCTTTCTTTCTTTCTTTCTTTCTTTCTTTCTTTCTTTCTTTCTTTCTTTCTTCCTTTCTTTCTTTCTTTTGCGATACTGGAAAGGGAACCCAGGGGCATTGTACCTCTGGGAACTACACTCCCAGCCCTATATATTTTAGTCATTTTATTTATTGAAACAGGGTCTCACTGAGTTGTGAAGGACCTTGCTAAGTACCTGAGGCTGTGAACTGCAATCCTCTGGTCTCCGTCTCGCAAATGCTGAGATTACCAGTGTGTGCCACCACACCTGGCTTCTTCTTTTCAAACTGAATATTATCATTGACCTGTCTTCTAATAAATGACTCTTTCTTCTGAAGCCTCCAGACTTCCACTAAGCCCACCCAATAATTTTTTTTTAATTCTGATTTTGTATTGTTTAATTCTAGAAGGTCCAGGTGGATATTTTCTTAGAATTTCTATTTCTCTTACATCTATTAACATAGTTATAATATTAGCTATTTTGGAATCATTGCCTACTAATTCCAGCATCTGTGTATTCTCACAGTCACCCTCTGTTGAATTTTCCTCCTGAGAAAAGATAATACTTTCTTAGTTTGAGTTTTTTCTTTTGGTTCTCCTTTTGTTTTTTTGTTTTTTAATTGACAAGTAATTTCAGACTGGATCTTAGGTTAGTGTAATAGACATTTTTAAACGACTGTAATCTCCTTGAAGGAACTGTGTGCCTTCTCGAGTGCACCTCCCAGGAAGGAGCACTAGGTTTTACATGTAATACATATTTTATAAATTAAGAAAAAGAAATAAAAAATTGATGGACTTTTTAATCACTTTCAAATTTGTTTATAGTAATTTTTTTTCATTTTCCAAATGTAACTGTTTCACAAACTCTCTTGGATCCTTTCACTTCTCCATCAGGATCAGAAACATGTAGAACCCATAATGAAAACTGATACTCAGCCAGGGACAGTGGTGCACACCTGTAATTCCAGCACATCTGAGTGATGCTGAGACAGGAGGATCGCAGGTTCAAGGACAGGCTCAGCAGGCAGCAAGACTCTCAGAAACATATGGAGACCCTGTTTCAAAACACAAACAATAAAAAAAGGCTAGGTGCTATATAGCAAAGAAGTAGAATGCTCCTGGGTTCAATTTTCAATGCCACATACACACACAAAATGTAAGACTCTATCAAGGTCCTGATGTGAGCTGAGTATGCTAGTAGAGAGATGACTGGTATGGTATGCATAATTACTGTGGTTCCATTTCAAGTGTTTAGATATAAAATAATATCACAATGTTATGTTCAATTTTTGGTTTCTTCTGGGCCTCAGATGAATAATTCTTTGTTTGGTGCTTGGGTTGCTATGTATACAAGTAGTGAAAATGATGGGGCTGTTTCAGTGTCTTTCTACTGTGTTCTTTGCAACTCTAAAACCAAGTGTTAAACAGATTTCAGTTATTTCATACTTCAAATATGTCTATGAATTTCTACTGCTCTTTTAAAATTACTGTGAATTACAAATTTTGAATTAACATACTGTCCTATTGAAACTGTACCATATTAAAGAACTGAACTATAGATAGACAGAAAGATAAGTCTATTGCTGAGTCTATGCAATTCTCAGATGTAATCATTTATTTTCTAAATAAAAAAGCACAAATCCACCAATGCCATTAATTAGACATGAGTTTATTTTATGACTCAAAGTACACTTTTGTGGGAGCACGTGGTCTCATGTTCCAGTAGCTAATGGACCATCCATCTGATTTCAGGGTAATATCTCAAAGGAATTTATTTTGATGGAAAATACAACATTAACATAAAATGTATCTGACAACAGTTTTAAACCTTTAAGGCATCCTGAAATAAGTATTCCTATTGCCTCAGAAATTAAAATCATAAGTGAAAAGAAAAAAAATTCACCAAAAATTATATTTTATTTACTGGGCCAAAAAAATGAAACAAAGAAAGAATTCAACAATGTGCTTGCATTTGAAACAAAATACTTAAGAAAATAATGTATACCTGTCCCTTTTTCCAAGTCAAAAGTCATTACCAAACATTTTGACTTTAGGAAGAAAAATATACCAAAGAGAAACCCTGAAGGATTACATTTAATCAGAACCAGCTATAATAGTGTGTGTTGGTGCAGGGGCAAATGCAAGACATGTTTAGCCAACAAAAGAGCAGCCAGGTAAGGGGAGCACAGAAGGAATTTGTTGTGCTTATTGTCGTAATATTCCACTTAGCTACAAATTGCCAACAGTCAATGCCCAAGTGTGTCTTCCTCAGTGCCTGATGGAGCCAGGGAAGTCAGGAAAACTACTTCTCCAGTTGGACGATAAGGAAGCAATTAAACTTTGGAAGGCTGCTATGAAATTTTTGCTGGCAATTATATGTTTCTGCACTGTCTGTAGAAATGTCTGTAAATCGCATTTTAGAAAATAACTTCCAACTTTAAATAATGGTGCAATCCAATATTTTAAATTACTCTGAAGCAAGTGCAATTTAACGTTTAAAACATAGGTTTGAAGGTAAGTTCCCAATAACCTCTTTTCCAACTTCTCTTTTAATTACTGGATATGGTTTAAAGCATGACATGCTTGTGGTGGAATTCCAAAAGGAGAAGTTAGAATTCTAAGGTCTAAGTACTTTTTTATTTAGAACTTTGATTATGAGGTATAAGTAAAACTGCTTGCAATACAATATGCTAAAGAATTGCCCAAATCTAAAATCTAAATATCGTATATACATACATCTTTTTTAATTGAGGTAAAATTTGCTAGGCATGGTGGCACATGCTTGTAAACCCAGTAGCTGGGAGGCTGAGACAGGAAGATGAAAAGTTTGTGACCAGCCTCAGCTACTTAGTGAGGGCCTCTGCAACTTAGTCATACCCTGTTTCAAAATAAACAATAAAAAATAGGGCTGGGGGTGTGGCTTGGAGGTAGAATGCCCCTGGGTTCAATCCCCAGTGGTGCAAAAAAAAAAAAAAAAAAATTGAAGTAAAATTCACATAATATAAAATTAACCATTTTCAAGTAAAAACTGTGTTAGGATTTAATTCATCCATGATGTTGATGTTGAACAATCAAAGTGTCTTATCTAGTCCCCAAATATTTTCATCATATCAAAATATATCCACATATCCATTAAGTAGTTACTCCCCAATTTCTCTTCGCTCTCCAGCCCATGGTTACTATTAATCTGCCTTTGGTTTTTTCTCTTCAAGAGATGTTCCTACTCTGAATATTTAATACAAATGAAATAACAGAATATATAACTTTTTGTGTCTATGTTCTTTTATTGAATATAATATTTTCAAGTTTCTTCCAGGTTGTAGTATCTTACTGGTTGTTGCATCTAGCAGCAAGCACTTTATTCATTTTTATAGATAAATAATATTACATCGTCTATATATACCACAATCTAAATATTTTTCTGTTTATAGACAGTTGAGCTACTTAAACTTTCTATATATTATGAATATTTCTGTTATCAAAATTTATGTACAAAGTCGAGCATGGTGGTGCACACTTGTAATCCTAGTACCTGGGAGGCTGAGACAGGAGGATCGCACAGGTTCACTCGAAGCCAGCCTCAGCTACTTAGTGAGGCTCTCAACAACTTAGTGAGACCCTATTTCCAAATAGAGTATAAAAAAATAGGTCTGGGAGTATAGCCCAGTGGTAAAAAAGCCCCTGGGTCCCACCCTCAGTACCACAAAAAAATCTTAAAAAAATAAAAATAAAAAAACAAAATTTATGTACAGGATTTTGTTTGAGCAGCTGTTTTTAATTCTTTGGGATAGATAAGGAGTGGAATTGCTGAGTCATAATGTTAACTTTTTATTTAACTGTTTAAGAAACTCCAAAATGGTCCAATATCTCCCATCAGTAACTTTTCTTTTTCTTTTTTATTAAGAAAATTATCAATGCAAACATTTGCTCTTTGAATTCAACAATGTGTACTGAAGAAATAAACATAGATCGTTGTTAGCATTTGTTATATACCACAAATTAGTCTTAGATATGTCTATGCAAATTTATATTTGTTCTTAGAAAAGACAGTAGTATATAAACCTTTTTATAAAAAGATAAAATGATATTTGAAAGTGAATGTAGAAAAATTCCACAGAATATGTTCCAACAACCTTCATAAATATCTACAAAGAGTTGTTTGTGACACTTTATCACATCCAAGCATAATGGTGACATATAAAAGTGGTATAAATTTTAAAAATTGACCCATTCTGCTAATCACTAGAACGTAAAGATACAAGCAATTGCTGAAGTTAGGGTTGCAAGTCAGGATAATTCCTCAGAAAAAATATTTTGAACTTAATCAGTGTTCCACCCTTCAGTTACTCCTCCCTCCTGACTACTACTCAAAGTGTTTCAGGTGTTGACTGATTTAATTCTCCATGCCCTTCCATCAGAGGGAAATATAAAACAGGGGTTATTTCAGAAAGATAATTACAGAGGTACAAAGATAGAAATTTCAGATTCGGAGAAATACAGAAGAAATGTAAAAACAAACATTCTCTTGTTTAGAACTGCCCACATGTATTTTTAGCTCAGTACTCATGGGCACCCTGACCCAGGGCATGTCTCCTCACCTGTGTAGATGGCAGTGTTATTAGGAACCTTTCTACAAGAAGGACGTATGAGCTATAAAGGATACTACAAATCCTATTGTTTATGACTGATGACAATAACTTCAAGTGGAACTTCACCTCCAACCCCACACATAACCTTAAAGAATCAGGCAATGATTTTATTTGGAAAAACTTTTAGCTATTTGTAGGCATGCATTGCATTTGGAAGGATACACTAGCACAAAGCCAGGTAGGCCAAGAAGCTATATAGAATATGAGGTATATTAATCTCAAACTAGACCATATAGGGAATTCTATAACTCTATGCATTATGAGATCACAAAAGCTCTTTTTATCTCTAAAACAAAATCTAGTCATTGCTTCCTTCTGTCTCCCTCAACACTTCTGCCTACCTCTTGGGCATTTCAGGATAATTCTCCAGGTATGCATGATATGCTTAGAAAAGTATAGAATACCCTTCTCCAGGCCCTTCCATGATTTCTTAAGAACAAGTGGCTCTTTATTGGACTTTTTTTTTCTTTTTGTTGAACTGGAGTGAGATCAGAGAGAATATGTCATAATAAAAAGAACCTTTCAGAGAAGAGATAGTGCTGAGCCAGGGTTTTTCATGATCCTCATATTTTTTAGAGTTTTTCATAGCCAGAGGATGGTCAGAGAAAATTTTCTCCTGCATCTGCCCTCATGAAGATATGTACCAAAATCCTATGAAGTAGCCACATTTGCTGCTGAGTTGTCCTCTCCAAAACAATTCTGATGAGGTCATCAGACATGTAACTATCTCCATTCTCTTTAGTGAATTCAAGTAAAAAAAAATATTATTATTCATAAAAATGTCAGGAACTCTCCCAACTGGAATCTCATCTTGCAAACAGTTGTGAAAGTTAGTCCTTTTGGGTTGAAATAACACCTTTTTCCATTTATTTTGCTCTTCTCTAGATAGATGGCAGTGTGACAATAAACAAATAATAAACGCATCGCATCAAAAGTCAAAGTTTATTTGAGGCTACCCATAGAAAAATTTGAATTTAATTTCGCCTTTCCTGTTTTCCAAAAAAATCTTTTGCTATATTTTTGAGGACTGAAGCAAAGGAGAGCACATGTATCCGTCAGCATTCTTGCAGCCATAATCTAAATACCTGATCACATAACTTAGATAAAAGATTATTATGTTTTAACGGTTTCAGACTCAGTCCACTTGAGGCTGGGGATCATGGATCTCAGGGCATGGTGGCAGGAGGCAGAGGGAGAGCACATGAGCTGTGCTCTTTACATCATAGAGGCCAGAAGCAAGAAAGAGACAGCAAGGGAGGAGGGGCCATATATAATCTCCAAGACAATGATTTTAGGGACCTCCTCCTCCTGCCATAGACAACCAAACCGCAACCCAGGTAAATCCATTACAATGGATTTATAGCTCTCGTGACTCAATTATATCAACCTTGAGCTCTTAAGGGGACATGTTATAGCTAACTATACCAGTACACATATACAATCATCAAATATTTCAAAGTAGGCTGGGCGTGGTGGCGCACGCTTGTAATTCCCACACTTGGGAGGCGGAGACAGGAAGATGGCGCAGGTTTGAAGCCAGCCGTGCTGGCTTAAGAGACCCTGTTTCCAACAATAAAAAAAAAAGTATAAAATAGGTCTGGGAGTGTAGCCCAGAGGTAGAAGGGCTTCCAGGAACCCCAGTACCACCAAAAAAAAAAAAAAAAAAAAAAAAAAAAATTAAACGTATTGTGTTGTCAAGGATTGTGTGGACTTTATTTACTTTTAAAATTGAATATTTATCAGAAAGTTAGATTGATATTAGTTGTACCGTTATATTTCTACC
This sequence comes from Muscardinus avellanarius, assembly GCF_963383645.1. Classification (NCBI taxonomy): domain Eukaryota; kingdom Metazoa; phylum Chordata; class Mammalia; order Rodentia; family Gliridae; genus Muscardinus; species Muscardinus avellanarius. The sequence goes on along the minus strand of NC_137789.1, from coordinate 51,341,413 downwards.
AATTCCCTTTATGTGATCTGTTTTGCTTAGTTTTATATTTGTAGAACAGCAAAAGCTACTGCTAACTTCCATGACTATAGAAGGTAAATGGCTGTGGGGCCCATAAGCCAGAGTATTTTGAAAATTTATTTTGAAAAAGTGCTGAGAAATTATCACTGTAATGATATTTTTTAAATATTTTATTGGTGCATTGTAGTCATATATTTTAATGAGTACAAGATGGGATAGGCATACATGCACACATGATTTTCTAATTTTATCTTTTCTTCATTTATTCATTTATTTTGTGATACTGGGGATTGAACAGAGGCCTTTTACCTTTGAGGTGCTTCTCTGACTCTTTTTTTTTAAAAAAAAAAAAAAAAAAAAACATTGTCTCACTAAATTGTGACATGCCTTTCTAAATTGCCAGGGCTGTCTGAGAACCTGATAATCTTCTGTCAGCCTTCCAAGTAATATAGGCATATACCAGAATACCCAGCTATGAGACTGTGTTTTTAAAGATAATATCTGTACATAAAGAGCCATGGACTATAAAGATCTCAGAGCAAACACCTGGGCAACCAACACCAAGAACACTATATATCTACTCAAGTCAGCATGTCATTAAGGTAGTAAGAAGGACCTTTAAATAAGTGAATAAATTATCTCCTGAGATGGTAAGTTCCCCCAAAGTCCCTGGAAATTAAAGTGGAGATATTTTATTACCATATTCCTGAATGTTTTTACCCTAAGATATTGAACTATGAGATCTCTGGTCTCTAGAAACTCACATAGGCAATGACAGTAAGAGTACATGAAGATTAATGACTCAGGATACTAGAAATACAATTTTCACTGCTTAATTTTTAACCACCCTTCTCCATCATGTGAAAGTTGGCTTTCATCCATTTAGGATACTGAAACTGCTATCTTGGCTGACTCCAATGTTCATGTTTAAAATTCAGTAGTTATTTCTCTACTTTATCCTTCTTGACCTTTCTGCTGCATTTGTTACTAGTGAACATCCATTCTTTCTGAAACCCACTTTGCCAGACAGTCCCATTAACATACTCCCCATTTTGGCTATCAATTCTCAACATCTCCTTCCAGATGTCTTTCATTGGTTCATCTTTCTTATGCTGCTGTGATTTATGTGTATCCAACCATCATGCTCTTCTTACACTGTCTTTCTTTTCTCATCCCTTCATACTGGTCTTCCTATGCTGTTGAACTCCAAAATGTTCAAGCCCACCACAGTTTACTAAGTAGTATTAGCCATTTATTAGCAATTACAGGCTATATCATGTAATTGTGTGTGTGTGGGGGGTACTGGGGTTCCTGGAAACCCTTCTACCTCGGGCTACACTCCCAGACCTATTTTTATACTTTTTTTTTTTTTTTTTTTTTTGGAAACAGGGTCTCTTAAGCCAGGAAGCCTGGCTTTGAACCTGCGCGATCCTCCTGTCTCCGCCTCCCAAGTGTGGGGATTACAAACGTGTGTCACCACTCCTGGCCTTATAGCATGTAATTTTGCTGCAAGTTCAAATTCCATCTGCCCCAATGAATCATTAATCAAATCACTTTACTCTTTTTCAACTCCTTTTCTAACAGTGGACCATCCCTTATCTGTAATCCCTGGAGTATTTCTTATCGCAAATTCCTTCATGCTCTCTGCAATGACTTTTGCATTGAGCTTCTTAATTTTTTTTTTCCTTTTCATACCCTATTCCCACAACAAGACTTAGCCTATTGTTGCTTGGCAAAGCCTCTACATAGATGTTCCTCCCCACAGCTGAAAGAATTGTTCCCCTCTACAGACCCCTCCTCACTTTTTCTAGAATCAACCCTAATATGAGACAGAAGAAATCTGAAATCCTCCAGACCCTAATAAAAAATTCTGTATATGACATTATCCTGAGATTCAACTGAGCAAGGTCTAAGTCATCAGATTTAGAGCCAGGTAAGAGAGGATAATGTTGATTGAAAAGATTCAACTTGGCTGTTGAAATGAAGCTTAAAATGGGGCTGGGCAAGGTCAGTATCAAAAAGGAACCCGAAGGGTCTAATAAAATATGTGTGGTATAGGACTCCAAGGTAAGTACCATCAACAAGGCTGCACCAGGTGACTACCGGGCTGTCTTCAAAAATGTGATACAGAGAAGGACTTCGAGGTCCTATCAAAGCATGATGAGCATGAATAGGAATGGGTACCAGGAGATTTGTGGTTACCAGCAAACGGAATAAATAAATAAATAAATGCATACATACATAAATAAATGAAAGAAAGTAAAGCAATGTAGGACAAAAGAAGGATTCAGAAGAAAGAGCTATGTTTTTATAAAATGGAGAAATTTGCGGACAATTTAAGAGAAGAAACATTTCCTCAATTTCTAAAATAAGGATAAGCAGGTCTTAGGAGTGATGTGTTTGTTTGTTTGTTTGTTTGTTTGTTTGTTTGTTTGTTTGTTTGTTTGTGGTACTGGGGTTCCTGGAAACCCTTCTACCTCCGGGATACACTCCCAGACACCTATTTTTTAATATTTTTATTTGGAAACAGGGTCTCTTAAGCCAGTGAGGCTGGCTTCAAACCTGCATGATCCTCCTGTCTCTGCCTCCCAAGCACAGGGATTACAAGTGTGTGCCACCACGCCCAGCACTTGATGTCTTAAAGAGGATAAATAACAGCTACTATTTATTAAATATTTACTCAAGGGCTAAATAGTGTGTGAGTAAAATATTTAATTTCTGACCACAAATCTATGAATTAAATATTATTAATATCCCTATTTACAAGTGAATAAATAAGGTTCATAGTATTTCATTCAATTTGCTTAAATTTGTGAAGCTAATAAGAAGCAATTGGTGAATTAAGCCCATGGTCTTTCAGACTCTAAAGCCTAATATCTTTTTTTCCTTTTAACAATTTTTTATTGAACATAAATAGTATACATTTAAACTATATTTGGTGCCCTCTCCCCCCCGCCCCCATTTCCCCTTTCCCCCTCCCACCAATGGTTGTCCAGGTTAACCATGTCTTATTCATAATTTTACACATGTTCAGATGTAGACCCTCATTAATTAAGATCAGCCTTCCTCCTCTCCTATCTTTCCATTCAAACTTTGATGGTATTCCCCCTCCATTATCTGGGGTCCCACTGGTATCCTTTGTGTTTCCTAGTTTGGGCATATTAGAGGAAACATATGTACCTTCTCATTCTGTGCTTAAAAGCCTAATATCTTAACCATGATGCTACACATTATGTTATAGCATCTTATCACACAGGTCAGATTTTTCCTGGGTCCTGATGGATGGATAGAATTAAGGTATCACATGTTCTTACCTGTTGGGCAGAAAATTGAACTAGGTTTCAGAATCAATCTTGTCTTGTTTCTTATCCTCGTAAACTTAAAATTCTAAGCCTGTGTCATAGAAGAAATGAACCAGATGAGAAGAGCATTTAGGGAATTCCTAAGTCTCTTCTGGGCAGCTGTCAACAGAGCAAAGTCATATGAACCTGATACAGAATCACATAGAGTCACACAGCTTATCTGACTCAATGATTTTCTATTTAATTCCTGTCAAGGCAATATCTCAGTATGTTCAGGCTACAGAAAAAAAGAAAAAGATTGGATGTTTGGGTAACAACAGAAATTTATTACTTGATACTGGAAAGATTAAAAGTCCAGGATTTTCCAGCTCACAATGCTGTGCAAAAAACGCACCCAAGTCATTGTTATTAATATCTACTGCTGAATTCTTTTGTGTGTGTGTGTGTGTGTGTGTGTGTGTGTGTGTGTGTGTATGTGTGTGTGTGTGTGTAGTACTGGGTATGGAACCCAGGGACATTCTACTTCAAAGCTACACCCCCAGCCCTATTTTTATTCTTTATTTTGAAACAGGTTCTCACTGAGTTGCAAAAGGTCTCACTCAGTAGTAACTGAGGCTGTCCTGGAATTGCAATCCTCCTGTCTCAGCCTCCCAAATGCTGGGATTACAAATATGAGCCACCATGCCTGGCTTCTACTCCTGAATTCTATTTATGCATTTTGTGGGTCAGGAACTTGGATACTGTGGATGACTTACTTCATGTATCTTGGGTATGGTCTATAAAGACTGGAAAGGGTGAGGAATAAAAAGCACCATGAGAGATTTTTCTTTGTACCTAGTTTGGGTTTACTCAAAGACTGAACTCAGTTTCGACTGTGTACTATAGGATCTATACTGAACCTCATCTTCTCTCAGAATGGCTTCTGGTTCCTGAAAGGAAGCACCCCAGTGGGACTCCATGGCTGTGGTTCCTTTCAGACTAAAAAGTGGCAAATTATCTGCTCATCACACACCAAATATAGGGGGTTAGAGGAATCCTGCATTTTTGGGAATCAGTCCAATTCCTGTTGCTAATGCTGTGATAGCACAGACTGGGTAAGTTATAAAGAAGTTTATTTTGGCTCAAGATTCTGATCCAAGGTCAAAGTGCCCCATCTGATGATGCCCTCTTTGTTGGCAGAGTTCCAAGAGGATACAGGAATTTAAAAGCAAGAGTCAGGGAGCACGCTTATCTATGTGTTGTAGCTTTTGTCTTCTGATAAAGCCACCCGTGTTCCCTCCTGGGGAAACCACCTTGATGAGCTTATCTAACCCTAATTACCTCCCAAGGCTTTATCTCCAAACAGCATAGTTTAATTAAGTTTCCACCCTCTTAATACCTTCTAATGAAATTAAATTTTAATAGATTTTGAGGAGACAGATCATATCCAAATCAGAACATGTATGTTTGTATCACTTTAAATGTCACTATAATGTATAATCACATCATACCAATAAAAGTATGTCTGTTTAGTTTATCAGCTTAGTAGTTGTCTCATTCTAACACCTATCTGCAAAAATTTGAGGTTTCAAAGAACTCTTTTCAGTTTGTTCTACCTCTATACATTTTAGACCAAGGTAGAAAAATTCCATTAAAATTTTTGCATGTTTTAAAAATACATGAAGTTATATTACATTCCATTAGACAAAAATCACACCTACCGATGTTTTTTTTAATAAGCCAAGCCTTTTTTTTTTTTAACTGCAAGCCCCCATGAGGGTTCTATGTGGCAAATCCCTTAAGATTCTTAGAAACTTTATTATTTAAAGGAGAAGACCTACAGGGCACATACAAAGACCCTTAGAAGGTCTTTTTCCTTTTATCTATGCCAAGGAGTCTATGAAAAGCACCAACTTAAAACTTTCTAAATTCCTAAACAAGAGTTTTAGAGTCATAACCTCGACCTCATTTATGACCTACCCAGAGGCCACCTTAGATTTTATCTTTCACTATGGCTCTTTATTTTATTTTTCAGTTAAGTATACTTTGCTTGAAAGGAGGGGTTATCAAATTCAAAAAGTCTTGCACTCTTATAAATCTTCTAATTTATGCTTGAAAACAATTTCCTTTCCTAGCTCATCTTGTTCTATCCGTAAGGTATTATATAAAACTAAAATAGATTAATTGATACTTTCTATAATCCACCTGCACATTTCCTTAATCAGCTCTAACAATTCTTAGATATATGCTATTTTAACATATCAAAGAGCTAATAGTCGGGCTAAATATTCCTCCACTATGCAGCAAAGTTGTCTTTACCTCCATTTTTAAAAATTTTTTATTGGTGCACTGTATTCATACATCATAGTGGGATACAAACTTTTGTAGACATACATGCACACATCGCCCAGTCAGCCCCTACCCGATCCCCACCCCATTCCCTCCCCATCTCTCCTTCCCATGCTTGGCTTAGTGGTTGACATCTAGTATTATAGCAATTTATCCAAAATTAAAAATGATAATCTCACATAAGAGTTTCATTTGTCTGATACCAAGCTTTTGATAACTTAAAGATAACATTTCAATATTTCTTTTTGCTTTCTTTCTTACCAGAGAATATTTTTTCTTTTCTTTTTTTTTTTAGGTGAAACTATCATATATTTATATATTTATTTTTCAGAAAAAAATCTATCCTAATATAGAATATGGACTCTAGACACCCAAAACGATCTTGAAAAATAACAAAGCTAGAAGATATATATTTTCTGATTTCAACCCATATAAAGCTACAATAATTGAAACAGTATAGTACTGTTCTAAAGGCAGATATATAAACCATTGGAGTTAAATAAAAGCCTAGAACTAAATTCTTTCATATATTGTCAAGTTATTTTTGACAAGGTTTCCACGAACATTTGGTGGGGGAAATAATAATCTTTTAACTAAATATTGTTGAAAAATAATAATTACGTGAAAAGGAATAAAATTGGACCCTTACCTAACACCATATACAAATATTAACTCAAAATAGATAAAATACCTAAATATAAATCTTAAGACTATAAACTTTTAGAAGAAAATCTGGGTCATAAAACCTCACAACATTGAAATTGGCAGTGATTTCTTGGATATGATTTCAATGGCAAGGGAACAGAAGAGTATACAAACTCCCTAAAAAAAAAAAAAAAAAAAAAAATATATATATATATATATATATATATATATATATATATATATATATATATATTATATCCAAAGACAATGTAAACAGAGTTAAAAGTTACTGATTGAATGGGATAAAATATTTTTAAATGCTATATCTGAAGGTATATTAATATTCCAACTAGAATTCCTAAAAATTAACAATAAAAGCAAACAATACAATTTAGAGATAGGTAAAAGACTAACATAAGTAATGAATCTTAGTTGTCTGTTGGATGGAAAATCTTGTTTCTCTGGTTCTGGTGTGTGTTACCTATTTCTTCTTTGTAGTTAATCTCTTTGAGTATTTTCTCTAGTGCTGTTTTGAAGACATAAATTCCTTCAGTTTCTGTTTGTCATGGAAGCTTCTTATTTCTCCATCTAATTTGATAGAAAGTTTTGCTGGGTAGGAAATTTTTGGCTGGAAGTTGTTTTCTTTCAGAGTTTGGAATATGTTACTCCAAGCCCTTCTGGCTCTCATGACTTGCTTTGGGAAGTCTGGAGTGATTCTAATTGGTTTGCCTCTGAATGTCACTTGGCCTTTTGTTTTTGTTGCCTTTAAAATTCTCTGCTTGGCTTCCACATTGGTCATTTTGACAATTATGTGGTGTGGGGATCCTCTTCTCCGATCCTGTCTAAAGGGAGTTTTATAAGTTTCCTGGACCTATGTATCGACCTCTTGCTCTATGTTTGGAAAATTTTCTGCTATTACTTCCTTGAAGAGATTATTGATCCCTTTGGTTTCACCTTCTTTTCCCTCCTCTATTCCAATGATTCTTAGGTTAGCTCTCTTAAAATGGGCCCATATTTCTTCAATGTCAGATTCCTGCTGTTGGATATTTTTTTCTAGATTAGAAACTATGCGTTCATTTTTGGATTGATCATCTTCTAGGAGCGAGATTCTATTCTCCATGTGGTCTAATCAGGTGTTTGTACTTTGAATTGAGGCCTTTACTTCATTAATTGCATCCTTTACCTCTTTTTGGCTCTCTCTGAATTCTTTTTGAAACACCTCTATTATTTCTACAGTTATTTTCCTGATTTGATCTTCTAGAAATCTCTGATTTTCTGTTTTATCGGGTTCTGATGTGGTGGGGTTGTGGGCATTCTTTGCTCCATTGTTATTCCCCTTTCCCATGATTTCGGAAGTTTGTGTCTTCTCTGGGTTCTTCCCTTGGGTCACTATGACTTCACTTAAGGTGCTCTGGATCTCAAGTCTGTGGTATCTCAGACCCCACTACTCCTTTAATGGGTTGTATCACAGAGTTTCAGACCCAGGGAGTTGATAGAGGCTGCTTTAGACTATGGGGGTATCAGGTTGGGCATTCTCCTATGGTGTGATATCTCTGCCACCGCCACTCCCCCACTGGGTCAAGTCCCTGGGAATGCAGTACTGGGATTTCTCCTCTGGGGCCCGCAACTTGACTCACTGTTGTTGAGTATGCAGATTGAGCTGTAGTGGATTCGGTGAATTTGCTGCTGCTGCCGCCAGTGACAATATGGCGCTGCTGCCACACCCTCACCCGTGAGGCTGGCGTATTTGTTCTCTGGTTTTGAGCTCCGTTCTGAGTCCCTGCAGCGTGTGCTGAGCTCAACCACTGGGAGCTTTAGATGCTCCCTGCGCCGAAAAATCCTGCCCAGCTGTTCCTCAGCGGCTCACCTAGGCTCGCTGTAGCCGTCCGGTGAACTCGCCGCTGCTGCCGGCAGTAAGGCGCTGCTGCTGCGTCCTCAGGCATGAGGCCGGTGTATCTCCTCTGTGGCTCTGAGCTTTGTTCTGAGTCCCCTTCCTCTCTGGAGCCTGGTGATTTTTTTGTTTCTCTGGTGATGGTGTTTTCTGGCTATGAAAGGTGCTGATTTTGTGGTAATGGAGATTAGTTCTTAGCGGGGCTCTTAAGCCCCGCTTTTCTTGGTCGCCATCTTCCCGGAAGTCTCTACCTCCATTTTTTAATAACATTTTCTGACTCTCCATTAGAAGCTTGTCAGCCTTCTGGTTTTCATCTCCTCAGTGCCCTAGAGAGCCTCATGCTGCCCAGCCTGAAGCCTAATGCAAATGTATCTTAGGTTTTTGTTACAAAACTACACAGTTTTTACGCCAATTTTTTTATCAGTGATGGTTCAGTCAGAAAAAGTGGGATCATTGTGAGTGCCAATCAGCATTAAACCTTCACAAGTTTGGTTGCAGGTCAAAAAGCCTCAGCCATTTGAGCTGTATCTGGGATGGCACAGGTCAGGTAGGCCTAGATTCAGGAAAGAGAAATGGGCATAAAATTATGGAAGAACAATGACAAACTGGAATGATGCACAAAAGCAAAATAGAATCCATGAGAAAAAACTGTATACCACAAGGAGAAACTAGAACCACTGGAACCTCAGTGATGCAGAAGGTGGGCAGAAGCTGCTAGTATCTTATGCCACAGAGATGCACATGCATTTGGCCCAGGACTTAGAGAAACTGATGGAGAAAACCAGGTATGAGTTGGTAAAACTGCAGGCTCTAGATCTTCCCAGCCCAAAAGGCGAGCCAGCATATGGGTAGCAAGTGCTTCAGTCCCATAAGGAGAGGAAATAGAAAAAGCATACCTCAGTACTGCTAAACTGACAGATTACAAAACTATCACTTAGACTTCTTATATAAGTTGGAAAAAATCAAACTGAAACACAAACAAAAAATTCTATTTATATACTTCTAACATACAGTGGCCCTAAAATAAACATTTCCATTTCAAAAGGGAGAAGGAAGACCATAGAACAAAGGTATGGAAACAAATCAAGACAGGAACCCATCAGGCCAAATATTCTGTCCTGAGCTCCATGCCCAGCATCCCATGATGGAGGTAAAGGGACCACAGAAGGCCAGACCATCTTCACCCCTATGGCCTTGCCTGTTGCAGCCCTCCTGGCCTCTCTGTGGAACTGGCTCAAGCTGACTGCCTAAAGCTTTCCTCAGCAGACCTTCTATGTTTCTGACATCTCTAGCTTCTAGATTTGGTTTTATTTTCACAATTTCATATATTCATCTCTCAAAGGCAGCCTATAGGGATTCTTACCGTGACACACATTGCCTGGCCTCACAAGACTTCCTTTGATAAGCTCACTGGAAGTTTCTGTGATCCCATAACTCTGACATTCTTCATGACTGCAAAACAAACACTGCATGGGCAATGCCAAGATTTTCTCCAAGCAGAAGCAGTAGCCAGGCACCTTTGAACCAGGACTGCAGTGACCTCTGGGTGCCTGTATGGCTGAACATAATGAGATCAAATATGGGGGAAAGTTTCTTAAGTGGTCCAGTGTGAGCAGGTGCTCCCTGCTCTATCCTCAAAATAAGTCTTTCAAACAAGAGAGTTTTCACTTATATGCCCTTGAAACTGAGATGAGCAATGTTTTGTTAATTTCTAAGATGATCCTAAGGTATTTTTTAAACTTTTTGTTCTATACAATGTATTTTTTCTCTTTAATTAGCACTAATCTTTACAGCAGCCCATGCCACCAAGAAATATGTCATATTTGATGGAAAAAAAATCACTTGGACCATGAGTTTAAAAAAAAAATCAAATCCATTGGTGGCCACCACCTTAATGTTAAACCTTTTCACCCTATTTTTTAGTGGCATTTTTTTTTTCCTTTTCCATTCCCTCATTTGTGAAACAAACAGCTTCTTTTGACAGTGATATGAATCTAGATTATATAGAAAGCCGTTTTTTCTTCCACATGAAATTCATGACTCTTCATGGGCAATACCATAGTTTTATTTATAAAATTGTATCTCCATATGGGTAAGCATAGAAATGACTGGTCATTTAGAAAGATAAAGAAATTTTCCAGTTAGCCACTACCACCAGAACACATATATTGTAGTTTGTTTTATTTGGAAAGTGGCCTTTGCTTTTCAAACTCCAAAGCATGGCTAATTTAATAAAACAGAAGACAGTTCAATGAGAGGAAAACTGTTCTGCCCTACCACAGCCTCTGTACAATTTGAAGTCTTTTCAATTCATAGTCATGAAAGCCAGAAATCCCTTTGGTCACAGGAGGAAATGGTTTCTGGATCCTCCCTGGCAAAATACAGGAATTAAAATGGCTCATCGTGTATTCATGAGAGCTGCTAAGCCCATTTAGGGGAGTATGTCAAAGTTTAGCTTTTGCAGCAGTTTTCTCTGAGAGAATTTTCAGAGAAAGATGCTTTCTCTGTGCGCTCACCATTTTTGCAAGAAAAAAAAAAAAAGGAGTTATGATAAGAATTGGAAGGAGAGCTTTTTCTTACTCTCCTAGGTGTCATTGTCTTATTTGACAAAATAAGGCTCACATTTTGGGGCTTCCTACTTTCCCAAGCAACACAGGTATGTTGTGCCATGTGATTCCGACCATAGTATTGAACAAGAACTTTGCATTGATGCAATTGCATATCACATATATTTAATGAATCAATGCATCTTTATCAATGGATTACGCTCTGGCTTTTTTTTCTTTTTTTCTTTCTTTTTTTTTTTTGGTGGAGGGGCATTCTTCCTCTAAGCTACATCCTCAGGCCTACTTTTTATTCTTTATTTTGAAACAGGGTCTCACTGAATTGGGGAGGGCCTCACTAAGTAGCTGAGGCTATCCTTGAATTGCGATCCTCTTGTCTCAGCCTCCCAAATGCTAAAATAACAAGCATGCACCACCACACTCAGCTTGCTCTTTGGCCTTTAAATAAATCACATTTGCTTTATTCAGTTGTCTTTAAATTGTGCCCAAGGCTTAGTACTTCCATGAAACTTAAATTCATCACTCATATATAATTATCCAGTAAGATACACACATTCAACATTTTCTTCTCCATATAGCCTCCTAGCTCCAAAACATTTTTTCTTTGTCTCCTCTGAAATGCATCTGCGTTCCCTGTACTTCTACTGAAAACATAGCTACTACTCAGTAGTATTAACATTTATATGTGAACAATTTTTTTTTTTTTGGTGGTACTGGGGTTCCTGGAAGCCCTTCTACCTCCGGGCTACACTCCCAGACCTATTTTTACATTTTTATTTGGAAACAGGGTCTCCTAAGCCAGCGCGCGCGGCTAGCTTCGAACCTGCGCGATCCTCCTGTCTCTGCCTCCCAAGCGTGGGGATTACAAGCGTGCGCCACCACGCCCGGCGTATATGTGAACAATTTTTAAAGCACAAACAATGCTCACTTTTACACAAATGCATAAAATCACCATCACCAGAAACATATTGGGAATAATGGGGCACATCTGAGATCTAACAGAAAACCTCTGTGACTTTTGTAACCTAAGATGAAGTAGGACAGCTCAAGGAGAGGAAGAGCTGTGAGTTAAATAGTTGGGGAAATCCAGACTGTTTCTTGCAATTGTCTTACATCTTTACATGTTCCAGCTTTAAGCAGTGATTCATTCTCCAGCTGCTGTCTGGATTGGGACATGACATCAGGATGAAAGAATGCTTCTTATGAGCTAATTTTCACTAGTTTAAGAAAACCCATAGATAGAATATCAACTCATGCCTGCATGCCACAGGAGACAGATTTGTATTTATGTCCAGGGAGTATTCTGGGAGAAAATAAAAGAGCTTGGAACCCTCAAGGAAATTTCTATATAAAATTTTTCTTTTTTATTCCTATTAGCTTTGTCCTATATTCATGCAAAAGTCAAAATTATAAATTTAAGAAAGTTTTAGGGAGATTTTTTTGTAACCAGCACCACTCCCTCTCTCAGCATTTAAAACAATCAGATATATGTCTTTCTCATTACCAGAGAGTTCATAGAATGTCATGGGCAACACAAGGTAAAATGAAGAGGCTGTGAATTTGAGGTGAATATCACACTGGGGAAACATAGGCAAAGAAGATATGGATTCTAGATAAATTCTTTGCTGAAAGAACAGGGGTCCCATCCTACATGAGGGGATTTGAATTAAAGATGGAAGCATCAGTAATTGTCTGACTAGGGAAGACTGGAAGACAGAGAACTGGACACTGAGTCTAAGCAGAATTGTAGATAAACTATCCTTTGTCTCTTCCCTTAGGTTCAACTACCATCAAAAGTAAATGTTATTTTTTTTTTTTTTTTTTGGAACCCAGGGGGGATTTCTACCTCCAAGCTACACCCCCAGCCCTATTTTTTGATTTTTGTTTTTTTTATTTTGAAACAAGATCTCTCTAAGTTGTGGATGGCCTCACAAAATAGCTGAGGCAGGTCACTAACCTGGGATCCTTCTGCCTCAGGCTCTCAAGTACTGGGATTACAACCCTGTGCAACCACGCCCAGCTAAATATCTATTTTTCTAATTGGTTTTAGATTTGGAAAATATCTCATATGGACACACTCAGATTCTTAGGTGATTAAAAATAAGTTGGTGGTAACGTGCTATAACAGCATTACAACATTCCAATGAATAGCAGGCTCTGGTCCCACACAAGGTAAGAAGTTACATTTCACGACTGCTGCCACACTCTAGAAACCATCTACATATAAAATCTATGTTAGCTAATGTGAGAAAATGTGGACTGCTGTGGTGTAGATGTGGTTTGAATATGTCCCAAAGGGCTTGTGTGTTGGGGGCTTGGTCCCTTGTGTGACAGTGGTGAAAGGGGGTGAAATTCTTAAGAGGAGGGGCTTGATGGGAAGTCATTAAACTTGGGGGTACTACCTTCTGAAAGGATTAAGGCAGTTCTTGTGGGATGATCAGGTAATTCTTCTAAGAGTAGATTGTTATAAAAGTCTAAGACTGACCCCTGCTTCTCCCTCTGGTTTCCTATCTGGCAATGTAATCTTTTTCTCCTGTACATGCTTCTGCTGTTGAGACACCATAAAGTCCTCACCAGAGCTGAGCTGATGTGGGTGCCATGACCTTGAACTTCCAGAACCCTGAGCTGAATAAATCTCTCTTTCTTATAAAATATCCTGTCTCATATAGATTGTTATAGTAATAAAATAATTAACAATACAGTCTAACTTATCAGACACACAGGCTAGAGTCATGTTCAATTTAGGAAACTGGACTAAATCTAAATGGGACTTGGGACTGCCATCAGGTACGTGTGACAGAATATGCAGATAATGTGTTAGTCAGGTGTGGTGACTTATGCTGTAAACCCAGTACTTTGGAGGTTGAAACAGGATTGCAGGTAGCCTCTGAAACTTACTGAGGAATGGAGCAACTTAGTGAGACCCTGTTTTAAAATAAAAATAAAAAGGGCTGGGAGTGTAGTTCAGAGGTAGAACAATTCTGTATTCAATCCCCAGTACCAAGTAATAATAATAATGATAATAATAATATGTTGCCTATTAAGGGTTCCTATCATGAAAGGAATCTTACCTAATGGTTCTTTATAAAATCAAACAGAGTCATATAAAAAAAAACAAAATATTTTGTGGTTTTTCAAATATAGAAGTTTTCAGATAGTTGTCATTTCTAAAAGGGTTTAAAAATAAGCTGAAGTATATTTTCACAATTTTGGGTTTTTTTATTTTTTCTTGTTGATGTTTTTGGCAAATTTTTTCTTTGAATATACTAATGACCATATCTCATTTTTAAATTGAATATAAAGTCACACAAGGTTGTTCTGTTTTAAAACAGGAAACTGATCTAGGAAAGATGCTGAAAAATCATTTTCATGTTCCCCTTGACTATCCCTTGGTTGTGCTGGAAATTAATGCACTCTCCAAAGAGGAATCTGAACTCAACTCAAAGCAAAGAAGGAACTTAGACTATTCATTTTCATACTTTAAGAAAATAACTTCCTAGTTTAGTTTGGAACATAAAACAAACATGGAATATTCTTCATGTAGACAAATATCTTAAAATAATCATCCCAAAATATGAAACATTTTCTTAAGAACAATTTGAACTCTTCCATTTGTTTTAGATGCTTACACCAAAAGCTAAACCTATGATCAGAGATGATAATTATTGCAGTACTTACTTTTAAATGATTTAAAAAATGGCAATCCAATTTGAGGCAAAATAAAGCTTCCTCGAGGGTAATTTGTCATTCTGTCCTTTTGTTCACCTGCAACAAGCTCTTTTTTTTTTAAGGAAATGTTTTGTTTTACTTTGTTACACATTACTCATGAAAAGATTAATTTCTTTGAACTTAGTTCAAAATTATGCTCTAAAAATATGTTTCCATTTTATCAGTTGAATGTAATAAATATTCTAGGCCTCTATAAATCTATGTGAGTGACCACTTCTTAATTAAGGATTCACAATTTCCCAGATTACTAGAAATTTCTATTAAATTTGTGTGTACCTAGCTCCATGCCAACAAAACTAAAATCAAAACAACACAAGAATATATGGTCAATGCTTATTAAACTGGGAAAGGAGATGATGGGAGAGTTAAAAATATTAGTAAAATTATAGCATGTATGAGTCAGCATTTTCACCACTACAATTTAAAGATCTGACCAAGTAACCTATAGCAAGGAAGATTTATTTGCTCACAGTTTTCCTTGGTGATATCTTGGTTCAGTCCATGTGAGGCTGGGGACTATAGAACTCAGTACATGGTGGTGGTGGGAAATAGAAATAGAGAGAGCACTGACTTTGCTTTCATATCATAGAAGCCAGACTCAAAAGATTGAGCAAAGGGAGGAGGAACCAAATGTAATCTGCAAGATCTCAACCCAGGGACATACCTTCTCTAACCACCCCTTAGGGCCTAGCCACCACTCAGATAAGCCTATTACAATGGACTTATCCACTACTGAGATTAAAATCAAGCCCTGCTTCCAACTTTGTGATTGCTGGGAACATCACAAATTCAAACCATTACATGGCATGACAAATTTATTCCACTCTCTGTTTTACGGGACTTATTTATCTACTGATGAATTAACAGACATCAAGACCTGACAACAATCAGGAATTAGGTTTTCAAGTAACTAGACAGAAGCTTCTGTGAGCTGAAAAATGGGATGGGATTTGAGTGTGGGCAGGGATGGGTGGGAGCAGGTCCCTCAGGAGAAAAAGATATAAAACCTGGCCTCCTCCACTTCAAAGAGAAAAGGTTTGCCTCTTCTTAGGCTTTCAAATGATAAAGTACCATTGTAGTTCATCAAATCAGCTGAGATTTAAAAAGGTTAATACGTACAACAATTCACTTAATCCTTTGGTCATTCCTATCAGGAAGGTACTGCTAACATCCCCATTTCACAATTGAGATTTGGCAGCTTAAGAACTTGCTCATGATCCTTCATCAATTGTTGGTACCATTATTTGAAGGTCACTCTGTGTGCTTAACTATTTTATCATTAACTGTTTCTATTTCACTATTCTTTATGAAAACGAGGCTTTAAAAAAACAGACATAGAAACTTATTTAGGAATGTAGAAAATATATTTCAGGAGAAAATACAAGCCACCCCAAAATGAGAGGAGCCCTTTGAGGAATGCAGGACTTTACTATTAAGGGACTTTCATGAGGGGTGACAGGAGAAAGTAGGTCAGGATAAAGACATTCTGGCAGTCACAAGGTGTGTCAGTCATCTTTTAGGTCCTGACCTTCACTGTCTTTGTTTAAATAGTTCAGATTGCTCTGTTGACTAATGCCCAAGGACGTTCATCTTTGTGTGACCTCTATTATGTGATAAACAAACACCTCTATACAGATGGTCAACAGTGCTCATGATCACTTTTAAATTTCTCAGAAACTTTTGGGCCTAACAGTCCTTGTCAAAGGCTTACATATTAAAGTTACATTTTCCTTGTTCTTCCTATGTCTCCTCTCTAGCTATTTTATTGTTCTATCCTGTATCATCCCACCACTCTCAAGACTTCCATCATTTAGGGTGAAGTTTCATCTTCTATAGCTGCTTCTGACTAAAGTGCTGAGCCTGCCCCTGCCGGGGTGATGGTCCTGCCTAGCCAGGGATCAAACTCTCATCCTAACTGACCTAAAAGAGATAGAGAAAAACTGCCCTCAATTGTTGAGTTCTTTAAAATCAGGTCTGAAGCTGAAGACACAGCCCCAGGAATATGAGAGACACGAGGTGGCTTTTGCTCCAATCTGCTTGAAGTTTTTGCTTTGCTCATTGTACCAAGTTTTCCATCAGAGCTGCTGAGTCCATATTCAATAGCGTGGTTGTTTTGGTTTGATAAACAAGGGCATTCATCTGCTTTTCCTTGGTATCACATTTGCAATGAACATCTTACAGGAATAGGAATTTTTCCTTTTATGGTGTCCAGTGGTCCTGGGCCTGCAAAACTAGAATCACAAAGCTCTTAGGTGTCCCGTCATTTTCTGAGTTTGGTTTGATCTTGAAGGATAAAGACTGAAGTACTGGTGGTTTTTTTTTTTTTTTCTTTAGCCCTTTTACTTTCTGATGGTTTTCCAAACTGAAGTTATTGAACACTCAGAAGTTCAATCTCACTAGTGCTTTTAAATGAATAGGGGTCAATATTATCGTCTATCTGTCTTGCAGATGATGGCTATTGAAAGACTGTTTGCGTTAATCTGTTAAAAGTTGTTTCTCTAAGTCAATGCCTCTAAAATTCCAAGAGATGTTACTGAGTAAGAGCCGATTCCTCAACTTGGGATCAATGGGGTCCTTGGCTTACATAATGGAAAAGAATTTTTCAGTATGTGCCAATCAAAGACATAGAAATTTATCTAGGTAAGTAGAAAATACAAATTCAAGAGAAAAGTCAGGCCATTTCCAAATTGAGAGAAGCTGGCTATTTTTAAATGGCCAAGATTTTGCATTATTGTGTAACGGAGAAGTTTATTTTATTTATTTCATATGTGTGATACTAAGGATTGAACCCAATAATATTTTGCCTCTGAGCTACACCCCCTTCGGCCCAATTTTATTTCTATTTATTTTTTAAAGAGGAACTTGATAGGTTGCTGAGAGTCTCACTTTTTACTGAGGCTGTTTTTGAACCATGATCCACATGACTCAGCTTCCTGATTACTGGAATTATAAGCATGTACCATCATACCTCACTACAAGAATGAAGGGTTTGAAAGATATTTTTCAAAATAAATTTCAACAAAAATTGAAAAGCAAAATATGATCACTATTAAACAAATTTTAAAGCCAGGCATGGTGGCACACACCTGTAATGGTGGCTGAGACAAGAGTATTACAGGTTTAAGGATAGCCTTGGTAATTTGGTGAAACTCAGCAACCTAGTGAGATCCCATTTCAACACAAAAAATAAAACAGGTTGGGGATATATCTCAGAGGTGGAAGTCTCAAGGTTCAATCTCAAACACAAAACAAAAAAATCTTCTAGCTTTTTTTGGTACAACAGTATTTCTGTTATACACATCAACTTCTCACATACTTAAAAGATATTTTAAAAATAAAAATATAGTTTCAGTGAGCAGTGATGTAGTGTAATTAACTTTGACCATTATTGCAAATTGTATCAGCCCTTAATTCAAACTTTATGTTTGAATAGAGACATTAGGTGTATAAGACCTTAGCATCTTGAGCAGACTGAGAGTTTTAGTACCCCCAAAACACAGAAGACACATGGCTCTCGAAATGAAGTTGTAATGCTTGGTTAGGACTAAGTTGTAAAAATCTCTTGAAAACATATACAGATATTTGTAACGCATTCAAAAGATGTTTCATGGCTATTCAGGGATTTTAAATTGTGGACTAGCAACATATGACTATGCTTTACTACATCATAAGCTACAAGAGGACATCTTCAATGTATGTGGGTCATGCTCTGTGCTCAACAGAAAGTATTATTAAATTTATAAAGATCAATCAGTTGGTAACACAGAGGAAGCTAGAAACAAAAATTAATAGTGTCTATGAGAGGTGAGGAGGGCCTGACTTAAATGAATGCAATGAGCTGAAGACAAAATAACTAAGAAAGAAATAGTTGAATCATGTTTTATTTCATTTCATTCAACTTTATAGTTGAATCATGTTTATTTATTTTTTTGGATTATCTCCTGTTTCATTCTCAGGGTTTTTCCCCCTTTATCTGTCACTCCCGCCTTCTGAATTCCAATTCAGAACAATCTCTCTCCTCATTGTGAAGGGTGAGGCAGGGAATGTGTGTGATTTTGTTGAGCCTTAGTTCCTGAAATTAGTAAAAACAAAACAAAACAAAAAACACACATACAGGAAAAAACTATGGTTGGTCCATTGAGGAGTTGACAGTGGGATCTAGCTGACCAGACACTGGCAGAGATGAAAATGTAATTGCCAGTGCTCATAAGCTGCAGTCAGGCCCAGGGCTGGATCCCACCTGCAAATCGATGCCACGTTCTAGTTCACTGCATGGGCTAGCTGCAGCTCTGTGAGTACAAATGTTAATTCACAATTTTCCTTATTGCTATTTTCCTAATGATTTTTTGATATTTCAATTCTAATCAATTTGTTTACGTAGATACAAACAGAAGTGATCAAATCCTTCTATAAAGATTTGTTGCTTTGGTTTTACAATCATGTTTTCACAAATTGAATTCCTTTATCAATAAGGATATTTATAAATTGTGGCTCAAAAATATAGCTGTGGCAAAGAAAGTGCATTGGACTAGGTAATAAAAAGTTAAACTACAACCAGGTGTGGTGGCTTATGCTTGTAATCCCAGCATTTGAGAGGTTGAGACAGGAGAACTGGGGTTTGAAGACAGCCTTAACTACTTAGTGAGGCCTGTTGCAACTCAGTGAGACCTTGTTTCAAAATAAAGAGTAGAAAATATGGCTGGGGGTATAGCTCTGAGGTAGAATGTCCCTAGGTTCCAATCCTAGTACCATAAAATAGATAAATAAATAAATAAATAAATAAATAGTTACTGGTTTTATGACCTTGTACAAATCATGTGACCCTCTAAACCTCAGTTTTCTTAACTCTAAAATTGGAAAAATATATGTTTCCTGGTCATTCACTGTAGTAATTTAATAATTATAATGATTATTGTATTTAACAATAATATAATTGTAATAATAATTAGAAGTGTTTCTAAATAGCTTTTTGCTACATACAGCTACCTTATTCTTTTATTAGTGCATTGTAATTATACATCATACTGAGGTATAACGTTAAAGGAATATACTTAAACACACCTAATGCGGCATTTGCCTCCAAGTCCCACCTCCCGCCCTTCCCTTTCCCATACATGTCTTTGAGATTGGAATTGGTAATTCAGTATATTCACATAACATTTGAACTGTTACCTCCATTATGTCTTTATGTCTATGTCTCTCCCTTCCTCCTTCACCTCTTCCCCCTCCACCACTCCAGTGGAATTTCTGCTTCTGTCTCTCTGAGGTTACCCTTGTTCTCTAATTTCTATCTGGCTTCCACATATGATAGAAAAAGAACTCTTTGCTTTTTGAGACTGGCTAAATATCATTTAGCATAATATTCTCCAGTTCCATTCATGTTCTTACAAACAATATAATCTTAAATGCCTTTTGCAAAATATAGCTACCTTCTTTAGAGGCCTTTGTTCCAAGAAACCTTCTGTTGCTCACAATTATCTGTGAACTGAACAAGGAGGATGACTATCAGAGGATAGTAAATTCTCTGCTTCATCCCCAGAAATGTAGGCTGCCTACATTCTTTGGCTGATGGCTCCTTCTTGGCATGGCTTTTGTGTGTGTGTGTGTGTGTGTGGTATTGGGGTTCCTGGAAGCCCTTCTACCTCCGGGCTACACTCCCAGACCTATTTTTATACTTTTTTCATTTGGAAACAGGGTCTCCTAAGCCAGCGCGCATGGCTGGCTTCGAACCTGTGCGATCCTCCTGTCTCCGCCTCCCAAGCGCGGGGATTACAAGTGTGCGCCACCACGCCCGGCTTGGCATGGCTTTTAATTCTGTCGTCCATTATCTATCTACTACTCCTTTTTTGACCTTATTGTTACTCTATTACTCGCATCCCTAAGCTTGTGTTTAGGGCTCCCTTCTGGACTATCTCTCCATATCAAGATCAGTAAATTAACCACATCTGTGCATCTCCTGTTCCATGGATGCAGACTTTTTTTTTTTTTTTTTTTTGGAGTGCTCTTATCAGTCTAGCACAAAGCACCAAATGCTAAATGCAGCATTAGGTGGGCTCTGGTGGAGTAATAATATCTGTCTCCTCTTTACAAGTAGCAAAGGTGTCTACCGAAGGCTTCTACAACCCTAATGAGTGAGAAGAGCCACCTAGTAATAACTGAGCAAGGATTTTCCTTCAGTTCAGTGAAAGAAAGGCTCAAGAAACATTTAACTTAATTTAACCTGTGACATTTCTTTGGCTTGGTAGAGTAAGATTCATACCCACCACAGAGACTCTGACTTTTTCAAATGGAGTTTTTCTCTTTTTTATATTTATGCTATTTTAGAAACTTCTCTATGTTTTATATACTCTGCAGTGGAGCTTGCTCTATTAAAAGTGTGGGTTTGTGTATCTGTGTTTTGGACTAAAAAAGTTATTTATTTTTGTATTAACAACTCATCCCCAGGGCCAGACACATGAAATAAACATTGAACTGAGTCATAAGTAAATAAACAAGATATGAGATAGGAGTATTCAAAACATGGTGTAAACATTGTTTTTATTTGTATACTTCACTAAAAGAATAATTGGGAGAAAAAGACTGAAGGGAAAAAAAGCAGCCATTGGGAAGCAGGGTTTTTTTTTGTTTCACCTTAAAACAACCTTTCACAATGATTAAGTTTTTATAAATAAAAAAAAGTTGAGTCTCAGAAATTAGGTAATTATTTTAAGATAATTTAAAGACTAAGCTGTAAAGTTCGAGCCATCTATTGCCTTATTTTTGAGACCATATTCCCTTGACATTTTATCCTTGTTTATTTAGAATGTCATATTTATATAGAATATGGTCTTCAGATTTTCTTCTGTATCCCTGTTATTGCTCAGAGCATTGCTCTGTATGCTGAAAAAAAAAAAATGCCTGCTCCCTTTCCCTCCTATTTTTTCAGTCTCCCAACTCCTTCTGCTCCTTCAGGAATAAAGCATAGTCACTTCCTGGGGCCATGTGGCGTCCCCTGGAGCTTGAACACAGGAAAGAAGCTGCGATTCTGCCTCTCCCCACTTCCTCCTTGCAGAAATTGTGACTGCTTCAGGGTGTGTTTATTCAAGCCAGCTTTTCCACCCCACAGGGGAGAAAACCAGGCTCTTTACATCCTGAATCGTACTTACTATTATATGGATAAAAAGTTTTAAAAGAGGGCTTAGTTTTGAATACTAGGAAGGAAGAATGCATGTAATGCACATGTAATGATCGTCTTAGAGGACTGCTGAAATCCCTAACATTTCAGTTACAAACTTTAGGAAGTAATCCAGACAAGCAGATGCTGGCTAAAAAATGGTGTCTCTGAGCAAGTTTCATCTCCCTTTCCAGTGATTTTTATCCTTCGTCCCTCAGATCTCATCCTTAAGAACATATCTTAGTGGCTTCCTCAACCAGGCTCCAGTTGTACTTCAAGTTCACTGCTGGATTCCCAGCCTGTTTTCCCTGTAAAGACAGCAGGCTTCACTCTCATCATACATGGATGAGACCGGACACTTCCTGAAATGTTCAATATATGTTGTTATAATTACTTCATTTCAAAGTAATGTGCATTTTATTATCTTTTTAAAAAGCAAGGTATCCGATGTAACCCACCAGCTGTCATATAGCAGCACAGGCAGAATAAATGGGCAAAATCGCCTCGGCAAATCTCAACAGTCCTGAGCTTTAACTACTGAGAAGAGGTGGCCAACAATAGCAATGACTTCCACAAGATGTTTGGATTTCTAACAGGTACAGGTTCTAATCTTTAAGAAATGTTCCTCTTAAAGTTTACTTTATGTCTCTTTCAAGGTTTCTTTGATAAGAACTTTCTTAATTTATTTAAACTCTACACACATCATTCTGTCTGCATTAAAGATTATTTATTGTAAGTGGAGTCACATATGATTTTTGTGCCTTTTTCTTTCAACAATTTTTAGTTGGCTTTTTAAACCATTTTCACAAGATGTGAAAAATTGTCAAATAGGACCTTTTTTCTGGAAATAATTATGGCCTAATTGGAATTAAATAATTACAATTTGGAGAGACTGTGCCAGTTTATTTGGCTTAATATTATGATGTTAGCTGTCGCTTAATGCTTAAGTGTCTTATGGATTATTGCTATGTGTACTGGTATTGGGAAGAGAGTTTAAAAAGTATTAATGTATCAGTCCTGGGAAAGATGTCCAACCTTGAAACATATCGTCTTTACTAAGAAAGCCAGGGTTAGCCAACATGTCCTTGCATTCCTAAGAACAATTTAACACATTGTGGGGGAAAAGACGAAATGTAAAAGCCTGTGTTTGAAGACAGAGATGCCTCCCTCTCAGGCCATAAATCTGGGCCTGTGTTTGGAGACAGAGATGTCTCCCCCTTTCAGGCCATAAACCCAGCTGGAGAGATAACAGAAGCAGAGCCGGGGCTGGCGATAAGGTGTAACATGATCTCCAAAAATCAAAGGGACCTGCTGGACTTAGGATAAAAATTCAGTAAACTGGAGTTCGTTGGCATTTTCGTTCGAATTGCCCCCCTGTGCCTGCTCCGGCACAGGGCTGTAACTAGCTCTATATTTCTATCTTTTTAATAAACTTCTTTAAATCTGCAGCAGCTGTCCAAGCGATGAATACTTATTCTTAGCTTAGGACAAGAATCCACGGTTTTTCTGTTTGTCTCTGTGTGTCTGGTGGTGGGGGGGGATTATTTCACACCACACACCTCCCCCCCCCAACTTATCCCCCACAACACTATGCAAATAATTTAAAAAATTAAAATTTTATTTTTATCTTTTTATATTATTATGACTTAAATTGTTATATAGTGTATATAAAAATGTGTTTGTTCAAAAATGTTTTTCATAAGCTGGGCGTGGTGGCACACGCTTGTAATCCCAGCATTTGGGAGGCTGAGACAGGAGGAACTCACTTCTCAGACAGCCTCAGCTACTTAGTGAGGCCCTTTGTAACTCAGTGAGATCTGTTTCAAAATAAAGAATAAAAAATAGGGCTGGGGGTATAGCTCAGAGGTACAATGCCCCCGGGTTCCATTCCCAGTACCACCCAAAAAACGTTTTTTATAAAATTATTGAACTAATATACCTTCCTGTAATGACTATATTAACTATCAATACTTTTTCTTCCTTAACTACTTTAAAGTTTCTTCACAATTATTTCTATAAAGTTAGTTTTCACAGTTTTTAAATAACGTATAATTAACATTTCATCTGACTGATAAAATTTTATTACAGAAAGCACAAAAGAATATTTTACTTCATGTTGTACCTAGAATGCTAACTAGAATCTGAAAGTAAATATTTGAATATTAAAAATGAGTTTAAATAGTATACATTGTTCTTAATGTTGATCTCGTTCTGCTTTCAGATATGTGTTGGCTTATGTGATCACATTATGATCAATCACCCACAAATTCAGAATTACCAGGAACATAACACTAGAGTGAGCATTTGGTTATATTTTACTTTCCAAAGAATAAAATTTCAGAGCATCTTAAGTAATTCTATTTATCAATAAAGTGGGGCAGTTAACAAAATTAAAATTCTTTTTTTTGTTTGTTTTACTTGCTGGAGATTGCACCCAGGGCCTTTGAACATGCAAGGAAAGTGCTTTACCAGTGAGCTACATTATCAGCCAAAGGGGAAAGAAATCTTAATGTGTAAATCTACTGACAAAAACTTAAATGTCACTGTTTTAAATGTAAAATAGTAAATACTGGCTTTATTATAGAATACATTATTGAGTTAGTGATATCATATTTTTCTACTAGCTCAAAATGCTATACTGAAATATAAATTAGGTATATTTAATTTACTTCATACTAAATTAATTTTCATAGCATTTTTATAATTTTTATCAAATTCAAACTTACTTTAAGCATTTCATTACCCATGTGCCATAATAAATAAGGAATACTAATTAGAAAATAGATCTTTTTATGAAGGAAGAGAAATTGAGTAACTTCATTACCCAAATGTATATGTTGTCTACATACAGTAGATTCTCCAGCAACTAGAAATGACTACTCAAGATACAAGAGGAAAAGTGAGATAACTTTCTTTTTTAACATAATAAAGTGGACGTAATAGAAGCCATGACAAAAAAGAAATGTATTATTTCTATCATTGTTGTTATCTTAATGTCCTAGAGTTGTTTCTTAATGACACATAAAAGCTATTTGTTAAACATTGAGAATCACAAGAGGAACGATTAAACCACTACTAATTTCAAGTTGGGCATGGTGGAAATATTTCCACCATGGTTATTGGCAAATACTACAATAAATCAGAGTTTCTTTTTCTTGTAGATTGTGGACCTTTTTGTTTGTAATTATCTTTTTTCTCCCTTTTCAGTAATCTATTTACCAACATATCACTAACTACAACTTAGACATTTAAGAAATTCAAACGTTTAGAAAACTTGAACAAAAATTGATTACTAGTTCATGATTTTATTAAAATTTATAAATAAAATTTAGATTTCAACTTTTTGTTCTTGCATTCATAATTTGTTATCTTTGCCCCTCATCAGAAAAAGCCAAATGCTTTTCTACTCTTAACTATGGATTCCAAGAAACTTTTTCCCATGGCATAACAAAGGCAGAAAACAATTTCTGATCAAGAGAAGCATTTTTAATGCTCAATATAACAGATGTTCAAAGACAGCTTTGGAGTAAACATCAGTACCATCTGGATGACTTGTCACCATATGCAGATGGGAAATTGCTACTTAATAGTTTCTGTGAGAAGGACAGTGAAAAGTGTTATAGTATTTAAAATTAAATGTCTGCATGCCTAATGTTGATAGCATTTTCATATGTTCTTCAATTAATTGATTATGATTTATTCTAGGATTTACTTTAAAGGAACTAAAAAGAAATTTCTTATGAAAGCTTAAAAGTCCATTAGTCACTAAAATCTGCCATATAGTCACATATAATTTTAAATATAAAAATGCACCTGTCTAAAACAAACAAAAAGATCCCATCTTCATCTCTAATCTGATCCATTATTTGATTGATTTTAATAGATTCTGAGCATCTCTAAACATTTATTTATTTATTGTATTCGTGCAAGAAATGACACATTTTAGTAGTTTAAATAAATAGTTTACATAAGATTTCACAAAAGCCATTACCTGATCTCTGTTCTGTAAGTTGTGAGGACAAAAAGATTTTTATTCACTGTGAGAAAATTCTCTTTTTTGGTATTCATCAATCCATCTTATTAGTATCAATTTCTTACTTACTGACCAAGAAACAAACTTCTAATGACAATTTTTTTTTAATTGGAAGAATCTTACTGTGAAACTTTAGACAATAAAGCATTACAGCGCATGCTATAACAAATGCAGAGTTGTCATCTCAGGTTTGAGCTTTCAGATGAATCTCTTCTGCAGTCTGCATGGTAACTATTGATTTTAATGTACCATCAATTTGAAAGATAAAGAAAAATGAAAAGTGGCAAATCCTAATTACTTGTACCTGTGATTCACCACCAAAAAATAAAAGCTATTTATAGAGTCCATGAGTTGTACTGTGTTTAATGTACAGATGATTCTGAGCATTTAAAAACATCTAATTATGAAATATTTGTTTCTGTATTGTGCTAGCATAAGAAATGAAATGTCTGGCAATTTAAAAATGAATCTGATTGCTGGGCGTGGTGGCGCATGCTTGTAATCCCCACTCTTGGGAGGCGGAGACAGGAGGATCGCGCAGGTTGGAAGCCAGCTGCGCTGGCTTAAGAGACCCTGTTTCTAAATAAAAATATAAACTAGGTCTGGGAGTGTAGCCTGGAGGTAGAAGGGCTTCCAGGAACCCCAGTACCACCAAAAAAATAATAATAAATAAATAAAATAAAAATGAATCTGGTATACTTTAGGATATAGAACTAATATACAGCCAATATAAACATGCAGTATATGTGGTTTGCAATGAATATATGGGCATATCTGTACAGAACAAAACCAAAACCATACTTAAGTTTTTCCCCTAAGTAAGACATATTTTAGAGAAGATTCCATATCTGGTGTCCTCCAGCCCTTTTTCTCCCTAGTACTTTTTACACAGGAGTTTTTAAATAATCATTTTATGAAAGAAGGAAGCAATGAATAAACAGTGAATGAAAACTTCTTCAAGGTCTGATTTTGCACTATTAAAACATACCCACAAATGCAAGCTTATATCTTATAAATTTTCCATACCATTTTATGTTTTGAAATAATTCCCTAACTCCAGGAAACTATCAATGGTTACATTCATAGAACTGAACAACCAGCTGTAGAAAAGAAAAATGATTCATTATGTTGTGCTTTAGTAAACTCGCTTTGGAAAGTATCTTACTACCGATTAGTACCATTTAAAGGAAAGCATCTAAAACATCATCTTTCAGCACCCTGGCCTCCAACTCTTGTGACGGGAGATAGGTGAACTACAGTCTTGCTGTAAGCGTTATCTTTTATGGGATGAAAGAAATCTTAGTGCTACAACTCAAACAGTGCTTTCTTGTAAAGCCTGTGAAAACACTTTATGTCCTGTAGGAACTGAATCGAAATCTCTTTTTGAGGCCACAGGATGTCATTCTACCAATCTACAGTGTCTCTTTTAGTGGATTATACACTATTTAGCCATAATCCTTGGATACACAAAGGAACCTCTATGCGTAGGGCTCCTTGTTTTCTCATGAACAGATCCAAAGTAGTCTTTCCTCAATGAGGCCGGAAGCATTAGGTTAATTGGTCAGTGGGCCAATCTGTCAAAATATTTTGACCTTATGTTCCTAACTGTGACCATATTAAGACAAAAATTAATCAAAATATGCTGAAAGATATAAGGGAATAAATTAAGTTAAATTTTAAATAATTATATATATATTTTAAATGGGATATTCTAGCAATACCAATCTGCCTAAGCTATTTTTCTTCTAAAGTCAAAATGCCTTTGGAGACTTCCAAACATTTACACAAGCTGTTCCATCTACCTGATAAGACTATATATATATATATATATATATATATATATATATATAATATTAATTATATGTATAGTTTTTTATTTCCCTGGTATTTTGCTTATTTGTGTTTCAAACTTGGTTCAGATGTAGTTGTGTTTTAATACATTCTCACTAAATATCCCTTTCCCGCTTAAGAGTTAAATATTTGATTGCTTTTTTTTAATAAACTTTACCTGTAGAACAGTTTTAGATTTCTAACAGAATTGAGCTCAGAACAGAAAGAGTTCTTGTACACTCCCTGGCTGCACACCAGCACCGCCTCCCTCACCATCACATCCAGCACCAGATGGGTACATTTGTAAGAAATGATGAACCTGCATTGACATATCATTATAGCCCAAAGGCTATGGTTTACATTAGGGATCACTCTTGGTGTTGTACGTTCTACACATTATGATGAATAATCATCATCATAATGGAGCCAGTGTTATGTTGTCTTATAGTAGAATATCACTGCCCTAAAAGTTCTCTGTGCTCTGGCTATCCCCTTCCCCAAACCTTTGCAGACACTGAATCAGTTACTCTCCCCATATTCTTTTTTTCCAGAATATCATATAGCTGGAATCATACAGCATATAGCTTTTTCAGATTAGCTTCTTTTACTTAATAATATGTGTTTAAGTTTCTTCCATGTCTTTTCATGACTTGATAGCTCATGTATTCTTAGCACTGAATAATATTCTACTGTCTGGATTTATCACATTTTATCCATTTGTGTAATGAAAGATGCCTTCATTTCTTCCAAAATCCTGGCAATTCTGAGTATTTTACTCTATAAATGTTTGTGTGAATATTTTATTGATCCATTATTGAGTCAGTGTTTGATTATGAGTACCTACTCTCCAGAAGGCAGTATGGTAGATATTGGTATATATTTGACATCTGCTATGGCATTGGTATAAATATTAAGAAGATAATGAAATATATGAAACTATAAGTTAGGCATGACAATAATGATCACATAGTACAAGAATTAAAAGGCTAATGCACAGTGTTATATGGTATAGTATTTGTGGGCCATATAGACAGCTGAGAGCTTAACATATACACAGTGTTTCTTTTAATTACATGACTTTTTGTTTGCAGTACTGAGAATGGAACCCAGGGGCATTGTACCTCTGAGCTACACTCCCAGCCCTATTTTTTAGTCTCTTTATTTTTGTTTTTTTGTTTTGTTTTGTTTTTGTTTTTGTTTTGTTTTGTTTTTATGGTGGTGCTGGGATTCCTGGAAGCCCTTCTACCTCTGGGCTACACTCCCAGACCTATTTTATATTTTTTAAATTTGGAAACAGGGTCTCTTAAGCCAATGCACCTGGCTTCGAACCTGCGTGATCCTCCTGTCTCTGCCTCCCAAGCGCGGGGATTACAAGCGTGCGCCACCATGCCCGGCTAGTCTCTTTTATTTTTGAAACAGGGTCTCACTGAGTTGCGAAGGGCTCACTATGTAGCTGAGGCTGTCTGGAAACTGCAATACTCCTGTCTCTACCTCCCGAATGCTGTGATTACAAGTGTGTGCCACCATGCCCAGCTTTACATGACATTTATAAAACTCTTTATATATATTCATAGATTTCTAAGAGAAAAATGTTTTCAAACCAAAAAGAAAATGAGCATCACAAACACCACTAAGAGGTAAGAAGATGAAAAGAACTATAAAATCTTTATTATATTCTATAATTAGAAATTTATTCGTAAACTTATGAAGAATGTATAAAGGGAGGACTGGTTACAAAGCTGCCTACAGCAGATTGGGGGGTGAAATGACAATGAGGAAGAATATAATAGGAAATAAGAATCCCATGATGAAATAATAACAAAAAAGAAGCAGCAAAGATTTATTGAATAATAATAATAATTTTCTAGAAACTACTTCTGCATATTGGATATTATTCTAACCATTTCATAGCTAATGAGTGACTGATTATAATAAAACTATAAAGAAATATTATTAGTATCCTTAATTTACAATGAATAAAGATCACTGAAGTCCAGTGGGGCTGAGTGATCTGCCCTACATACCACAATTAGTACATGTTGATATAAAGTCAGGAGCTGCCTCGGGAGCCTCCTGTCCACTTTGCTATGCTACTGCCTCTTGGCCCATGGTAATGAGCAGAGACTTCGACTCCATAGGTGAAAATTGTTCATATTACTTCATAAGCATCCCAGCAGAGTTGATTTGAGCATTATCTTCTAAAACATTTGGTTGTAGTTTTTTTCTTTTTGTACTGGGGATTGAACCCAGGGAATTTCACCTCTGAGATACACTACTAGGCATTTTTATCTTTATTTTAAAACAAAGTCTTGCTAAGTTTCTGAGGGCCTCACTAAATTGTTAAGGCTGGCCTTGAGCCTGTGATCCTCCTGTTTCAGCCTACTAAGCACTGAAATTACAGGTATCTGCCACCATGCTCCGCTTTTGTTTTATTTTTTCTACACCTTTTCAACATTTTAAATATTTTTTCTATTACTTTCTCCTTATTCCTGGAATTTTGCAAAAAAAAAAATCCATCCCATTTATTTTAGGCCTGTCTCACTCTCCTAAGCACTGGGATTACAGCAATGCAACACTGTACCTGGCTACATTGAATAATTCTTATACTAAAATAAGATTCATGGAAGTCTCTCAAAAACAGAACAGAACCTAAACAGATTCTCTCTCCAATCCTCCCTCTCTCTCTCTCTCTCTCTCTCTCTCTCTCTCTCTCTCTCTCTCTCTCCCTGCATACATGTGTTCAATATTTAAAATATTCAATTAATATTGAATAATTATATGTATACATACACATTTAAATTTTCTCTATTACTGCATTTCTGTGCCTACTCTGAAACACTTTTTTATAAATCTGAACAACTCAAACATGTTTCTAGGTATTATATTTCTCTAAATTGTACTTATAAAATGTTTTGAGGAAGCCGGGCGTGGTGGCGCACACTTGTAATCCCCGTGCTTGGGAGGCAGAGACAGGAGGATCATGAAGGTTCAAAGCCAGCCTGGCTGGCTTAAGAGACCCTGTTCCCAAATAAAAATATAAAAAATAGGTGTCTGGGAGTGTAGCCCAGAGGTAGAATGGTTCCATACCCAGTAGCACCAAAAAAAAAAAAATGTTTTGAAGAAAAGCTTAATTATGTTTTTCTCTTCATAAATACTTATTACATAGTATGGGGTTTCTTAAGTTGTGCTGACCTTTCCATGTATTTTTTAATTAATACCAATAAGGTAGTCTTAGGTATACTTTGCGATTTTATGTTCTTAATTGTCAATTTGTCTTTAATTACATAGTAAGCAAGGGTTTTTTTTTCTTCATTTGCTTTTCATGTTCATTAGTGATCACTGTAACAAAATAAATTTTACTTTGTTTAAATAAAATAGGACCTTATGTGTTGAAGTCTTGAGTATTCATTTTATGATGCTTAAATATATTTCTCTTATTAGGTATTATATTCTGATCTTTTACTGTTCCTCATTACTGAAGAAAGTAATTATCATTGCTAAGATAGATAAAAAGATAAATAAGATAAAAATGTTTATAGTATAAGGAAGTAATAACTTTGCTACCCTAAGCAAAATGTATTGTACCCAGAGATCAAAACACTTCATTAATATTGCAATTATGAACAGATTCTATACTCAGAAGACAAAATAAATACAAATGCAGACATTTTAATTAGCAATACTATCTATTTGTATTAACTACATTAAAATTATATAAATAAAGAGAACCAAATAGTGCACTCATTTCTGGAGTAAAATGTTTAAAACTTATTCCATTCTTGAAAAAAATGAACACTGAAGAATTTTTCCTAAGTGTTTTTATCACCACATACAAAGCTTATTTTAAAGGCTTATTTACTTAATTTTCTGAATACCTTGATTATCCAAATCACATCTTTCCTACCATTCTATTTTCTCTATACTATACATTCAAGAGATCTAGTTTATAGTCTACCAAAAACGTTAACCATGCCCCTCTCAGTAGTATTTTTAAAGCAGTATTTTGTCTTGGAAATCTTGTTAGGGAACATGCTTTCTTTCAGACAGATGTATTTACACAAAATTCCCAGTATTTTGAAGAATACATAACCAATTTCTATTTCAAGAAAGGAATTGATTTAAGAGAAAGAGGCATATTTTATTTTATTTTATTTTATTTTATTTTATTTTATTTGTGGTATTGGAGATTGAATCCAAGGGTGCTCTATCACTGAGTTACAAACCCTTTTTAATTTTTATTTTGAAATAGGGTCTTACTAAGTTGCAGAGACTGGCCTCAAGCTTGTAATTCTCCTAGGTCAGCCTCCCAAGTAGATGTTATTACTACTCCCCACTCAGTTGGATAAGTAGATTGGCTTTCAATAGAAATCTCAGCTAACAGGAGAAATAACATGGATGAATCTGAGTACAGGAACAGTTGTTTTCATAACTTTTCCCTCTGAAGAACAGCTATAAGCAGTGAATTGTAGAAGCCCCATTAATTTGCTTGGCCAAATGTACATCTTCAACCATCTGATCCAAACACAGCCAATAGGCGAAAAAAAGAAGTGACTTATAACAGGCTGGCATTTCGAGCTGGTGGATAAAGATGGATAGAGTACAGCAATTCGCTTAAATGTGTGGTTCCGCGTGCATGTTAATGATGACTCAGAAGTACCCTCTGATACAGTGCATCAGGATCACTGGGACACATTCACTCAGATCCAGGAGCAGAGCAGCTTTCAAGGCTGGGCCACTGGACAGGGGAAGCTTTGTGGGCGCCTCAGCTCCTCTGCCAGCCACCTGCTCTCCCTCTTCTTGGCTTCCACATAAGTTGCTTTGTTCCAGGAATACTGGCACATGCTCAGTACCATTTAGGACAAGATTAATACCATGAGCTGACAGGGTTCCTGGCAGTCTCTGCCTTGTCTATTCTCTGACACACTCCTCACTTCCTGTATCATCTAACATCACAGGCAGGAAAGGTCTCGCTTCATACACAACACTTTAGCTGAGAATTACATGGCTACCACAAGTTTCATCATTTTTTAAAATACCATAGTCTAAAACCAGGCGTGGTGGTACACACTTGTAATCCCAGCATTGGGGAGGCTGAGACCAGAGGATTTTGGTTTGTGGACAGCCTCAGCTACTTTGTGAGGGCCTCTGCAACTCAGTGAGACCCAGTTTAAAAATAAAAAATAAAAAATTGGACAGAGGGTATATCTCAGAGGTTGAATGCCCCTCCAGACCCACAATAAATAAATTAAATAAATAAATAAATAAATAAATAAAATACCATAGTCTAATAAATTATGTAAGGCTAGACCGAAGAAGAAATTTAGCAGTCACATGGGAAGAAAGTATTCTGAAGCCCAGAAGTCTATTTTTCCAGGCCCCAAAAACTCACTGTACTTTATTATTCTGTAAAATGCTAGATTCTTATATTGGCATACTGGTTCTTAATAAAAGAAATATTTTATTTATTGGACTGTTTAACCTGAGAAAACTCAAGGTGAAATATTATATATAATGTGTGTGATTAATGAAGTTTGACCAGAATTTGTAGTTATCTATAGATGGAGTATATACTGACTGTGTTCAGTTCTCCAATGGTTACAACAGGTTATTCCAATCAGAAGAAAAAGTTCCATGCAGAGACTTGACAAGCATCTTGCTATGGGTTCTCAATTAAAAAGGATATCACAAGTTAAACAAACACAAAGCAGATATGTAACTCATCAGAATCGAGTAAAAAAGTAAGAAAGGCACAATCTCTTTGTATTCAAGTGAAGAAAATGGCAGACCTTGATATTGGGCTTATTTGTGATTGAGTGAAAGTTAGCTGAACCAGAGGAGCCAAGAGGGGAAGGGCTGCCTCATTAACAAAACAGAAGTAATTCGTTCAGTAACTCCAACTACTTATAGGGAGCTTTTAAAAAATTGTCTCCCAGAAATTAAAATTTAATTGGAATGGTCCCTCCTTTGGAGAAATTTAAGTAAATATAATTACAGAACTGCCCCCAAAGATTATAACACGCAGCTAAGATTAAGAACTAAAGATATAACCTATTCATTAGGTCTCTATAGAGACCATTAATAATTGTTTCAATTCATATATTACAATTTGTGCAAAACTCCCCATTCAAATATTGGTGATAGGTATGTGTTGAATGAATGAATGAATGAACAATGAATAAAGATATTATTCGAGGAATTTTTTGAGAAACACAACATATGGCATTCTTCTTAAATTGGCTTCATAGATATGGCAGTATCCTCTGTGTAGATTTAAGTCAGGCAAAAATTTGGGTTCTTTGAATTAAAAATGAATATTCTCAGACTTCTCTGAGATTTCCTTTTCAATGTATAAGTCAAAAACAGAAATGAATGCAAGTTATACTATTCCAGGAAATTGCCTCCTCTATCCTATAATCTTCTTTTTGGTAAAAAGCCTTGATTACATTACCCTTCCTAAAATATATGGTTTGCATTGCAACATCTCTAGCACAATTTCTATTTAGGGTTGTAGATGTTCAATTTTTTCCTTTTCACCACGGTTGATATCCACAAGTTTCACTTATAATTGAGGTTTCCATATATCATTTTAACAGACTTGTCACTGGACCAAAGTTTACACAGAAGCAAAGGAAGAATTGCAAGAGAAATATGTTCCAATGTAAATGGTGAGTTCTTAAGCGTTATTTGTATTTCTCTTCATTTGCATCATCCCTTCAGTGCTAATTTTTAAATTCATATGTTCTTTAAAAGGAGCTTTTAGGGATGCTAGATACAGTTATAAATAACAGAGAAAAAGTTCATGTCTTCTAGAAGATGACCTTCAAATGGGAGAGACAAGCCATCAACAAATGAACAGAAACTAATCTAAAAAGAATATAATTAAAACAAGAGTGTCTCTTTCTTCCTTAAAATGTCAAAGTATTGTATTATCAACATTTACATTCTTTCCTTTTCACTACTGCTAACAATTCTCAACTGACCACAATAATACCCTACTTATTATTTGATTTTTTAATTTCAAAGGAGCATATATTCTTATTATTCAAAGAGGTTATCTTCTTGCTTGCTTACTAGTATTCATATTTTCTTTATATACAGATACAAATTTAAAAACTTGAACTTTTGTAAATCAGTGCACTCCTAAGAACTGACTGCTCTCTTACACATTTTAGAAGCACTTTCTATCCATCCATCTTTTTTCTTCATATATATATGCTTTCGTTCACAAAACCAGTTTTCTTTGTTTATATCCTGATTAAATCAGCATATTTATATTTATTGTGGACATATTATGTGCAAAACACCACCCTAGGTAGTGTTTCCAAGAATTCATGGCCTCTGTCCCCATTGCCATGAAGGCTCACCAGGGGAAATAATAAATTACTAAAATAAACACAGACTATCAACAAGTGCCAAGAACCATGAGAGTCGCTCTAAGAGAGAAAAAGTGATGGAGACTGGGAAATAAGGGAAAGAGCCTTTAGAGCAGTAGTCTTTGAAAACTGAAGGATGCCTGAATGGAAGAACACTCTGGAAAAGTCCTGGCATGAAACAGAGCTTGAAGAACCAAAAGGAGGCCACAAAAACCAAGGGAAGTGAGAGAGGGTAGTGGCCTTAGATGTGGTTTCAGGGGAGGCAGACAGGAGATCCTGCAGGACTTATAGATTACGTCAGAGTTTGCATTTTACTCTAAGCACACCAGAAAGCCCCTGAACTATTTTAGGCAAGTATGTGACCTGGGATAAATTACATTTTACAAAGTTCATTCAGATGACTGTGAAAATTGCATGGGAAGTGGATAAAAGGAAAAATTGACAGCCACTTACCTTGTTGGAGGCTTTTTTCATCCAACGGAGAGATGATGATGGGAACTTGGTTAAGAAAGATGAAAAAATAGTAATGATAGTGGGTTTTTTTGCTATACTGGGAAATAAACCTAGGGATATTCTACCTCCAAGCTATACCCTCAGCCCTTTAAAAAAATTATTGTTACAGGGGCTTGCTAGGTTGCTGAGAGTTTGATACATTGCTGAGACTGTTCTTGAACTGGTGATCCACCTGTCTCAGCCTCCTAAGTACTGGATTACAGCTTGACTAGTAGTGGGATATGAAATGTATTTTGGAAGTGAGATTTTGGGGGCTTGCTGATAGTTTGAACCTAGGGATAAAGAAGAAAGGAGATATAAGAATGAAAATCAGGTTTCTTCTTGAAGAACTTTATATATTTATGGCAAAGAGAACATAGATGGTCAACATGTTGCTATGATGAGTGAAATAAATGAGAAGTTCATTATTCTACAGGCAAGGAAATTTCACCCACTCTAAGTGGTAAAGGAAGTCCTCCCAATAAAATTACATTGAAGTAGAACCTTACATGTCAAGAAAGAGTTCACCAGGCAAAGAACTGGGCTTTCTTCTTATACTGTGGCTGTTTTTGTTTTTCCTTCAATTTTTACTATTTAGAGGAGCAGTTGCTTCATATTTCTTCTTTTATATTCTTAAGGATAGATCTAATTGATCTGTTTTACTCTTTTCAGTTCAGGCCATGAGCTTAGGTTGGTAGCCAGCCTATGTTTAGTTGCTATTAGCTCCAAACCTACAGTAATAGCCACAGTTAGAATTTCATTCAGAAGAGAAAGTATATTCTCTTTATATATAAAGGGGCAGATTCACAGTTCCAGAAAGGCAGCTTTCTGACTTCTTGCTCTGTAACAGACTTAATGTATCACAATATAGCTTGCTTGTATGTTATACTTCCTACTTGACCCAACAGGAAGGAACGCCATTTTTTTTCTCACAGTTAATGAGGGCCTGGAGGAAAGGTGTGGTTTTCTTTCAAATGTTTTAAATTTAAAATCCAAATAGAAAAGAAGCTATTAGTCATAGATACAGAGAGGAGACTTCTGAGATTTAGCAAGTCTGGGGTGGTCAGGGGAAGGTAACAGTGAGTTATCATTCCCTTAAGGAGATGACGAGATGGGTGGATGCTCTTGGGCCTCAGCCTCCCAAACCCTTTGCAGTGTTTGTTAACATCTGTGAATGGTTTAGGGTTCCAAGTAATGAATCATCAAATGTGCTTTTTTAAATGACTCTCCAAGCCTATCTGAACTCAAAAGGCAGTAAGAATTTTTTTTATACTCTTGTCCATGAAGTCATAGTAAATGTTTTTCCAACAGGCTCCTTATCTACAACTCTATTAATGTTAAGAGCATAATATATTTTGCCTTTGGGACATATTTTTAAATTAATTTACCATAGAATTGTTTTAGAGAGTAATAGGGGTATGAAGTCAGACCACCAAGGCTGATGTTCATGTTTAAGCACAGACGAAAATAACAAGATGGAACTTGCTGGGATTACTTTCCCATGGGGGGATCTATTGTTTCAGCTGAGAATTTGGACCAAGGAGACAGGCCAGGGATCCAATATGACAATGCCAGGGCATATATATAGCCCTGGTGCTTTCTTGTTTCCCTCTTAGGCACACCTTTGCTGGTCCTTTGGAATCAAGTTCAATACTTAGATGAAAGAAATCCAGAGCGGCAAGCTTCCTTTATACCTTCACAGGTTCAGGGCCCAGGGGTGAAAGGCCACATCAAATTGCTATTCAAAAGAATAAAGAAACTCAGCTTGCCACTAGTGGCATAGTCCAGTCGTTGTGTGTGTGCATACGTGTGTGTGTGTGTGTGTGTGTGTGTGTGTGTGTGTGTATTACTAGAGATTGAGCCAAGGGACATTCCATATCTGATCTAAACTCCCAGCCCTTCTAAGTTTTGTTTTTTTTATTTTGAAACAGAGTCTACTTAAGTTGCGGAGAGTCTCACGATATTGCTGAGGCTAGCCTTCGACCTGTGATCCTCCTGTCTCAGCCTTCCACGTACTAGGATTCTAGGTGAGTGTCACCATGCCCAGCTGCCCAGCCACTTCTGAGTTGCATGACCTCTGCTATATTGGGTGTTCTCCAGGTCATAGTGCAACAGAGTACCCCCAACCTATGAAAAGAGGACTTTATGAGTTAGGATAGCATTTCCCAGTGTTCTCAGTACCATGATTTCCATAGAAAAGGGTTAACAAAAAGAATTTTCAGAGAAGTTAAGGAGTAGCCCAAAAGCTCTAGCAGCTCTAGGCTCTACCCAGCTACCCCAAGAGAGAGGAAATCAATATCTTGGCATATTAAGAAGCCATTTGCGGCACACCAGGATTCTGTGGTACACTGCCAAATTAAAGTGAATTAAACCAGAGAGTGATTTATTTCCCTTAGGAGACAAGACGGTGGTCCTGGGCTTGTATGGCAGCCAGTAACACCAGCCAGTTCTAGCTTGTAATTTCAGTTCTCCCAGAGCAGTTTCTTTGCCAACATGATCCAACATGACTCATCGCCAATTTCACTCTTCAGGAAGCAGGATGAAGGGATGGGAAAAAGAAGTCATCACACTCCCTTTGCAGTATGCCACCAAAAGTAGCACATTTATCACTGCTAAACTTAGCATAATGTTTAGGACTGATTGCAAATAAATGTGGGTAATGTGCCTTTGGGAAAATAGTTTGATTTTAATGTATTTATTTATTATTGGTGTATTCTAGTCATACATCTTAGTGGGGTACAGGATGGTAGGGGCATATGTGCACACATCATTCATTTAGCCCTTCCCAATTTCTGCCCAATTATAGTTTGATTTTTATTAAAATGAAATTATGGGCAAGTAACTGCATATTGAGAGTCCAGCAGCCTTTATGCTATCTGCCTCTTTGATCACTGAAAAATCTTTATGTGCATTTCTTTGTATGCAGAGACCATAGTCATTCCCTTTTTGAAAGATACAGTTCCATATATTACCATTAAGTTATTGCATTCAAGTTAAATTATAGGATCTTGATAATATACAGGTACCTTTATAAGGTCCAGAAAGCCTTTAGGGGGAAGGGAAATTGAAAAGGATAGTGATCTCTAAATTAGAAAACAAATGATCCAGATCCTGTCTATACCTATCATGCACACATTTTTACACTACTGAGGAGTCAGAACAGTATAACTTGACAATGATTATATTGGGGAGAAGGGAGAAAGAAAAATGCATAGCAATACCATGTTCATTATAGTGATTATCTCTCACTAGAACTCCACCTAGACAGTTGAGTTTATTCCAACTCCAAAACTTTCCACACTATTCTATGCATGCTCCTGAATTTTCTCCTAGAAAATCCTTATTGTCCATTATCCTTGAAGATAACATGCAAAGTAAATGATGGAGAGTCTACCCTTTGTTAGTGTGTGTGGGTGTGTGTGTGTATCTGTGTGTGTGTGTCTGTCTGTGTGTGTGTCTGTGTGTGTGTGTGTGTTACTGGGAACTGAACCCAGGGCATTTTAAATTCGAGCCACAACCCCTAACCTTTTGATTTTTAATTTTGAAACAATGACTCCCTAAGTCACTGAGAGCCTTATTAAGTTGTTGAGGCTTGACAAGTCGGGTCCCTCCCCCTTCTTGCTGAGGTGGAACCCTAGAGAAGGAGGTGGAGACTCTGTTGGGCGATATCGCAGGCTATATCAGGAGGCAGGCTATGTAGTGAGAGGGGTGGCGTTCCCACGCATAGTCCCACCCCCAAGACATGCCTTAAAAGAGAGAAAAGTATTTCCCCTCCAGGCTCCGAGGGGTTTGCAGGTCTCCAGGAGGTCCAGCCCCATTCCTGAGAGGACCACATTAAAAACTTACCACACTTCCTGGTCTCTCTCATCTCTTTATCGAGCACACCTAACATCTGGTGCCAACCCCAGGACAATTTTTTTTTATTTTAATTTTTTAAATTTTTTATTTTGTAAGTTGCCTGCTGCCTCCACTGCTGCAGTGTGCTCTGGACGGCTTTGGTGGAAACCTCCACCTTCCTGGATTCGCCTGTGCCCCTGATCCTCTGAGACCGCGCCCGCCCTGCCCGCTGCTCCAAAGTAGTCACCGCCCCCACCCCAGGACCTCCGCGGGCCCAGGGACCACCGCCACCCTGAAACTGCCACCATTCCAGGACTGCTGCTGCCTGGGATCCACCGCCGCCCCGCTGCTGCCCCGAACCCACCCTGACTGGAAAACATAAGCCACCCTTTTCCAGCCCTGCGTCCCACCCCTGCAGCTCTGCCTAGGTCCGACCTTGAGCCAACCTGGACAAGCGCCCGGGTTCCTTTCCCTACTCCCTGGCTTCCCATCCTTCCTGGACCCTGGAACTCCTGCTGGAACCTGGCCCAGACTCTGGCCATCCCACCCACCCAGTCAGACTCATGGGGGTGTACACCACTTGGTCCAACCTCAGAGTCTGGTAGGTGCCTGGCAGCTGTTTTGTTGTTGCTGTTGTTTGGTACCACGGACCTGGTAACCATGCTGTCCAACCGCCTGCTCTCCCAGAGAGCCGGCTGCCCTCGCTCTCCCTGAGGGCGGCGACCATCTTCGCAGCTGCATGCTTGCCCTGGGAGCCAGAGGCCATCTTACCACCCAGTCAGACACTCCTCCTAGGATCACCTGGTTCCATCTTGACTCCCATTCAGCCCAGGGCCAACCTTCGTCTTGGAAACCACCCAGCCAAGCCCCGGAGGCCATCTTAAAACTCATCCAACCCTAATTCCACCCAACAGCTCCACAGCAAACATCTGGCTCTGCAGCCTCTCAGTGCTTCGGTTCCAGTCAGCACTGGCTGATAACACTACACTGTGGTAAGCTTCCCCTTTCTTAGACAAACGGGTTCTAGCTTTTCGCCCCTTCCGGAATTGGGCTCATGGCTGTTAAATAAACCCAAATATCTGGTACCCACGTTCTATGGGGGATAGCCAGGTTGCCCTACGGTTGTGTAAAGGGAATGGAGACATTCTTCTCTAACACAAACACGTTGTTTTCAGATGTTAGGCAGGATCTTCGGACGCCATATTCCTGTTTTCGTGCTTGCATGCTGACCAGTCATGGGTGGAAGCCAGCCATCAAAGATACACTCCCAGTCCGCACTAGGCCGTGTTCTGGTTAATCTCCAGAGTCCAGGTTTATCTTGGGACTGTGCCCCGAGCGGCTCATGTTTTTCTGCACAAAGGTCTGGCCCACTTATGAGTTGGGTAACGGTTCTCAATGGCCTGAGATCTTTAAATGTTGACTGAACTCAGTAACTTTTGCAAATGGGCAGGTAAATGGTAAGAGGTTCTGTACTTACAGGCTTTTCTGTGTATGTGTTCCCAGCTTTCCCTTTTACCCCTCTTGCGTCTACAGCTTGAGTCATGTTGGCTGGGGATTCCCGCCAGCCACAGCCACAATCTTGGTCGCCACGTGACAACTCACAGGTGCCAACTGGTTGTCTTTCTGGGTCACAGGGCTGCTATTTTGCTGATTCACAGATGCCATTTTGTGATGACACATGGATGCCGGAATCTGACCCAGCCGAGTTACAGTCTCCATTTCCTGATCACTCTGACCACCATGGTCATCATCTTATTCTGGGGCAGCCTGCCATTCTAACCCACTCCTTTCTCCCCCGCTTTTCTCCCTTAAGGGACCAACCCTTACCTCCCCCTCATCTACCCCTGTAGGTCACCATACCCATTCCAGAGACCCCCCCACCCTTCTCTCTTGGCCCTGCTTCCTAAGGTGGCTGGTGCAGAAGGCGTCGTCTGTGTCCATGTTCCTTCTTCCCTTCCTGACCTTGCTCAACTTGAAAATAGACTGGGTTCATTTTGTGCCAATCCCTCTGGTTTTATTAACAAATTCCAACATACTGTGCAGGCATATGATTTAACTTGGTGGGATCTTCATGTCATTTTAGCTTCCTCTTTAACTCAAGACAAACAAGATCTTATTTTTAAGGCTGCCAGGGAACGGGCTCATCAGGCATACCTAACCAATCCACAACTCCCTACTGGAAGAGCTGCAGTTCCTTCTGAGGATCCCCACTGGAATTATAACAACAAGGGTGAGGGAATAAAAATGAAAAATCACATGATACTATGCATTCAAGCTGAGCCCAGGGTAACTCTCTAGGTAGTAGGTAAGCCAATCTCCTTCTTGGCTTTCTCCCAGTTAAAAAGCCTAATGGGACTTATCGTTTAGTCCAGGATCTCCGTTTAATTATTGATGTGTTGGTCCCAGTTCACCCAGTTATCCCTAATCCCTATACCTTCTTATCTCAGATTCCCCTGAATACCACCCACATTTCAGTTCTCGACTTAAAGAATGTGTTTTATACAATTTTTCTTCATCCTGAGTCATACCCCCTTTTTGCCTTCACTTGGGAGGACCCCAATACCCAGGTTGCTCAACAACTAACCTGGACTGTCCACCCCCCAGGATTTTCTAGATAGCCCACACATCTTTGGACAGACATTAGCACAGGACCTCCTCCAGTGCCCCTTGTAGCCTACTTCTCTGTTACAATATGTGGATGACCTTTTACTTTGTAGTCCCTCCTTAGAAATGTCCAGACGGCACACTGCCCTTCTACTTAATTTCCTTGGAAGCAGGGGTTATAGGGTGGCCCCACATAAAGCCCAGTTATCAGTGCCTGAGGTGTGGTATCTAGGCCTATATCTCACACCAACACCCAAGGACTGTTGACAAGGTCAAGGCCTTATCACACTTG
This sequence comes from Muscardinus avellanarius, assembly GCF_963383645.1. Taxonomy (NCBI): domain Eukaryota; kingdom Metazoa; phylum Chordata; class Mammalia; order Rodentia; family Gliridae; genus Muscardinus; species Muscardinus avellanarius. The sequence goes on along the minus strand of NC_137789.1, from coordinate 51,299,331 downwards.
CAGCCACCCACCTCAGTTGACCAAATCCAAGAGCTGTGAGTATCATGGCCTGAACTCTTGCCACTAGCTCTGGCCCATGTGAGGGCCACCCCTTTGAAGCCCTACCTTTATGAGCCCCTTTGAATTGCTATACAGTCACCCTTTCTTGCTTAATCACACTCTCCCTTCAGATCCCCCTCTTTTGTATTCCTATCTTTCTTACTTGTCTTTTCTCAGGCACCTTCTTAAGGAACATGCTGAATGGTATCTTCCCCAACCTGGGACTGAAGAAGCAGCTCCACACCCTGCAGTTGAGGCCCTTAAGCCAGGGGATCAAGTCCTCCTCGAGTCGCTTCCACCAAAACATCTCCAACCACGGTGGACTGGGCCCTTCACAGTGATCTTCACCACACTACCACAGCCAAACTGCTGGGGGACCCCAACTGGCATCATGTTACCCAGCTTAAAAGGGCCCCATTACAACAGTCCCATGACAAATTCTCTTGCACAGTGTTGGGGCCTATTAAGCTTCATTTTTCTCAGCATTATTCTCTTTGATGTTTTTATTTTAGCAGGTCCACTTGTTAACATACTACGGTGCTCTCCCTCTTCAGATCCTATACTGACATAACTCCTTGTCTGCTAAAGTCTCCTCAAGCACACATCACCAAGCTGTCCAGGGTAACCTCCGACTCAAGCCGCAGCCATACTCCCACCTGCCCACTTCTGGAGGATCCGACCTCTCCTGGCTGAGGGACCTCCTTACGATGCCCCCTGAGAGCAGGAAATAGCTTAAGAGTCAAATCTCCACCCATTATCACCAAAAGGCTGGGATGACAAGTCAGGTCCCTCCCCCTTCTCACGGAGGGGGAACCCTGGAGAAGGGGGAGGAGACTCTGTTGGGTGATATCACAGGCTATATCAGGAGGCAGGCGATGTTGTGACAAGGGAGGCGTTCCTACGCATAGTCCCACCCCCAAGACGTATGCCTTAAAAGAGAGGCATTTCCCTTCCAGCCTCAGAGGGGCTCGCAGGTCTCCAGGAGGTCCAGCCCCCATCCCTGAGAGGACCACATTAAAAACTTATTGTGCTTCCCTGGTCTCTCTCATCTCTTTACAGCATGCACCTAACAAGGCTGGCCTCCAACTTTCAGTTACCATGTCTCAGCCTCCCAAGTCCTGTGATCACAGGTGGGAGTCACTATGCCTGGCTTACTTATTATTTGAGAGAGGGTCTTACGAAGTTGCTGAAGCTGTCCTAGAAACTGGGATCATCGTATCTCAGCTTCTCAAGTACTAGTATTATAAGCAGGGCATCACCAAACCTGGCCAGACTGCCCTTCTTAATAGCTAACCTACTGTTAGAGCTCCGGTCCTGCTGCCATACTTTTGAGGGTACAGACCTTACTTAGAACTCATATCTTTTGGCATCTACACTGAAAGGCTTATTGTGAGAATGGCCCTGTAGAAACTTAATAAGCTTCTAGTATATTTGCTTCTAGAAAATTCCATGTGCATGTAATATTCACCAAAGTTCTTTTTTTTTATGCCTGAGGACTATTTTTTTATTCATTAGAAGTTCTGCTTCTCTTTCTTAACTTAATGAAATCTACTTCAAAGCAATTCAGATAAGGAGTTTAGGGGACAAAGACAATCCCTTCAATATGATTTCTGCCATGAGAGTAGCTTCCTTTCTATGCCCTAAAAATTATAAATTGCAAGTGTCTGAGAAATACGTGAAGTCATATCTCTTGCTAGATTCAGAGCCACTTTGTATAAATGTTTTAAAGTACAGAAAGTGTCTTTGTTTTGGATTTGAACTTTCAAATCACCTAAGTTACCATCAGCTCAGCCTACTTGGATTACCTCCTGAAGGAGAGACAATGGCCCTCATCCTAGCCGCACTTATTTGAGTTTATTAATGCAAACTGGTTAGCAATAGCTCAGCTTCATTTTTCTTATGTAGGATTTGTTAAAAGCACTAATACTGACCAATGTTTACTAGCATTCAAAAAATTTTTAAATATTATTTTCCTTAGAATTAGTAGTCAGGCTATGATATTATTTCCAAGATATCATAAGGAACATTTTACCAAATACATTTTAACATCATTCTGGCTTTCCTGTTAGGCATCTTTATGTCTCTGATACTTTTAAAAGCTTATTGAATGAATGTTACATATTTCAAGATCTGTTATGTGAAGAGATCCCTTTCAGGGACTCAATTTTATAGTAATTAGGATATAGTTCAGCTAAAAAAATTATAATGTAATTCAGTTTTTAGCAAAGAGTAAAAATAAAAATACTTTAAAAATAGTCCCTCCGGCAGGGCCTGGTGGCGTGCACTTGTAATCCCAGAATTTGAGAGGCTGAGGCAGGAGGATCCATGTTTGCAGCCAACTTCAGCTGCTTAGTGACACCCTCTGCAACTTATTGAGACCTTGTTTCAAAATAAAGAATAAGAAGTCAGGCTGAAGGTGTAGCTGAAAGTTAGAATGCTTCTAAATTCAATCCTCAGCAACACACACACACACACACACACACACACACACACTCTTTCTTTCTTTCTTTCTTTCTTTCTTTCTTTCTTTCTTTCTCTCTCTCTCTTCTTTCTTTCTTTGTGATACTGGGGATTGAAACCAGAAGCACTCTACCTCTGAGAGATACTTTTAGCCCTTTTGTATTTTAAGAAACAAGATTTCACTAAATTACCAGGCACTGGGCTGGAAACCTGTAATCCTCCAGATTCAACCTTCCAAGTCCTGGGATCATATATATGCACCAATGCACCCAGTCCCTTTCTTCTTTATTTTATTTTTTAACTTTTGCAGTGCTTGGGTCAAACCAGGGCCTCATTTATGTTAGGCAAGTATTCTACCCCTAAGTCACATCCCAGCCCTATTGGTTTCTTAGTAACAGTTTGGATATGGACTTCCCAGGGCTGATGAGAAAACCTAGAGGCCCAGGCCCTTTCCAGATTATTGCTTTCTTTCCTTTCTTTTTTTTTTTTTTTTTAAACTGGGTTGACCTTGTTTACATAGTATATGCTGATTTTCCATTGTATAGCATTTTAGAAAACAGAATGGAAAAAAGAGAAGAGGAAGGTATACCCCTTGACTGAGAACTGGTTCATATTTTTTCTCTAGATATCATTGGCCAAGATTTAGTAATAGTGGAAAAATTAGCTGCAAGGGATGCTGGAAAATATAGTTATTGGTTAAGAAATAATATATTTACCTCAGATTTCTTTTACTATGGAAGAAGAGAAAATCTAATTTGTAAAGAAAATATTCACTTTTTTATAGATTCTTTTTTTAAACTCCATATAATGGAAGAGTTTGTTTTATTTACTTTAGTTAAAAAGATACATACTTAGCGAATCCATGAGAGTTAGAAATAGAATTTTTGAAAATAAAAAAAAATAAGCTAAGAAAAGTTTTAGATTATAGTGCTTACTTTGCCAATAACTTTTTTTTGGGGGGGGCAGGTCTGGGAATGGAACCCAGGAGCATTCAACCTCCAAGCTATAGCCCCTACCCTATTTTTTATTCGTTATTTTGAAACAGGGTCTCACTAAGTTGCGGAGGGCCTCACTAAGTAGCTGAGGCTGTCCATGAACTGCAATCTTCTGAGTTCAGCCTCCCAAATGCTTGGATCACAAGTGTGTGCCACCATGCCTGACTTGCTAATAATTTATTAATAGATACTTATTAGAAATGTTATTTAAATCATCCTTTGAAACTGATCTTTTTATTGTTTTTAATTATTGATTTGTTTATAATTATGACCACTAAATATTTATTTCATATTTTTGCTTCATGAAAGTTGAGGCTTATTATGTTTCCAAGACACAAAAAAGACTTCTGAGCTTTTCTGAAATTTGCTCAGAATATAAATTATAGTAATTATGAGAAATAAAAACAGCTCAATAACAACATAATAAATAATCCAACTTAAAAATAGATAAATTACCTAAATAGATATTCCTCAAAAGAAGACATACAAATGTTCAACTCATATATGAGAAAATGTTCATCATCACTATTCATTAGGGAAATGCAAATAAAAAGATACAATAAGATATATAGCACTTCTCTCCACCTAGGCTGGCTACTATCAAACAAAGCTAAAGATGCTGGCAGTGTAGCTCAGTGGTGGAAGGCAGGCTTCACGTGCACTTGGCTCTGAGTTCAGTCCCTAACACATGCACACTACAAAACTAAAGATAAATGATAGGGAGGATGTGAAGAAATGGCAACACTTGTAGATTTTTTTTCCCTGTGGCCATAAATTATAACAGACATTATGAAAAATAGTGTACAGGTTTCTTGAAAATTAAAAATAGAACTACCATATGTCCCAGCAATCCAACTCTTGCTTATATATTCAAAGGAAATGAAATCACCATGTTGAAGAGACATCTGCATTCCCATGTTCTTTGCAGCACTCTTAACAGTAGCCAAGAAATAGAATCACGCTAAGTGCCTATCAACCGTATGGGTGAAACCAGAGAACATTATATTAGATGAAATACAACAGGACGGGGTGGGTCATGCTTGCAATCCAGGTACTTGAAAGACTGAGCGAGGAGGATCACAGATTTGAGCCCAGCCTCAGAAAATAGTGAGATTATCATCAACCTATCAAGACCCTGTTTTCAAATAAAAATAAAGACGAGCTGAGGGTGTAGCTCAGAGGTAGAATGGCTGTAGGTTCATTCCCTACTGCCACACACAAAAAGAAAACCAGGCACAGAAAGACGAGCACCGTATATTCTCACTCATGTGTGGAGTCTATAAAGTGAAATTAATTGAACAGAAGTTGAGTTAACAAAGTTTGAAGAGGATGAAGGCAGAGAGGAACAGGAACAGGAAAGGTTGATAAACCAGTAAGTTATAGCTAGAGAGTATGAATAATAAGTTCCAATGGTTTATTGGACAAAATAGTGACTATAGATAACCATAATGTACTGTATTTCAAAAATTGGAGGATTTTTAACTGTTTTCACTGCAAAGAAATGACAAATATTTCAGGAGACAAGAATTTGTGCCCTGATTACAAAGTATATACATTTACTGAAAAATCACATGGTACTATTTAAGTATTTATAAATATTATATATCAAATAAATAATGCCCATTAAACTACCAAGATCATTCCTCACAGACATAGAAAAATCAGTCCTTAAATTTATCTGGAATAACAAAAAGCCCAGAATAGCCAAGGTAGTTCTCAGTAACAAAAACCACGCAGGAGGAATCACAATACCTGACTTTAAACTATACTACAAAGCCATTGTAATAAAAACAGCATGGTACTGGCAAAAGAACAGATATATAGACCAATGGAGCAGAACAGAAGACCCAGAAACAAGCCCACACACTTTCAGCCAATTGATTTTTGACAAAGGGGCCAAAAACTTACACTGGAAAAAAGATAGCCTCTTCAACAAATGGTGTTGGCAAAACTGGTTAACCATATGCAGAAAATTGGATGTTAATCCCACTTTTTCACCCTGTACAAAAGTCAACTCACGATGGATCAAAGACTTGGAAATTAAACCAGAGACTTTGAAGCTCCTTGAAGAGGGCATAGGTCCAACACTACAACTCATAGGCACAGACAAACATTTCCTCAATAAGACCCCAAAGGCACAACAAATTAAAAGGAGAATCAATACATGGGATTGCATGAAACTGAAGAGCTTCTGTTCAGCAAAGGAAACTATCAAGAACCTCAATCGAGAGCCAACAGAATGGGAGAAGATTTTTGCCACCTACCCCTCCGATAGAGGACTAATATCTAGAATATACAGAGAACTCAAGAAACTCAACACTAAGAAAACAAAGCATCCAATAACAAAATGGGCAAATGAACTAAATTGACACTTCACAAAAGAAGAAATTCAAATGGCCAATAAATGCATGAAAAAATGCTCAACATCACTGGCAATCAGAGAGATGCAAATCAAAACTACCCTGAGATTTCACCTAACTCCAACTAGAATGGCAATCATTCAAAACACAAACAACAACAGATGCTGGCGAGGATGTGGAGAAGTGGGAACTCTAAGACATTGTTGGTGGGATTGCAAATTAGTACAACCACTTTGGAAAACAGTATGGAGAATCCTCAGAAGAATGGGAACACACCTACCATTTGATCCAGCAATACCACTGTTGGGTATCTACCCAAAAGAAAAGAAACCAAACTACCAAACTAATGCATGTGTATCTATGTTCATAGCTGCACAATTCACCATAGCCAAACTATGGAACCAGCCAAGATGTCCATCAACAGATGAATGGATTACAAAACTGTGGGATATGTACACAATGGAATTTTACTCAGCCATCAAAAAAAACTCAATTACGTCATTTCCAGGGAAATGGATGGAACTGGAGGACATTATGCTAAGTGAGATTAGTCAGTCACAAAAAATAAGAAATCAGATGCTTTCCCTAATATGTGAGAGTTAGGGAGTAAAGAGGAGCAAACAAGATAACCTAAAGGAAGAGAAAGGAGGGGGAAGAGAAAAATCTCTAAAGCACACAATGTACTTAAACATATCGAAGTCAATCACTAAGCCAAGCAAGGAAGGGAGGGACGGGGAGGGAATGGGGTGGTATTTGGGTAGGGGTTAAATCAGCGATAAGTACATGTTTGTACACACAAGTTTTTTACCCCAATAAGTTGTATGAATATAATGCACCAATAAAATAAATAAATAAATAAATAAATAATAAAAATAAATAAAATAAATAAATAAATAAATTTTACCAACTGTTAGGGAAGCAAAGGGGGGAGCTACAGTGAATGAGTATTTCTGACATATTTGTATAACTTCTAATTTTGTGCGTGTGGGGGAGGGGTACTAGGCATTGAATCCAGGGGCTTTCTATCTCCAAGCTATATCCTTGGCCCTGTTTATTTATTTATTATTCATTTATTTATTTATTTGCCGTACTGGTGATGGAGCCCAGGGGCATTCTACCTCCAAGCTACACCCCTAGACCTATTTCCTATTCTTTATTTTGAAACAGGGTCTCACTGAGTTGCAAAGGGCCGCACTAAGTATTAGCTGAGGCTGTCTTCGAACTGTGATCCCCCAGTATCAGCCTCCCAAATGCTGGGATTACAAGCATGTACCACTTCATCTGGCTTTATTTTTTATTTTGAAACAGTTTCTCGCTAAGTTACTGAGGGCCTCACTAAGTTGCTGAGGCTCACATAAAACCTGTGATCCTCTTGTCTCAGTCTCCTAAGTACTATAGTTATAGGTATGTACCATCACACCCAGATATGTGTACCTTCTAATTTTTTATTTATTTATTTATTTTGTGGTACTGGGGTTCCTGGAAGCCCTTCTAACTCCGGGCTCCACTCCCAGGCCTATTTTATATTTTTGAAACGGTTTCTTAGGCCAGCACGGCTGGCTTCGAACCTGCACGATCCGCCTCCCAAGCGAGGGGATTACAAGCGTGCGCCACCACGCCCATTGTATCTTCTAATTTTTAAGCCTAAAAAAAATTCTGTCAAGCCGGAAATGGTGGCACACACTTGTAAACCCAGTTCTCGGAAGGCTGAGACAGGAGGATCTCAAGTTTGAGGCCAGCCTCAGCTACTTAGTGAGGGCAGCAACTTAGTAAGACCCTGTTTAAAAAAAAAAAAAGAATAAAAAATAGAGCTGTGGTGTATCTTGGAGGTTGAATGCTCCTGGGTTCTATCCCCAGTACTGCAAAAAGAAATCCAAACACAAAAAACAAAACAAAACAAACAAAAAAATATTCTGTCATTATTCAGTATATAGTTAACAGATATTTTATAGTATATAAAAGAAGCTCCTTGTCTTGATTTATAAAATATCATGTATTACTATTGTTCATTTTAAAACTATTTGATATATGTCCAAAAGTGCTTATCAACAAACCAAGATTTTAAAAACTGAATTCTCACCAGAATCAAGCATATCTCTTATATAACAGCCAAGTGAGAATATAGATAGGCATAGCAATGTTGAGGGTTCAGGCTGTGTAGGTAGAGAGATATGAGTTTAGACTTTCTCTTTCATCCTTTGAATTTACCTATCCTGGGAAGATTACTTACCAATCTTAAGTCTTTGCGTTCACAAAAAAAATTTCAGATAATAATGTTACCTGCTTTGGGACTAATGTTATTATTAAATCAAATTATTTATATTTATAAAATATATTAGATACTAGAAAAATGTTAAATACATAAAGGTTAGTTTTAACTGCAATGAATAATGTGATTTAATCTGAATTTCTATGGAGGAAAAAATTCAGCTGAAATACTCCATAAAATAAGCTAAACACACATACATATTCAGTGACTATGTATTGTTCACAACAAACAAAGCTAATCAATCACTGGCTTTAAAAGTTAAGAAGTTAGCCTGGTAGTGGGTAGTAATGGCCAATAAGCATAAAGGAAGCTTCTAATATTCTGGAATGTTCTGATTCTAGACATATATGTTGATTAAAATGATGTTTTACATTTGTAAAAATGCACCAAGCTGTGCCCTTGTGATTTGTGTATTTTTCTGTGTGTATGTTTTACTTCAGTCAAAACAAATTTACTTAAGTCTTTAGACAAAAGAGACTAAGCACGGACTAGAACTATTTTGATCTGTTATTTAAAACAAGGAATCTGACTTCCTAGGAAAAGAAAACCACAGTAGGGCAAAGGCGTTTTTCTGGAAAGCTTGTTTTCTTTAAGATTTCTTATTATTCAATCCTCAAATAATCCACAATTATCCCACAGGAGAAAAATGAAAATAAGCACTTGCATTATTTTTTCAAAATTTGTTCATAAAATGAGATTTCATTAATATTTTAAGCTTTGCTATTTTAAATGAGCAAAATATGAATTAGCATAAAATGCATAGCATTTGTAATTATCAAAATTTCAATAGTTGCTAGAAGCAATTGCATGCTAGTCTCCCTTTGAAGGTATTTTAGATGTTTCTGCCACTTAAAAGCATCTTTGGTAAATGTAGTGATTTTTGAAAGATATTTACATTTTAACATTTAAAAGGATTTTTTTTTATTTCTTCAAAATATTGTAACACAGGGGGAAAAAAGGAGAGAATACAACAGGGTGGGAAACCCAACAGGCAATTAATTTCGCAGTTCATCTAAGTTTCTTTATTACAATGTAGGAACCCATGCAAGTAATAGTTAAATTTTTACCAAGAATTTGTTATCTGATCAGTCTACACATTGTGATGTTTAATCTGGATTGTCAATTTGATTGGTTTGAGATATGCCTACAATTTAGAGATTTTGGGGTGGGTTGTTGAAGGCCTTTGCAGAGATGATTGTGGGGCTACAAATGGAAAGAGGAGACCTGGCTGACTTGAATGTGAACGGCACTATCTAACAGGCTGAAGGAAGAAGTCTCAGTGGGTGCAAGTCCAATTCTTGAGCAGGTGCCTCTCAGCTGCCTGAGAACACTGGAATCCATCCCTTCTTTCTCCCAACTCAGACTCTCACCAGTGATTCTCCAGGGGCTTTTGAGGCCTTCGATCTCAAACTGAGACTGTATTTTTGGTTCCCCACATTCTGCTTCTCAAACTTCTAGGACTGAGCAGCTCTCCAAAGTACAGACTGCCCTCATAGGACTATACACTTCTGATTACCTAAATTGCCTGGATAAATACCTTTTTATCATTATATATATTCATATCCTGTTAGTTCTGTTTCTTTAGAGGACCCTGACTAATATGTGTGTATTTTCAAAATGAATCTATGTACATTATCTTCCCATCTTCTACATAATGAAGCTGAGATATAAGTAAGCTATGAAGCTTGACCAAAAATACTAGCAGTAAGAGAGTGAGCAGACTTTACACTGCTCTACCACCAGGTAGGAAATGTTTCAAGATTCCTACCTAACTCTAACTAGCAAAATATTAAAAATTCATTTATATTACACCAAAATGGATTTCCATTAAAGCAAAATGCAAAATCTTCATGATTTTATAAAACACAAAATCACAATGAAGTCTCTGTGTGTGTGTGTGTGTGTGTGTTACTGAAGAGTGGACACCCAGGGGCATTCTACCTCTGAGCCTTCACCGCTTTTTTGTTATTTTGAAAAAGGCTTTCATTAGGTTGTTGAGACTCTCGCTAAGTTGCTGGGGCTGGTCTCAAACCTTTGATCCTACTGTTTCAGCCTTCTGAGTAGTGAGGTCACAGGTATCGACCACCACGCCTGCCATGATAGTTTTAAAACTTTATAGATAGCTGTTTTTAAAACTCTCTAGATCCCCCAGTATATCCATGAAAATATTTATGTTCTCCATAAAATATTATTTTATTACAAAGATGAATGGATTGCAGAATTATGAGAAATACACAAAATGGAATTTTACTCAGCAATAAAAAAGAACAAAATCATGTCATTCACAAGAAGATGAAAAGACCTGGAGATCAGCCAAGCACAGAAAGAGAAGGGACATATCTGTTCTCTAATATGTTCAAACTAGGAAATATTAGGAATACCAGAGGGACTCCAGACAATGAAAGGGAATCCTCAGCAAAGCTAGAAAAGAAGGGTAGGAGAGGAAGAAGGCTGAGGTTGATTAACTGGAGGAAATACATTCCAGTATCTGTATAATTATGAATGTAGCATGGTCAACCTGGACTCTCTTTGTTGGGAGGGAGTGTAAGGGAAAGTGGGGCAGGGGGAGAGCACCAAGCACTGTGTGACTGTATGCCATTTTCAATATGATCCACATAAAAATAAAAAAAAATAAAAATACTAATTTCAGCACCCTGAAAAACAAAACAAACAAAAAAGCATTAGAATATTATTTTATTAAAAGAGTTATGCGAAGACAGTTACAAATGAAAAGTGACTTGAATCAAATGGAAGACAGCAGATAATTAAAGGAATGATCTGTCAAACATATATTTGCACCTTCCACTTCAGAAATTCTGTTTTACCTATTAATTCAGTTTATGTCTTCCAATTTGTGTTCAGTGTTTTAAATCCTGTGCTACATGGAAAAAGTGAGAAGTGCTCACTTTAAAAATTGATGAACTTGAGGTAAGGACACACCTCTCAAAAAAGGTCTTTCTCATGTAGTTGTAAAAATATTTCTCCAGAGACTTAGGGTAGCCTGCCTGATGTTAAATCATTTAACTAATCAACAAACAACCCCAGTTAGTGAACTTACAATGTGGTTTCCCCTTGTGAAATTATTACAGACATATTCTAATTTTGTGCTCCAAGGAATAAGACACTAATTAATATAATATTAGAAATACGAATCAATTGAGCAGTGTGGGAAAATGTCAACCTAATTTTTTTCCCCTATCAGTTTGATAAAGTAGCCAGTTGACTGATAATGATTTTTCTCTTTTAAACTGGTTGCTCCAGTTCCACAGAGAGTGCCTATAACTAATTACATAGCTGCTAGTTGATAGCCTCGGGGTTTATTACACCAAATCCTAGGGCCACAAACTTTCCTCTGATTGTCTCATTTGTCTATTAGAAATAAAAGAATGTGGTCATTTTCAGTTTAAGTTTTCATTCCCCTGCCACTGTTAATTATAGTGTTCTCTTCAAATCTACCAGCTGCTGCCACTATAATGAATAAACAAATCAACTTTATAAGACACACTTGGAAAGAATTTAGCTAGATGTTCTCAGAATGCACAGGCTGCAAATAGAGTGAAGATACCTTTTTTCCCAATACAAATACCTGGTTTAAACACTTTGAGACAGAGATAGGGAAAATGGGTAAGTTTATGTGAACTGTAGCAGCTAGGAAATTAATTGTGTCATCTTGAAATCTGATGAGAATAATTGATTTTTAATTCTGTTTAACCAGTATCTATTTAATAATAAAGAATACTACTTAAAAAATAATGAGCGTAAACTATCACCTGACATGATATAAGAGAATCCAGATATTGGAAAATATTTGTGTTATTTCATCTCACAACATTATTGTATACACATGTTTATCAGTATATTTAATTTATTATTATTATTATTATTATTATTATTATTATTATTATTATTATGGTGGTACTGGGGTTCCTGGAAACCCTTCTACCTCCGGGCTATACTCCCAGACACCTATTTTTTATATTTTTTAAAATTTTGAAACAGGGTCTCTATAGCCAGCACGGCTGGCTTCAAACAAGCACGATCCTCCTGTCTCTGCCTCCCAAGCGCGGGGATTACAAGCGTACACCACCACGCCCGGCTTATCAGTATATTTAGGCTTATCAGATATTTATTATTTATAATTACATATAAATAATAAATATCAGGAAAACTTTACATTTAATCAAATGATCTAAAAGCTATACACATTTTTATAAATTAAGCTCTTGGTCCAATTGAAATAATGATAACTTAATATCTTGTATATTTATGCAACTTTAAGATTTTGTAGCCTTCAAAATCTAAAAATAATAATTTAAACATTGTAGTTGAGCAAAGTTGTAATCCTCGTACTTGGGACAGGAGGATGACAGGTTCGTAGAGAGCCCTCAGCAATTTAGGAGGTCCTTTGCAACTGAGGACCTGTTTCAAAATAAAGAATTAAATAGGGATTGAATGTAACTCAGAGGTAGAATGCCCCTAGGTTCAATCTCCAGGATTACCATAAATAAATAAATGAGCTAAAAATAATGATTTTGTTCTTTGTATGCCTAATTATTAAGAAGAAATTTATTCTATACCACCCAGGAGGAATATACAAAAAAAAAAAAAACATGTTTGTGCTGTAAAGAATCTTCTCAAAAAAAAAATCAATAAATACTTCTTTAAAAATTTGTTGGAGGTTCTTTACACACTTCTTCTCCTTTACTTTTTACAATAAAACGGAGCTGCAGGCATCATCCTTTCCTTCTATACTGACCAAAAAAATCGGAAAGGAGAGTTTAAGTAAGTTGCTCAAGGTCTAGACGCTAACATGAAAGCTCTGAGGTTGGAATCTAAGGGCTTTCTATCACCACTGTTCACACGGAGACTGCCTATCTGTGGCACACAAACCGTGCTTGAGCCTGAGTGCATGACAGACATTGCTAATCGATTTCAACACTCTTTTGCGCTTAGTTTCCACATGGACCCAGAATCCTTTTCTACCCAGCACTTCAAGAAGCCATTACCAATCAATTGGTGTCGGTGTACAACTTAAAACCTGTTTTCCTTCCCTGGGCTTTGCATTTATCATCAGAGTGGACTGCCTCTGGAGAAATGATTAAAGAGTGGCTACTTCCCAAATGCTCTGAGGTTTGAAATGTAAAAGCCCAGATCATCATGTAGCTGATTAGTGTTTTCAGTCTTTTGTGAGTGAGTTTTAAATAGATTCTGTTCAGTGCCTCAGCTACTCTCTACAAGCACATTTTCCTCTTTCAAAAGCTGCTTTGGGACTGTTCATTAATATGACAAAATAAATTAGCAATTTTGCAAACTAAAGGGTCCTTTAGTGCATTTAAGTGCTCTAAAATAATGCAGATTCCTAAAGTGCTCATGGAGAACTGAGTACACATGCACATGTATATGGAACCAAAAAAATTTATGAGAACTATAGCAGTGTTATAGAGCAAACATCAGAGAAGACCACTCAGACTTAGTTTAAGCTGAATAGAAAGTCTTTATTAGCCATCCGACGATTATACTGCAGGGTGTTTAGTCCTGAGTGCAGCCCCAGTCCATTTCTCAGGGCTCCTTTTATTCCATCAAAATCACAAGCTCGGGAGTAGAGCTTGTGAGTTAGGTTCTCACAAGTATGGACAGCTTCTAACAATTTATTTCAGTGAGTGTGCAAGTCAAATAGAAAGTAAAGAAGCCAGGAACAGCATTGTGCAAGAGCTCAACAACCCACATTGGTCCCTTCTATTGTCTACCTATTGATTGTTTTAAGGATAGAAAGTTCCTAATGGCCTTTGTTTCTCCGCAAGTGCAAGCTAAGCAGGAGTGACCGAAGCCAAACTGGCAGTTAAGTATGACTTAGCAAGGTACCTGGTGCTGCACATTAGTGCTCAGGCTGACAGACATTAGTGCTTTCGGGTCAACTAGGGTAACATCATGGTGTGACTGAAGCTAAGGCCTAGGCTCACTTGATCACAAAAGCAGACAGGTTCAACTTCATTTTAAACCTCTAAGCAGTATGAGATTTGAAAACAGTGTCCAAGAAAATGAACCAGAGCATGAAGAGTTTTTAGATACAGGTGATTCCCTGAACATAAGCCAGCCCCAGCAACTTAGGAAGGCTCTCAGCAACTTAACATAACCTTGTTTCAAAATAAAAAAATAAAATAGAGCTGGGTTATAGCTCAAAGGCAAAGTGTTCCTGGGTTCAATTTTCGATACCAAAAAAAAAAAAAAAAAAACAACCCAAGGGGTGATCTGAGAGATATTTATGGGGCTCAAATTCAGTATTAGTAAGAGCTAACACATAAACTATTCATATTTCTCTTTCCTTTTCTAGGCTCCTCCTATATGCACTTCCCATTTTAAGTATATTGATCATTGAAGGGCATCAAAAGAGATTAAAAGATGTTTTTAAATAGGGAATTACATAACCCAGAAAAAATCTGAGTGCTCTTTTCTCTAAGAAAAAGTTGATTTAGAAAGTATTATTAAAGAAATACAAGATTTCCATTTAGAATGAAATACAAACAAATGTGTGTGCTTGTGTGTGTGTATATGTGTGTGTGAGTGAGTGTGTGTGTGTGTGTGTGTGTGTGTGTGTTTTGTGATGTGGACTGAAACAAGGGCATTCTACTTCTAAGCTGAACCATCAGCTATATTTTTTCATTTTGAAACAGGGTCTCTCTAAATTGCTGAGGGGCCTTGCTAAGGATAACTATGAACCTAGCCTCAGCCTCCCAAGTAGTGGGATTAGAAAATACTCTACCATACCCAACATAAACATCTATTTCTTTACCTGTATCCAGTTGGGAGAGAGATTTCAGGAAGTTTAGTTAAAAAATTAAAAATAAACCACATATCTAAGTTATAAAAAATGAAATTTTGAGTTATATCCTTCCAGGTTTTGTTTCTTTGCATTCTTCCAACTGCCTTCTTTATGGTCTGTAAAACTTTGTGGGGGCTCCCAGTTGTTCAGATGAAGTCAGGCATATGTAAATCACAGATACTTTGCCTGTACAAAATACATAACAAGGTACCTAATTGCCTGTAGAGGCTTCACCCAAATAAAAAAATCTGGGCAGCTGAGCAAAGCCTCCCACCAGTCCTGTGGGTTTTGTAGTGGAGACTTTCGATGTGATTGAATACTGAGATGCTGTTGTTTGTAAGGTAGTTTCTTTAAAGAAACATGACTTGATGTTTATGACTTTTTTCTTAAAAGTCCTCAATACAATGATAAAGCGAGACGTTCAAAAGCAACAAATAAACGTGAGAGGAGCAGAAATACAGCGCAATAGTAAAACAGCCTGGAAATTCTGACAACTTAGTTGTCTTTGTGACTAGGAGATTCATAGGGCCTCCCTCTTTCTGTCTTTCTCTCTTTCTGTCTTTCTTTCATCCTATTTCCTCTTTCCTTTTTTCTTTTTTTATATTAGGGATTAAATTCAAGGGCACTTTGCCTCCAAGATAAACCACCAGCCCTTTTTATTTTTTATTTTGAGACAAGGTCTCACTAAGTTGCCGAGGCTGGCCTGGAACTTGTGAACCTACTGACTCAGCTTCTCAAACACCATGATTATAGGCACATGCCACCACATCTGGATGAGCCCACCTTTAAAAAATGATACAAATTTGAAATATTTTAAAATTACAGGTTTTATGCAAGACAGGAATAAATGGTCTCCTCTAATGCCCTTGACATTGTCAGGCTCAGGCTTTTTTTCAAACTTTCAGTGAATGGACTTGGTAGGGAATGGTAACATTTCTCTCAGGAGAGAATAGTTCCTCATGATACCACTCAAGCTATTTTAAGGAAAAAAGCCATAAATGACTGAATAGTAATGACCATGTGCACAAGGTCTCCTCTCCTTTATAAAAGTAAATCAGGAACAGGTAACAAACCTTAAGCAATCACAGAAATGTCATTCTTCCCACTGGAACATGCTTGCTATCTATAAACTACATACGAGGCAATTAAGCAATGTATAGTCCCAGATATCAACTCATACTCGATTTAAAATTAACCCTCAATAAATTTTTATGATCTCCAGAAAGAGTACAGGGGCTTTCTTCTCTAATTCTGTGTGTTTTTAACCCTTTCACTTTGTCTCTGCGTACTTGTTATCTTTTTGCATCTCTAGGATTACGTTTTTTTTTTACTTTTTACATCTTCAATGATTCTGCATAAGAGTCAGCTCCATAAAAAGTATTATTAAAGCCAGGCATGGTGGTGCATGCTTGCAATCCCCGCGCTAGGGAGGCGGAGACAGTAGGATCACGCAGTTTTGAAGTCAGCCTTGCTGGTTTAAGAGACCCTGTTTCCAAATAAAAAAGTATAAAAAATAGGTCTAGGAGTGTAGCCCAGAGGTAGAAGGGTTTCCAGGAACCCCAGTACCACCAAAAAAAAAAAAAAAAAAAGATTATTAAAGATTAAGTGGCTGGACGTGGTGGCACACACTTGTAATCCCAGCACTCCGGAGGCTGAGACAGGAGGATTGCAGTTCCCAAACAGCCTCAGCTACTTAGTGAGGCCCTTCACAACTTATTGAGACCCTGTTTCAAAAAGAAAAAGCCTAAAAAATAGGGCTAGGGGTGTAGTTCAGAGGTACAGTGCTGCTAGGTTCCATCCCCAGTACTGCAAAAAAAAAACGATTTAGTGATGTTTGATGACAGTTACCCCCCCAATGCTTCTGTGTGCTAATCACCTCTGTCACTTAGATGGAATTAGTTCGCAAACACACGGTCACTTCTATCTATGGTTTCTTATAGAAAATACACAAATTAATGGTATGACTTCTGTTTGTACTGATTATCTCAGCTTACTCCCTCAAAGTACATATGAAATCATGATCCTATTTGGGGTCTTTGAGTCAGTGAACTTTCTAAAGCTGATCATCCCTAACTGAATTGTTTATATGTTATAAATTAAAAATATGATGGGCAAGAGAATTTAAATTAAACCATGGATATTCAATGGATATTATTTACTTGATATTTAGCAAAATAAATTAGTTAAAGATAGAACTTTTAAGCCAGGCATGGTGGCACAAGTTTGTAATCTCAGTACTTGGGAGGCTGAGACAGGAGGATACCAGGTTCAAAGCCAACCTCAGCAACTTAGCTAGGCTCTGAGCAACTGTGAGACACTTTCAAAATAACATACAAATAAAAATAGGGCTGATATCTAGCTGGGATATAGAAGGTCCCTGGATTCAATCCCTGGTACCATGAATAAAAAAGGAAATCTTTTTTAGCCCTAATTCTTTTTCATTTATAATTTATGTTTCCTTAAAAAATATTTTTAATTTCATGGATCATAGTATTGTATTATTTTCCCAGAAGTATAACAAATATGCCCCAAGGATGATCATGACTTTACTACAGAGACCGTCTATTATGCTTTTATTGATGCTTACTGGCTGATATGAGGATGAAAATGACAGGAGGGGGAGAGAGGATTAGTTCACTCAATCAAAACAGCCCTGTCACCAAGTTCATGAGACATTGGCTTCACAATCACAGTGAATGTGTAAATGACGCAGGATAACTTTACAGATTAACCTATTTTTTCTTTATTGGCAGTGAAGATAGAACCCAGGAGCATTCTACCTCCGATATACAGCTCGGCCTTATCTTATTTTTTATTTTCAAATAGGGCCTCACTAAGTTGCAGAGTGCCTCACAAAAGTAGCTGAGGCTGGCCGCAAAGCTGTGGTCCTCCTCGCTCAGCCTCCCAAGTCCTGGGGTTATGAGTGTGGGCCACTATGCCCAGCTTAACTTTACAAATTAAATGTTGTGTTACCTGTCTTAATTATTCTATCACCTGGATCTGACATATTCTAGTCTATGAGAAAATTTTACGGAAGTTTGAAGTTGTACAAGACAAAAAATAGCTGTGTGTTTCCAGCATTATAGTGCTCAAAGCCCTCCTTTTGTCTCTACTGCCTCTTCAAGTCACCGGATAGAAATTTTATGTAGATATTGTCTAATGATGACTTTGTACTATTTTATATTGTTTTATTGATAATACTCTAAAACCTCATGTACTATGTAAATAGTTTCTGAACTTAATATTGGGTTTCATGTCACTTCTTATTGTCAATACTGCATTAGAGCCCCAAAGGCACCAAAATGATATAGAAGCAACAATAAGTAATTTTATTACAATGCAAGAAATGTAGTTTATGGAGACATTTGGAATTCTCTGTAGCTCACACTATGAATGAGAGGATCTTAGAAAGGAATCATGTAAAATTAGGCAGAAGGGAAAAATCCACTCCTTTCTGGCCTTTACAATCACATTCCTGAAAGGGCCAACTTTTTCTGGGCTGTGGTCAGCACCTGCCTGCTACTATGCCACAGTGACCATCATTTATATACCAGTCCCCGGTGTCCAGATATCCAAATAAAAAAGAGCATTTGCCTAGCATGACCCACAATCAGAGCAGGTCCTGTTTCTGCAGAATAATTTTCTTTGGTGATAAGTAGTTAGCTTTAGAATGTGGGATTTAATTTTCTTTCTTTTAAAAAGCAAATTATTAATACAAATCTGTTTAAGTTTAATGTTGAAATAGTCATATGTAAAAGAAGTTTAAACTCACATTCCTACATAATAGGTAATTATTTTACAGCAGGAGTTGGTACCACACTCTTAAGATCTACCCGCGGCCATAAACTGGTGACTTGAATATGAAAAAACAGTACATGTTGTGAATGAGAACCTACTGCAGTGGAAGAAATCTCCATCCCCTTTTTGGTCAAGAAATAAACAATGGGCCAGATGTGGTGGGTGGTGGCACTCCTGCCATCCTAATACCTGGAAGGCTAAAACAGAAAGTTCATGGTTTAGAGAACAGTCTCAGTAATTTAGGGAGATTATCAGCAACCCCAGTGAGATCCTCTTTAAAAACAGAAAATAAAAAGGTCTGTGGGTATAGCTCATAGGTAAAATGCCCTGGACTCAATATCCAGTACCACAAAATATCATAGTATTGACTAAGCCAACTTCTGTATGTGAAGTATGTATTAGAGACTTGAGCCACATACAATCACTACCTCTAATTAGCCTTTTCTTTCATGTTATACCATTGAATACCCGCTACATAAAATTGCACACTTAAAAAAATGATGCACAATGATTCCTCCAAATCTGAACAGTTAAGCAGACTAATTGAGATACTCATATTGGTTATTTTATAACTTGAAAATTCATAGCCAGACATGGTAGTACACACTTGTAATCCCAGCATTTGGGAGGCTGAGAAGGGAGAATCTGGGTTTGTAGCCAGCCTCAGCTACTTAGTGAGGCCCTTTGCAACTCAGTGAGATACTGTTTCAAAATAAAGAGTAAAAAATAGGGATGGGAGTGTAATTGGAAAGTAGAATGCCCCTGGGCTCCATCCCTAGCACCACAAATTTTAAAAAAAGAAAATTCAAAACAAATCAGCTCCTTTGTTAAATTGTTAAATTTACATAATTTACTTCATGAAGAAAACAATACTGACCTATTAAGTTCATATACCTGTGGCCCAACGTTATATATATTTTTGTATTAGCAATTGAACTTAAGAACATTCTATCCCTGAGCAAGATCCTGTTTTATTTATTTGGAAACAGGGTCTCACTAAGTTGCTGAGGTTGTTCCTATACTGAGGTTGACCTATGATCATCTTGTCTCAGCCTCCAAAGTACTGGGATAACATGTCTGTATCATCAAGCCCACCAGAGAAAGGATATCTTTATGTTAATTGAATTTAAACAAGAAGCCTATGCTATTATAAATAAAGCACCATGAGTTAAACAGGTATGTTCCTCATTATAAAACAATTTTTTAACATTAGAAAACTGATTCCAGCAAGTAATGACACTTAGTTCTCATAAGAGATTGAATAAATTATTATAATTTTGATCTTTGTGATCTGAGAGTAGTGATGCCTATT
Source organism: Muscardinus avellanarius (assembly GCF_963383645.1). Classification (NCBI taxonomy): domain Eukaryota; kingdom Metazoa; phylum Chordata; class Mammalia; order Rodentia; family Gliridae; genus Muscardinus; species Muscardinus avellanarius. The sequence continues at coordinate 51,279,278 of NC_137789.1, read as the reverse complement.
GGGAGGGACTATGTGTTAGTCAGTTTCTGTCCCTATGAGAAGTGTCTGAGATAACCAGGTTTTAAGAAGGGAAAGCTTATTTCAGCTCACAGTTTCAAAGACCTTGGTCCCTAGTGTCTTGGCCTCATTGCCTTGGGTCCCATGGTGAGGCCGACTGTCAGGGCAGCAGCGCATGTTAGAAGACGCCTGTACACCTCATGGCAGTGGGAAGTCTAAGAAGGAGGAAGAAGAAGTGCTACAGTCCTAACATCCCTTCCAAAAGACATCCTTGATGATGTAACTTCCTTCTACTAGGCTCTGTGTCCTGAATGTCCCACCCGCTACTACCAGTACCATGGGTTGGGGACCAAGCCTTCAACCCATGAACCTTTAGAGTACATTCAAGTTTCAAACATAAAACACTATTAAGACAAGAAAACAGGAAACATCTTCATGCATTTGAGTGACAATATTTTAAAACTAAAAAATTATATGGTTCATTTGGAACACTTGATTTGAAAGAAATGGAGGGCAGTAAATAAGAGTGTAGAGCCTAGGAGCACCGGTTTTCACCTAACATTGAGTCAGCCCTGACACTTTCTGGGCAGTGTCTTTAGACAAGTTATTTAAATTATTCATAGAACATAGCTGACATTTACTGGATATTTATCATATGCCAATTACTGTACTAAGCATCTAAAATGAGTACTCTTATTTATTTAATTCTCAAGGCTTCATTATATAGGCAGTAGTATTATCTTCAGTTTATAGGAGAAATGAGGTGTGTTGCTTTAGTAAACTGGTGAAGTCAGTAGAAGCTGATGGTGAAACCAGAATGATTTGACTATGCTGTCGTATGCTACCCTACCCTATACAGTTTTACTTAAACACACTGATCCTCATTTTTCTCAGATGTACTACTGTATCGAATATGAGCTTGCTTGTGATATATAATGGGTAAATGTGAAAACACCTGAGAACCATGAACCCAAATTCTCAGTAACTAAAAACTGTATTTCTCAATATTCAACTCAGTGATTCAGCTGCTGTTATTAGCGTTAGAGTACATTATCACACTTTGGGTTCACTTTATAATAATTACATAATGGTAATGACTTTTATTTGTTGACAATGTATTTATTCACAGATCTTCTATCATAGCACATTTTTAGGTCACATAAAAAGAATTTAAAACAATTTCTTATCATTTAAAAAATGAGATAATTTGAAATATTTGGGAAGAAAGGAATAATAGTCTGTTTCTGTAAACTGAACAAATTGGAGGTTAGGAGAACTAGAGTTTCTCGAAACAAATGAAAATAGACATTTTTGGATCCAAATTGTTCACTTCATTTTGCATTTTTGAAAGCTATAATTTGAAATTTTCTGTGAGAATTCTCTAACTGGTAAGAGCCGGAAAATTAAAGCATTCTAAAGTCTTATTATAATAAATTAGTAGAGGCTCCAAACTTTCTACTCTGTGGAATCACAGAAATAGGTGCACTCAGCCGGGCATGGTGGCACACCCTTGTAATCCCAGTGCTTGGGAGGCTGAGACAGGAGTGGATCACACAAGTTCAAAGCTACTTAATGAGGCCTCAGCTGCTTAGTGGGACTCTCAGAAACTTAGGGAGACCCTGTTTCCAAATAAAACATAAAATAGGTCTGGGAGTATAGCCCAGAGTTAGAAAGTTTCTGGGTTTTATCCACAGTACTACAAAAAGGAAGGAAGAAGGAAGGAAGGAAGGAAGGAAGGAAGGGAGGGAGGGAGGGAGGGAGGAGGAAGGAAGGAAGGAAGGAAGGAAGGAAGGAAGGAAGGAAGGAATAGGTGCACTCAACTTGCTCTTTTTGGTTTTCTTTGGTACTGGGGTGGAACCCAGGGGCATTGTACCTCTGGGTCACACCCCACCCCTATTTTTAATTCTTTATTTTGAAACACAGTTTCACCGAGTTGCAAAGGGCTTCACTAAATAGTAGTTGAGGCTAGCAGTGAACCACGATCCTCCTGTCTCAGCCTCCCAAATGCTGGGATTACAAGCATGTGCCACCGCACCCAGCTTAAACTTGCTCTTTTGTGGACACGTTTCTAGATAATTATCAGCAAGTTGGTGAAAAAGGAAAAGCACTCACGGAACTTATCACACTCAGGGTATACAGGGAATGAGCGCTGGTTTTGATGTGATTTGGAGTAGTGTTTTTACAAAGCATTTAACATCTATCTCGCAATGAAATAATACATGGGAAAGTTGTAAAGTGTTGTTCAGCTGAGAGTGATTATGGCTAAAGCTAATCCGATTCTATTTCTTCTGCTCTGAAAAGAAGAGCAGGCTTGGAAAGTACTTGGTAAACATACATTGACTTATGAATGTGTAATTATAAAGCAATGAATTCCATATTTTTCATTTTCATTTCATAAACATATTCAGCAAACATTTATTGAGTGCCTAAGTGTTTTATAGCATGAATCTATTTCATTTGCATGTCAAATGAAACATTTCAGAGAAAATGGGAATCACTGAGTATTTATCCAACGCCACTTCTAAATCCAGGAAAACTATCCTAATCTCCACACTGGCCTCAGGCCTTGATTCCCTGTAGAATTCCCAGAAAGCAAGAACTACAGCTGCCAAATCCACACACTGTGCCTTGCTTTCTGCTGCCAAATGCTTCTTGACAAACCTGTTTTGATTCATACTTAGTAACGGGAGACCAGATAGAGTTGTGGAACTGTATTTTTAAGTTTTGCTCTGTGTGATTAAAATAAAGCAACCATCTACATAAAACGAGTTTTAAAAGAAATTATCTGAAATTATTAGGACCACTCAGTGATTTAAAAAGTAAGTATATGACAGGCAAGTCTTCCTACTGTACTTTGAATTTTATGTTTTTGCTTAATGTTAAAACACAATTTTCACTAGGGTTTTTTGACCTATCTTTAAGCAGACTATAAAAGTTCCCCAAACTTTTTTTTAAGTTCAGCACTAATCTCAGATCCATACAGTCCTGCCTTTTAGAACTTTCTTTTCATTGCCAGCCTTGAAAAGAATTGAAGTTTTGTTTAACTGCTTTGAGTAGTTATTATTAGCACAGCCCATTAAAGCCCGGTGTTTACCTTCCCTGAGAGAGTGAATCAACAGGGTTGAAGTGTTCCCTTGATTTGAATTGAAAGATTGCAAAGCAATTAGGACATCATGTATTTAGTTGGAGTCTGAAGCATCTGTCTGGGCATTCATCCTATAGGATGTCGTTCTTAATTGAAATTAGAACCATTTAGCTGAAATGCTTTTTTAGGGTCCATTACTGAAATGGCAATACTAATGTCAATTCGTGAATAAGGCTTTGAAATACAGGATGGGAGAATCTGCTTCCTAACTGGCAAAGTTTCAGGAGAGGAAGAACACTTCCACATTCACATCCATAAACTAAAAGTGCAACTGATGTGTCACTCAGTATTCTGCAATCCAAGAAAGCCATGTTTGCTGACAATGGATTCATTAGAACCTCTTTCCTACTGCCAACAGGCACAGGAAAAAATGAAATGTTTCTGGCAGGGCCCAGTGTTGATGGAAGAATCAAAGTGGCCTTCAATGGGCCTGTGGTAAAAGGAGAGCTTTGTTTTATGTTCCAATCGCCTGAAAACGGTCGTTTTGAAACTCAATAAAGGTATGTGTTCGAGGAAGTCAGAGGAGATGTTTGTTAATACATGAGCTCTCGCAGAGGAAGCCAGGTTAAATATGTCACTGCAGAATTTATGATGCAAGGGACTTCCTGACTTAGATCCCCGAGGGATTCTATACTAATAGAAAAAATACAGAGGGAAAGCCCTTGTTAGTAAGCCATAAAATAGGATGATTCCATGAGCAAGAGAATGAATTTGGTGTGAATTTTCTCAGGATGAAATTTACTTTTTGAGACACCTTTAATGGTTCAGTTAGTATTTTATCAAAGAAAATCCTTTAAAAAGTGTGATGACCGATATCATTATTAATACTCTTTGTTTATTGAGTTTATTTAGCACCATCAGCATTGGGGAAAACAAAATATCTTCCCTAATGCAGTCCCTGTTTCCCCCATGTTCTCTCAAAATATTATCCTATAGTGATTTTTCAATGCCCTTCACTGTCTTTTGGTTCTCTATTTACTTAAAAGAGGGATTGGTGGACCAAGAAGCCAGAAAAGGATCTAAAGCTCTGTAACATCCATGTTTCGGTTTGCTGAAAGATAGGGCTTCCCCTTCTGTTTAAAATCATCCTCATCTTCACAGTTACAAAAAAGCATCAAAGGTTGTCTCAAGTGTTTTTTGTTTTGGAATGGTTATAAAATTATTGGCTAAGGAGTACATTTATCAGTAAAATATAATGTGAAAGTGTTGCAAGGTCTATAGATACTCCTATTATCCATTTCAATTATCTGCAGTGTTGTACACTAATAATTAAAATGTTCAGCTATAAATTTTCAAAGCTAAAAAAACAATTTAATTGGTATTTTCTAGCACATACCATTCAGTGGAGAAGAGATGAAATTAGATCAGCAGTTACCACATAGAGATTGTCTTACCTGGACCACAAAGAACATTCTTGACAGGTATCAAGAATGTGCATCAGTGTCCTCAAGATTTGACATATGTATCAAATCCATGCTACAGTGATGGAAATGTTTGTGTCCTTCATGAATAAGATTAGTTCCCTCCTAAAAGGGATCGCAAAGAGATCCCTTGTCTCTTTCACATGTGAGGACACAGAGCAAAGACATCACTGCTAAGTCAAAAAGTAGGTCTTTGCTGATCATCGAATCTGCCTTGATCTTAGACTCAGCATTCAGAAATTTGAAAAATGAATTTCTGTTGTTTATGAGCCATCTGGTCTATTGTACTTTTGCTATAGCAGCCCAAAGACACCTGCCCTGCTTTTACCCTAAAGTCTTTAAGATGCCAAAGCCACTCATTTTCTTCTGTAAAAATTCTCTGCCCTTTATATGATACTAAATTTGACAGCCCTCAAATATCTGTTCCTTCTTACTGAATTTAACTAAACATGTTTTTATATGTAATATATATTCTTCTGCATTATTAAAAATAAATTTACTTTTTTATTCACTATGAACCCTCATTTTTAAAATGGGTACTGTCAGGTGGTTTGTTTAATACATCTTCAAGAGCATTAAATACTTATTTTTAGTAAAGTTGTTAAAACTAAGTTAAGCATAACAAGAAAACCTTAAATTTCCATTTCAATTTTTTAAAAATTTTCCAGTTAAAATACAAAACAAACATCTACATCTTTCCAGTAAGTTGCTCTAGCCATAATCCTTGGAATCACCCTTGACTTCATTTTTTCTCACACCATGTTCTATAAATGAGCAAATTCTATTGGCTCCGTCTTCAAACTGTACCCAGAGTTGGACCAGTTTTTGCTGTCTCCTCTGCCAGTACTTTGTTCCAAGCCATCATCCCCTCTGCATGAGTCACTGCAACAGTCTCACTTAGAGATTGGTTCCCTTGCTTCACCCTGTCTCTATAACGTAGAAAGAGTAATCCTCTTAGTATATAGGTTGGATTCTGTCATGCGTTTGAAACTTTTCAGTGGATTTCCATCTCACTTAGACCAAATGACAGAGGCTCTACATGGCCCCACCACTTCACCCTTCTACTCCCATCTTCCTGGCCAGCTCCACAGCACACAGAAGACATCCTTAACAGTTCCCTTAGAAGCAAAAATGCCCTTTCAGAACCTCTCTTTAGCCACTCTATAAGGTGACAGACACTCAACATTCTCTATCTTGTTAACCTGCTTGATTTTATTTATTATGTTATTCAGTAAAACACTCAAACCACAAGCAGGCAACAAAAATAATAATAAGAACCCTCCTCTTATGGCATCTACATACTGGTGGAAAGTGAATCATAGCCATACCAGTTATTACACGATAAAAAACTATATCTACATGTTAGTGTTTTGCTGTTCCTTCTGCCTTCAGAGGAATAAAACTTCTTGAGAACAGGGAGTTAGCTTCAATCCAGGCTTACTGCCAGTCATAAGCACTAAATAAATATTTTGTGATTGGTAAATAAATGAACAAATAGATACCAACCCCTCCAACCAACTTATTTTTCAGACAACAGACAAGTTAAAATAATTTTTGAGAATTTAACAGAAAAGTTAAATTCTCAATAATCATCTGTTTTTGGAGGATCTGAATGTATAAGACGTTTTACAATGAAAGGTAAATTATAATATGAATACTATTTTTATTCATAAATTTGTCTGAATATATATATATATATATATATATATATATATATATATATAGTCTTTGCAGTACTAGGAATGGAACCCAGGGACATTCTAACACACAGCTACACTCTCCAGACCTATTTTATATTCTTTATTTTGAAATGGTCTCACTGAGTGCAAAGGGCCCCACTAAGTAGCTGAGACTTTCCTTGAACTGCCATCCTCCTGTCTCAGCCTCCCAAATGCTAGGATTACAAAAGTGTGCCACCAAGCCCGGCTTGTCTGACATTCTTAAATAACAATATAAACTATAGTGTTGTGAATGGGTGCTCATGAAAGTTTAGGGGGATATTACACTGACATGACTCTTAATCAAGTTTGGTTTCATATACACACACACACACACACACACACACACACACACACACACATATAGTATTTCTCCAGAATTTACAGTTGTAATTTATCAAACTATTGGAGATGGCTACAAGTTGTATATACAAGTGTCATTACCAAGTTAATATTTATAGTAGTGAAAACTTCAATATATATATATATATATATATATATATATATATATATATATATATCCAACAGAAAAGTTAAATGCAACAGAAGTGTTCAACTGCGGCTCACTCATAAAGTTGTATACTACACAAGAATTAAAATCATGTCACAATAATATTTAGTGAGAACTATTCACCACCCAATGTTAAGAGAAAACGTTCCATATAAAGCTTTATAAGCACCATAATCTAAGTGTTCTAAATATTCCATATGACAAGTAATAAAATAATGATAGTTGTGATCGATGGCAGAATAATGAACATATTTTATTTTTTATATTTATTTTTATTTTCTTTCTACGTTTTTAAATGGTTTTTACATTTCTCCTAAATGTTCTATGGTAATCACACATTATTTTTATAAGAAAAAAGTTATAAAATTTTTGAATTTTTGAATACACAGAAAATAGTGTAAATATCCCCCTCTTAGATAGGTCTTCCCTAACATCCTATTAAAGTAGTACATTTGACCACTAAACATTTGGTCGACCACTTTACCCATTTTTAATTTTTACAACACATATTCTTCCTGTTATGTTATGTAATTCTTAATTTGTGTTTTGTGTATCTCCAAACCAATTCAAACTAACATCTATTCCTGAATGCAGGGGTTTCAGTGTGTCCCCCACTGCTCTGCCTCTTAGGCCTTACAACAGCATTCAGCACATGATACGCACACATTGAGCAACTATGATGGAATCCACGAGGGAATGTGTGAATTACTTATTAAATACATCATATCTCAGCCATGTAATGTTGACCAAATCTTTTAACCCATCTAGATTTCAATTTTCTCATACATAAAATAAGTATAATTACAGTATCTTTCTCAACAAAGTATAAAGAAGTGAAAAAAACACATAAATTGCATCACCGAGCACTCACCACACAACTTTTAATGATGCTATTTCTTAATTAGAATGCTTCCCTTATTGTACATGTGACCCTATCCCCCTCTTTCCTTACCCTTTGCTTTGTTATAAATATCTTTAAAAGCAGATGCTTCAGCTAGCTCCATACTTTCCACAGCTCTTCATAGAACTTTGAACATAGTAGGTACCATGAGACTGTTTACTATCATATGAAAAAGTGTTTATGTTATATGTTTAGCCAGATATGGTGGTACATGCCTATAATCCCAGTTCTTGGGAGGATGAGACAGAAGGATCACAGGTTTGAGGTCAGCCTCAACAATCTAGTTTCAAAATGAAAAATTAAATATGACTAGGGTCTACCTCAAAGGTAGAATGACCCTGGGTTCAATCTCCAGTATAGTTGATTATATGCATATTTAATTTCCTAATATACCTTTGAGTCTTTCTAGATAATTTCCTCCATTTTATAATATAATTCAGTGTTTATGGCCATAGAATTAGAGTAAAAGAGATGGCCATAACAACTCACATACACACACACATCCTCATACAACCACACACACACACACACACACACACACACACACACACACACATATTGCTTATATGTATCTCTCTTTATGTCAAATTGGTAACCACTACTGTATAGAAATAGTGAAGAGCTGCTTTCTTCAGTTCAGCGAGAGCTTCCAAACATCATAAAATGTCTAGTCACCTTTCTATTTCAGGATATTTATACTAGTATTAACAATTTTGGTCATTATATATACCATATATGTGGTAGGAAAATGAATGAGGTTTAAAGTTAAACATGCCAGGAAAAATGATAAGAATTTTAGTTCTTAAAAGTATCATCTGCCATGTGTAGATGCCTGCGATTTCAGTAGATGGAAGGCTGAACCAAGGGGATCACTGAATAGAAGTCAGCCTCAGCAACTTAGCATGACCCTCTGTAACCTAGCAAGACCCTATTTCAAAATCAAAAATCTAAACAGGGTTGTGGGTGTCACTTGGAGGTAGAAGAGTCCTGGGTTCAATCCCCAGTAACACACACACACACACACACACACACACACACACACACACACACACTATGGCCTGATAAATGTATCTTCAGCCTAAAGTGTGCCTGATTTTAAGTGACTCCTGTCTCTAGCCTGACTTCTCAATAGCCAATGACCTTTCCCTGCTGAGCTAATAATCCCCAATTCAACGCTTGACAATTACAGTGTGCTGGCTACATACCATTTCCCAATCCTTTAATGATGCACTTAATTATATGACTTTTGTGGGAGATGATCAAGCTGCTATTTTAATAACAAGGAAGCAACTTTAATACCTCTGCTTGCATGTAGTACTGAAATCATGGTCTAGTTAACAAGGAGAAGTCATAGAATTGGATGTATATTTTAACATAACCAACATATTGATAACTGTATGAACAGCTGGTTACAATTCTATAAGCTTGTACAAAACCTCTTAGTTTCTGCCTCCAAAAGTCAAGAACACTAATTGGCATCGGATGTTTTGTTTCTTTTGTTTTCATTCTGTGAGAGATGCATAGTAAAGGAAACAAGGGAAAAGCACAAATATTGCATTTTTATTTTGTTGTTATTTTTCTTTCATTGTTATCTTATTCTTTACACGGCAGAGTTTTGCTGACAGAGTCAATTTTTATTATTTTCATTTACACTTTTGGCAAAGCTAGTGTAAATGCAGGCTATATTCTCTGGATTTCATTCACATACGTTTTCTTAGCTGTGCTTTATTTCTTCTCTTTCTTTCCAACTTTGTTGACAAAGTCCATTCCATCAGAACTAAAAATATGCTGTTGAGCACCTGGGTCTCTTATCTGTGTCAAGCATTATGAAAGAAATTTTAAACTCAATAACATGAAATCGCATTTAACTATATGAGGCCAGCTGTCAAGCCAACCTTTATATATTGTACTGATGAAAAGCAAATTCTTATAGTTTAACCTCCAAAGCAAAAACAGCTGGAAATACTGCCGCTTTCTTTCTAATAAAGACAAAATCCTTTTATAAACAACCCTAGAGGACACCTGAGTTGTTCTGTCCTAGTAGAATTTCACTAAAATAATACAAGTACATAAATCACATTCTGCTCTGCTCTGATAAAATATGAAGGCCAGCCAGGTCCAGTATCTCCATACTGAATTAGCACCTGCAACAGGCTTCAAAACCACTAAGATGGAAAGTGCCCGACTCATACGCACTATACTCTTTTCCCTCTGAATCTTTTATTTCTTAATTTAGAGTTTGAGAATGATTTGGATTACTTAGGTTGATGGAATATTTACAGTTGAGGGTGATGGCACCTGGCTGGGAAGAACTGGGTGGAGATTACACAGGAAATGAAGAACAGAGGCTTTAACTACTAGAGACCAAGTTCCCCACCCTTTCCACTCGGTATTTTACTACTCAGTGAGGCGATTTAGTTAGAACAGGGACTATCATTTAGAGAGGAAATCAGATAACACCCAAACTATTCTTTGCGAGGAAACATTGTAATTAGCTTAACAAAATACTGCTGTTTTCATGGGCAATCAGCCAGGACATAGGTCTAATTTGACTGCATAAATACAATTTTTGTGCTGACATTGTTGGACTGGGATTTTACCTGTACTTTTTCTGGTCTTGCCTGAAAAGTAATACTTTCTTATCTAGCCAGGGCCTTGTAAATGATGCAAGTTCCTTTTTGTCAACTACATTTACTTATCCAATGGAATCACTTTTGCAGAGTTAGCCTGGTTCATTTTCACCACCTTGCAGTTTACATTGGAGAGAAGGGGAAAGTCGACGCCTCCCTGCTCTCTGTTCCTGTTCCTATCTGTTCAGACCTCTACCTTGGCGTTTTCATTTAGGGTTTTAAGGGCTTTCCTTCTCTGAAACTGTGAGCTCTGTGCCTAGTACAGTGCCTAGAGTATCTCAATATGTGCTTATTTATTAAAAGGGAAGATTTTATATTCTTATCTTGTTGTCGTATACTCTTCACATTGTCTAGCTTAAAAGCCCAAATGTGTTTACTTAAAATGAAATTGGAGGAGTTTCCTAAAAGTCATAGACCCTTTGCCTTTTAAGCAAAAGCTTTGGGGCATTCTTTTCTTCTTTCTTTCTTTCTTTTTTTTTTTTTTTTTTTTTTTTTTTCGGTGATACTGGGAGTGGAACCCAGAGGTTTTCTACCTCCCGGCTATATTCCCAGACCTAATTTATATTTTATTTGGAAACAGGGTCTAAGTTGCTGAGAGCCTAAGTAGCTGAGGCTGGCTTCAAGCCTCTGCAATCCTCCTGTCTCAGCCTCCCTTAATGCAGGGATTACAAGCCTGCGCCACCATACCTGGCTTCTTTTATTTTTTAACCCACTATTTAATGTATGCCAAGTAGTTCTCATGCCTAAGTTCACTGAAATCCTACAGAACTGTATTAACTCATGTTATTGTCCCCATTTCACAAAAAGGACAATTGAAACTCAGGAAAATATAGTTTGCCTAAAGTCTCTTCACTGGTAAAGTGCCCTGTTAGGCTCATATTAGAAGGCTCAGTCGAGAGGTAAGGGAGAGAAGAGACAAGATGGGTGCGTCCTCTAGTAGTGTGACTTTTCGATATTTCAGGCATCATGTCCACAGGAAACTTTGTAGGCTTCTGGAAAAGATGTTTCAGGAAGTCATTAAAAAATTCTTGAAAAATCATGATAACGGGAGGCATCAAGTAGTGTAGTGAAACCTATCAAATTATATTATGTGCATGTAAGACTATATCATGACACCACTATTTTATAAAATTATTATACACCAATAAAAATTCTTTTTCATAAAAAAAGAAAAAGAAAGTGGTTTCAGATGCGGAAGATTTAAAGAACAGGTGTGAGGACGGTACCTGTTTGTTGCCCTGTCCTGTCTGACTTGCCGTCTTGCTCATCAGCCAGAGGCCCCACCCCTCTCTCGAAGGCTTAGAATTTATCTCTTTATATTACAAAATCCTCACCTTTTCTTGTACAAAATCCTACATCCTACCCCTTCCCAGATCTCTATTCTGATTGACAGGTGTCCTGTGGGGTCTACTTTTTAAGCAGTAGCCATCTAAAACTTTAGAAATACTGATCTGAGGACTGAAAAGGAAAAGAAGAGTGGGTATCAGCTATGTTCGGCCACTGTATAGGATTTGAGAAGTGTGGTAGGCTCAATTGTGGCCACCCCAAGATAACTACATTGTACTCCTTGGACCCAGCATTATTTTATTTTACACAGAAAAGGGGATTTGGCAAATATAATCAACTTAAGGATGCTGGGATAGGAGATATTCTTCTGAGTTATTTATTCCAGTAGACAAGTTAATCACTAGGGTTCCTATAAGAAGGAGACAATAGGTATAAAGTTAGTGGAGTAGATGTGACTGTGTTGGGCTGCCGGCTTTGAAGATGGAGAAAGGATCCATGAATTAAAGCACACAAGTAGCCTGTTAAGCCAGCAGAAGCAACAATACACTGTCTTAGTCTGTTTGTGCTGCTGTTAAGAGAATACCTGAGACAGTATAATTTATAAAGAACAGAAATGTATCTTCTTATGCTTCTGGAGAGCAAAATGTCCAAAATCAGGGCACCAACATCTGCTGAGGGCATCCTTGTGTTTGTCCTCACGTAGCAGAAGGCAACAGGACAAGAAAGGACTAATACTGTGTCCTCATGTGACAGAAGAACTAAAGGGAGCTAAACAAGCTAAAAACTTGGAGAGGTCTCTTTCAATAGCCTTCATCTTGTGAATGGGGGAGAGGCCTGTGGCCTAATTCCTGCCCAAATATCCTACCTCTCACTGCTGTCACATCGGCAGCCGTTGAGTCTGTGACGGGGCACACTTAGCTCCTAAGGAACAAGCTCTGCTTTACTCAGAGACTTCAGAAGAAATCAGTCTTGCTGATACCCTGATTTTAGACCTCTCACTTCCAGAACTGTAAGAAAATGCATTTGTGTTGTTCTAAGCTACTGTTTGTGGCAATCTGTTTTCGCAGCACCAGGAAACTAAGTCAGTTCTATAAAACAATCTCTTCCTTTCCTCTCTGGTGAGCTTTTGACAGGATAGAAATCTAGCCAGATTAAAATCTCACCGATATAATTTCAACTGTTAGATGATCTGAAGGGTTTTTTTCTGCAAACAATTGATCAAAAATATTGGAAATGGCTTAAGAACCCAAGTAGAAGTTAAAATGTGTGACTTTTGACTTTTTCTTGCTACTATAAGGCTTAAGACCTTGAATCTTCTCTGTATTTATATATCTATAAATGATGATAAATCAATGGGCTTGTCCACCCCATAGAAGGGCTGTTTAGCCTCATTTGTTAAAGTTTATAAAATGCTGTGAAGATAATAAATGCTAATCTTTATTTAATCAACTACTCAAGAAGACAATTAAATGAAAGGCCAGGAGTGCGCCTCGCAGCACAGTTTCTGATGGAGTTCTTATAATGAAAACCAACAGAGACCTATATTTAAAATACAATTTCCATAATCTGCCCTATCAATGTGATAAATTAAGGTTTAAGGCTTCCAGTTCCTTGTTTATCTCAACTGCTTAAATTCAATTGCTTTAATTAAAATTTCATTGAGAATGCATTTTCCAATTTAGACTTTCAAAGGCCATTGGGGGTTTTGTTCCATTACATTCTTTTCATGTTACAATGTTTGAAGATTCATCACTTCATTTTCTCAACAGTAAAAGAAAATTTTCCTTCCAAAATTAATAGTTATTGTTTCAGCTAACAAGCCATAAAGAAAATATCTCAAAATTGGCTGCTGCCAAGTTAGTCAGTAGATATATTTTAAGGCCATCTTGGCTCTGAAATCAATGTTCTTAGATCTGAAATCAGTGTTCATGCTCTTCTTAAAACATACAGGGACAATATTTTGCAACAAAATGATCCACTCCCCTCAATAAAGAGAGTAATAAATAATGAGGTATGCCAACAACCTCAGGTAAATTTAGCATTTTCTTAGTGACACAAGAAGTAATCTGTCCTTTATTGTATTTTGAAGGTCAGAATGCAGGGGTAGCAGATTAGCCGGGAGCAAGCTAATCTGGTAACTAGCCCCACAGGAATAAAATGGGATAATTTTGACCTGATTCTCATCTCTCTTCCACCTTCTTAAGTAGCTGAGGCTGGCTTCGAACCTGTGCGATCCTCCTGTCTCAGCCTCCCAAGGGCTGGGATTACAAGCATGCTCCACCACGCCCGGCTTTTTCCACCTTCTTTATAGACATTACAAACCATTAAGCTCGAAGAGAACCATTCTGTCTCCAGAAAGTGGTCAACTTTCCTCCTTCCCGTTTTCCTTTCATTTTCCACTTTATATTTCAGTATATTTTCATACTTACAGAAACATTTTAAGACTACTATGAGGAGCCGGATGTGGTGGCGCACTCTTGTAATCCCCACGCTTGGGAGGCAGAGACAGGAGGATCGCGCAGGTTCGAAGCCAGCGCTTAAGAGACCCTGTTTCCAAATAAAAAAAAATATAAAATAGGTCTGGGAGTGTAGCCCGGAGGTAGAAGGGCTTCCAGGAACAAAACTACTATAAGGAACCAATAATCAGGATTCAGAAATTGCTTTTCTTTTGCCTGTTTACTTTATCATCAATTCCTATACACTTTATTTTACTCTGAATCATTTGAGAATTAAGTGGAAACATCACACACCTTTCCTTCCAACTTCATTATGTGCTTCCTAAGTAAAAGGATATTCTCTTTCATCTTGTTTTTTCACAAATTTTTGAAATTAAAAAAAAATCATTGACATTTCATTTCACTCCAGTTAGGATGACAATCATCAATAATACAAGTAATAATAAACACTGGCAAAAACGTAGGAAACCCATTGCATATTGGTGAAGCCGAAAACTAGTACAACCTCTTTGGAAATGAGGGTGGAGTTTTCTCTGAAAATTGGGAATGGAACTACGATATGATCCAACCACAGCACTCTTAGACATCATTCCAAAGGAAATGAAATCAGAATATTATAATTATACGTGCATACCCATGTTTATAGCAGTAAAATTTACAATAGAAAAACTATAGAACCAGCCTAGATGTTCATCAACAGATGAATGATCACACTACTTGTTATATACACAAAGTGGAATTTTACTCAGCCATAAAGAAGAACAAAATCACATTATTTGCATGAAAATGGATAGAACTTGAGAATATTATGCTAAGTGAGTATACTCAGTCCCAAAGAACAAATAGATGTATGTTCTCCCTTATTTGTGGAAGCTGGAGAGATACTTGGCAAGAAGGGCAACTTCAAATAGAAGAGCAGAGGCTTCAGGGAAGTGACTGAAGGTGATTAGAGAAGTCACAAAAAATACAATTATACTTGTAATCCCAATACCTGGGAGACGGAGACAGGAGGATCACAGGTTCGTGTCAGCCTCAGGTACTTAGTGAGGCCCTTAGCAACTTAGTAAGACCCTGTTTCCAAATAAAAAATAAGGCAGAGGTGTAGCTCAGAGGTAGAATGTCTCTGGATTAAATCCCCAGAACCACACAAAAAAGGAATACAATAATAGAAATAATACTATGAACATATAAAATGTGTCAGTTCCAATCTCAAAGACTTGTGGAATGAGGGGGGGGGACACGGTGGGAAGGGAAACAAGAGTATACGCATATGTTTTTCTAACACTCTGTACCCCAATATGATAAATAATTACAATGGACCCAATTAAAAATGGATTTTCTCATGCAACGCATTCTTAGCCAGTACTTACATGAAAATGATAGTGATGTATTTAAGAGAAGTGGCTAAGAGGATCTGTTAATGTCATCTATTTAATAGAGGAGAAATCCCAGTGGTGTTATAGACAGGGTCTAGGACAGGATGGCAGGGGAGGGAGAGGGAGAACAAATGAAGGAAACACTTTCATGGATGGATGTCAATGCCAATCTCAATACCATATACAAGGAAGGCAAGGGAGCTGGGGAGAAGCTCACCAAGTGCTGTGTACAAATACATCTCTATTGCTCCGATCTACACTATGATGTGAAATATCAATGCTCAAATAAAATATATATATATGTATATATAAAAATTAACATTGGTAGCAGGTCATGGCGGTGCACGCTTGTAATCCTAGCATTTGGGAGGCTCAGAAAGGAGGATTGCTGTTTGCAGACAGCCTAAGCTACTTAGGCTCTCTGTAAGTTAGTGAGACCCTGTTTCAAGAATAAAAAAATAGAGCCCAGCATGGTGGCGCATACTTGTAATCCCAGCATTCGGGAGGCAGAGACTGAAGGATTGCAGTTCGTGGACAGTCTCAGCTACTTAGCCATGTCCCTGGATTCCATGCCCAGTACCGCAAAATAAATAAATAAATAAATAAATAAATCAGGCTATGGGTGTAACTTGGAGGTAGAATGCCCCTGGGTTCCATCCCCAGTACTGAAAAAAGTAAATAAATTAACATTGGTGCAAAATACTTTTGTAATCCTTAGCTCATAATCAAATATTGTCAAATTTTGTCCAATCTCTCAATAATATGTTTAGCTATTATGTTCTTAGTCCAGGATAAGGCAATTTAACTGTCACGTTTATTTAGGTTCCTTTAATTGGAAAGAGTCTATTAGTTTTTTATTTTCCTACCCTTGACAATTTTAAGAGTCCAGAGAAATTATTTTTTTGTAAACCCCTCTGTTGAGACTGTCTGGTTGTGTTAGTTTTACATTGCTATAACAAAATACCTGGCATAACTAAATTTATTTTTATAAAGGTTTCTTTAGCTCAAAGTTTGGGAGGTTCCAGGGCATGGCTTTTATATTGGCTCAGTTTGGGTGAGAACCTCATGGTGAATAGCAGACAGCAATGGCAGGAATAAGTGTTACAGTGAACTTGTATATTTCAAGCCAAGGAGTAGAAAGGTCTGAGCAGGGTCAGACAATCTTTTATAACAACTCATGAGAATCACAAGGATTCCCTAGAGAACCACATACCCAGGGCATGCCCCGATGACCTTCACTTAGATCCTTGCCTGTTAGGATAAGCACCCCAGTAATGCCAAAGATGGCGCCTCTCCGGCTTCTCTTCCGGATTGTGCTGGTTACCTCAGAGCTTGCCAAAGGGGCCACGGGATGCCCAACAATCAGTCCCCTGATAACACACCCACTGGGGTATGAGCCACCCAATCAGTAAACGCCCCGTACTTTGTGCGATCTTCCGCTGTGAACGGAAGCTCCCTCCTCCCAGCTGCCTGATATAAAAGGGAGCTGGGCTGTCTTAATAAAGCTTTTGCTTGCTTGCTTGTCTGCTTATCTCCGACAGCTGGCCTTGGGTCTTTCCTGCGCTGACCCCCTCCCTTCATTGGTCCCGAAGACCCCCCAGACCTCCTTCATTGCCTAAAAATAGCACAGTCTTGGGGACCAATATTTTATTCACAATGGACCTTCTCAGAAGACACTCTAACCACAGCACTGGTATTTCCTCATTATGAGGTTCAGGTTATATTTGACAGAGATACCATATTTGTCATCTTTACTGCATTTTATTATGAGGCATGCAATATTTTTTCCATTATTGGTAATATTATGATACTGTGTTAAGAGTCAGGCTTCCCCACTCAAAAGCCACTGTTTATCATTTGTAATTAATACCCAATTTGTGGGGAGATAATGTGTGACATTCTAAATAATGAGTATCTCATCAAAATGTAATTTCCCATGTTTTTATCCATTGATAATTTTCTCACTTCATATATCTTTCTGTAGCTATCAGCCAACATATTGCTATAAGGAACATTCCTTTCTTTTCCATTTATTTATTCACCTATTTAATTAGTAGGAACACATGAATTTGTAATTCAGTTGGTATGTTATTTTTTTTTAATTACTCAAATTGTTCTCAGTGTAACTACTAGGGACTCATTCAAGATGACTCCAGTACCTCCTATCACTATTTATTCTTCTTGATGGCCAAGTTGTCATTAAGACAAAGATTATGTCATGTGTTATTATCTGACAAAGGTTTGAAATTCATGTTATTTTTTTCTAGGACTTAAAAAGTGGCATATAATATATTTTCTTTACTCTTTGACCCTGATGAAAAGCACAGTTAGTGGGTCTGGAATTTAACATGCCCTCCAAGTAGTTCCAGCAAATCTGAAGTGATATTACAGTGTCTTTTCTACATCTACTAATTTGATGACAACCCATTTTGGTAAAGCAAATACATTCACCTCTAAAGTGTGAACTGTGCCACTAGAATAAATGCACATCATATTATTTTTCCCGTTTTTTTTTATCTACAATATAAATCTTTTTCCCACACCTGCTCCTTTCAGTAAACAAAATTCCATAGAGCAGCATGTGTGATGCTCTCTTTTTTTAAATCCAGGAAGACCACAAAAGCAGAAATAAACCCAAAATGGTGAATATAATATTTTTTCTAAGACACTCTGTGTTAACTCAGTTTTCTGTCACTATGACAAATGCCTGAAATAATCAACTTATAATAACAAAAGTTTTCTATATTTTGGCTTACAGTTTTCAAAGTTCCAGTGCATAATTGAGCAGATCCATTCCATGTAAGGCCTCTGGCAGGGGTACTGGATGGAAGTGGCAGGGAGGACATGGTGGGGCAAAACATCTCATCTCATGGCCAGGAAGTAAAAGAGAATGAGAGGAAGAGACCAAGGTCCCACAATCTCCTTTGAGGGTGCACCTTCAATGGACATTCCCTCAAGGCTCCATCTTTCAATGGTTCTAACATCTCCTAACAGGTTTACCATAGGGACCAAGCCTTGAACACATGAAACTTTTAGAGACATTGGGGATTTGAAACATAGCATATGTGAATTATTTTTAGACCTTCCAGAATCTCTCTAAAGTGCCTAGAAATCTCCCCAATGTTCCCTAATTATGCAAATTATCAAGACATCTCAGTAGTTCCATTCATATATCCAAAGACTTTCATGACCATTAGCCTATTTGCTTAGAAGCTTGTTAAGACTGCATAAGTGAATCAAACACTTGCAAAAACTTTTAGGAAAACTTGGGAGAGAAAGACTACAAGTACAGACAATTCAAGCTGAAATTGAGGAAGGTAAGTTGCTAAAGGAAGAAATCAATAGTACTGAAAAGTAAATGCAATCATTTTATTTATTTTCTTACTTCATTTATACTGACAATTCAACCCAAGAGCACTATACCTCCAAGCTACACTCTGAGCCATTGTTATTATTATTTTTACATAGAGAATTTCTAAGTTCCTAAGGCTGGTCGGATTCTGTGATCCTCTTGGGGCTCTATAAATATTGTGCAAATAACTGAATATCCTTCCATAATGTGTGTGAATATATCATTTTAAGAGAGAAACATGTCATTAAGGTGCCTAAGGGGTTATGCTATGGGTGAAGTGTATCTCCCAAGTGCTCATGTGATGAAAGCTTCACTCCTCAATGTGGCAGTGTCTGGAAGTGGGGCCTCCTGGGAAGTATCTGTGGTAAGGGGTGGAGCTATCATGATTAATTAATGCCTTTCTAATGAAAGCAGGTTAGCTACTTAGGAATTCTGCCCCTTTTTCTCTTTCATGCGTCTACCACCTCTTCCCTTCTGAATTCCACAGATTCTATGATACTTTGAAGCAGCATCAGGGCTGTAAAGATGCTAAACAGAGACTGGCATCATGCTTTTAGGTTTCCCATATTCCAGAACCATGAGCCAGATTATATTTTCTCCCTCGATAAATTACCAAGTCTGTGGTATTAGTTATAGCAACAGAAAATACACTAAGGCAACCAAGGTGGCTGTTGGAGGCAGGTAGAGGGAGCTTATAACTGTGGTGTGTCCAGATGCAGGACTGAGCTGGGAGTGGAAAAAGATATGAGGTATTTATGGTCCTGGCTTCATGTGCTGCCTTTCTAGCAACTCCAGCCTGAGGTAGAATTCTGAGAAGTTGGAGCACAAGTCTGAGAATCCTAAAGTTAAGACTCACTTCAGTTGTTATCAAGGTGGAAGAATAGACCACATCATCACTGGCTTCTCAACAACACTTAATATTTAGAAATTTGGTATATGAAATCTTTTTCATACTTTTGACCCAGATCCTGTACATATTGGAGTGGGTAATGACTAAAACCTCTGGTTTTGAGTTTCACCAATTTTCTGAAAGGATTTTTAAAAAGTCAATACAAGGACAAACTAAAATCCTTTATACTCTGATATCTTTCTGTTTTGGTTGTGAGTGTGAGCTTGACGTGCATATTTGAATACTTGCTTCCCATTAACACACATAGAAGTTTTTGCTCACTC
Source organism: Muscardinus avellanarius (assembly GCF_963383645.1). Classification (NCBI taxonomy): domain Eukaryota; kingdom Metazoa; phylum Chordata; class Mammalia; order Rodentia; family Gliridae; genus Muscardinus; species Muscardinus avellanarius. The sequence goes on along the minus strand of NC_137789.1, from coordinate 51,259,311 downwards.
AGCTATTTTTGTTGCTATCATCAAGTCCTTTACATATTGTCAGATATAAATGCTAGAACCAAAGAAATCCCAGAGTCAAATGCCATCAGGATTCCAGTGCCCAAGTTACACAGACCAGATGGCCAGTGCTTTCTTCCAGACTGCATGACCATGGCCATACAGCCCATGGAGAAGCAATCTGCCTCCTGAAGACCTTGAAATTCTGGAGTTAGAAGTGACTCTGAATAACCTTGCTTCGTTTCATTTTACAGGTTAAAAACTTATGGCTCCAAAATATAACATTTAACAAAGATAACCTCTCCTACATCAAAATAAAAATAATTTACCTACCTGGCCTGAAGGGAAAACACCCTTAAAGAGCTCTAGAGGTTTATTGTTTAAAAAACAAAACAAAAACAGTGTCTCTTAAGCCAGCACAGCTGGCTTCGAACCTGCGCGATCCTCCTGTATCCGCCTCCCAAGCGTGGGGATTACAAGTGTGCTCCACCATGCCTGGTTAGAGTTTTTTTTTTTAAGTGATTTGAATTCATTTTTTTCTTCATAAGTGTGTGATGGTTTGTGGATTAAATGTGTATAGATTTTCAAAGTTCTTACCATAACACAGAGACTTCTAGGAGAAAGAGTGTCTTATGTATTTTAAGCTAAGCTGGTTGATAGCTGAGATGTTGGACAAGTAGCACAACCTCCTGGATGAGAGGCAGGAAGTAGGGTCAGGGTGAGGAGATGTGTGTGTTGCCAGTGCGCTGAGAGGGAGCCAGAAAGCTTAGCCTACTGACAGTTGTGCCTAAGGCCAATCCTACATGTAAAGATATGCTGACTGGGGAAAAATTGGTCCAGTTGTAGAAACTGCAGCACAGTGCATGCTTTGTAGCAAACAGGAAGTGACAAAAATAACTACATTTTCAACACAAGCAGCAGCTCTAAGTGGTGCACAATGAATTTTTCATCTATCAATTAGATTGCAAACTCGAAAGTCATGGATAACAAGGATGCCTCCGTATGTCACTTCAGGGGACTGTTTAAAAATAGAAGACTGCCGGAAAACCGAAGAAGCATAATCAATACCGTGATTAATGGCAGTAATTTCACACAAACATCTGGGCAATTAAATATGCTCTTTAGGAGGTGTTTTGCCTCGTGACTAGTGAAGGAATGAATGAGTTTCAAATCAAACATCACTGTCAGTATATTGAATAATTCAAAGCCACAACATATTCAAACTGGAACATTTCCAGCTGTCTAATCTATAAAAAGTCTTCTTTTATTTAGAATAAAATGCACTGTGGTTCAGGTCTTCATTCTTATTCTGCAATCCTTGTTCACTAAATTAAGAGAGCCTGACAAGTATATACAAACACTGTTGTGTACCTAAGCTTTGATTTTGCATCATAGAAAATAAAAGGACTGTGCCAAATGACCCCAGCCTCCAGGAATATTAGGAATTTTGTGGGCTAAGCAAAGAGTCTTCTCAGGAAATTATTAGCAAACAAGGGTAAATGTTTGTATTTCCAAACTGGCCAATCAAAATAATTGAAATACTCATTAAATTTAAGTCTACAAATTTGATGTGGGACTTAGAAATCTATATGGCCACTCAAAATACATCTGTACGAAACATTGAAAAACTGTTTTAATGGAGTATTATATAAAATCAGTATCTAAAATATGATCCCAGACATGATCCTATTTTATTTATTTATTTGTGATTATCTGGATATCAAATCTAGAATCTTATACACTCTACCACTGAGCTATACCTCCAGTACATTGTACTAAAGTTTAATAAGTGGTTTATTAGATTCCTATCCAGATTTATCACCGTATCACTTTGCTCCTCTCTGTGGAAACAAGCACCATCAGTTATTTTTTGATAACTTTGCTACTAGTTCAAATACTTGCATATCTACTAACAAGCCAGCTGACACTATCATTTCCCTTATGTCCATTTTTTAAAAAGTGTTTTTAATCCAAAGTATCATAATATTTTATAGCCAGAAAATTCAAGCCACGAGCCTTGCCATCAGTTAAGTAGATATTGATTTCAGTTATGAGAAAGGATTCCTCTAAAAAGAGATGACTCCATTTCTAAAACGTCAAATAATGAAGAATGTCCACTGGTAAATTACTTACTGCGATTCCAATCTTGTCCTTTTCAACTCTCAGATCAGCCAAATGATTAGCTGCAGTCTATGCATCAGTGTAGACACTTATTTCAGACCATCTTTCTTTCCTGGCAAAGTGAAGATTTATCATTGGAAGAATTTCTTTTCCCTACTCTACTTCAGAGCCGCCCCTGAGTTAGACTATTGCACTGTAATGGTTATCTCTAACTGATGACAACATTTGAAGTAACCCATAAAACAGCCTGGCAGTCTTTTCTCCTTGGGCTACTGCTGTGGCTTTAGGAGGCATTAGAGGTAAATTGGAATTGTACACAGCTTTGTCATGGACCCTGTGCATTCAGGGCCTCCTTGGACCTTATCTACTATAAACCACTCACTCTCAATAATAATGGAGCCCTACTGGCATGTCTGACTTTGGCGATGTAGGTCAGATATTCAGTTCATAGAGGAGTGAACATCTTTGTAGTTGGTGGTTCAATATCTAAGAGGACATAGTGCCAGGTCAAAATTTATTTTTTCAAAATGAGAGTAGTTAGTTGCTGAAAAGTAAATGGTCCTTGTTCTAGAGCCTTAACTCTTTCAACCATCTCAGACTGTTACTAGATGAGTTCAAACAAAATTAAATGCATTGTGCTTTGACAGACAAATGGGTAGTAAATTGTTTATGCTATGAACAAACATCTCTTTCTCTAAGCCTCACACAAATTTATCAGTCTTTTGGATGACCAAGTACATGGGTTAAAGAACCACATTCTTTTTTCCATGGCCCATTTTCTTGGTCACATCTACAAAATCAGAAACTTGTTCATAAATTTAGAAGGGATATTCTAATATGACCTAAGCAATTAGACAGAAATTTCTCTGCATAGAGCAGACTTCCACATGGGATTCATTTCCCATCATTTTTTCAGGCGTGTGTCTGCATCTCCTATCTCATTCTATCCAGGTTTTGTCAGCATGCTTCCATCACAGTTGGCAAGCATGAAGTCTATGTGGAAGTAGAATTTAAGGATTAGTTTACTCACCAAACTAAATTGTAACGTAGATCTGACATAACATAGTGGTAATGTGGTAAAGGTGTACTGCTATTCTTGCCAAGTTAGACAACTGAATGTGATGTTTTATATTTATTGAAATGAATTTAAAAATCATCTGCCAGAGCAGGAGCTTCAAGGCAAGTGACAGGGACTGTAAAAATTATTTCAGTAAAGAGATAACATCTGCAAAAGCCACAACAATTTAAATCACCATCTGATTATGAGGATGATGATTCACATTGTTTCCCAAGGCCCATTTATATTCTTTTCTAGTGAAAGTGGAGAGTTACATGTGGCTCTAATGCCAATCATAATTCTTCAGTTTTTCAAATCTTTTATAATAATTAATTTCTCTGCATTTGCTCCAGCAATGTAGCTTTAATTCTGGAATGGACAGGGAGTCCTGAAAGCTTTCATTTGGACCAACTTATTAGGATCACTCTTCAATACATGGGTATCCAAGGTAAAGATTCTACCATATGCTGAAAGTAATATTCCAGATTAAAGAGAAGAATAACCATAGTAAATGCTGGGATTGCATTGAGGCTTCTTTGAGTCAAAAGTTCTCTCGATAAGACACATGACTAAAAAGACTGAATTTTGTATTTAAGTCCTTAAGATTTAAGTTAAAGTTAGTGTCAAAACATCACTGAAAAGGCTGGGAGAAAACAGACATTGTCCTAATTGTGATAATGTTGAAAGTTTTTTCCTCTAATTAAGTAGATGCATTTTATTTTCAGTAGATGCTGAGTCTATATACTGATTCAGTTCTGAGAATTGGGAAAGGGTTATAGCTTTCTGTTGAGAGAACACCAGATCTAATGTTCATACATACAATTCAGATAGGACTTTATGGAATCTTCTTCTGTTTTGGTCTCAGGGTCTCACAACGGTTGAATTTCAGGTTTTACTGCAACTGAAATGTGCTGAGCCCCTCAGTTGCCATCTTGCTGTGTCTCTCTTTTATGATTAAATGGCTACTTCCAAGGACCCACTAATGATAAGTACACAGCTTCATCTCTGATGGCCAACTATTGTTCCTCAGGGTTTTTCATTCCTGGGATCTATCTTCTTCATCAAAACAGTAGTTTCTCGTTATATCCCAGTTTATCAGAGGAGGTTTTAAAGTGAATGATGCTCCTTCCTCACATGAAATGAAATGCTTTCTGAATCCTAATCTGGGGATATGAATGGCTGTATGTGGATGAGTCACATGTGATATATTCATGTCAGATATAATTTCAACATTCTCATCTTCTAGGTCTTCAGGTATTTCTTGAAACAAAGAATTTGCAATACCCCATGCTGTTTGATCTCTCTCATTAGTTGCAGAATCTTAAATAGGTAAGCCCATATTGGTCAATTTAACCAATTAAAATTCTTCTCTTCTTGGTCTAGTATCCTCAGAATTCATTCCCATACATTTTCACAGGGTCCTTAAACAAGGCCAAACAGCCTCATCAGACAGGAAAACTGATGTTTTATGCTCCCATTCATTCCTGTACACAGGAACTAGATGATACATAATAGCAAAATTTTGTAATTATTTGGTATTTCCCCCACAGTTTGACATTGTAATTAATTTCTTTTGGGGGCATGTTATAGTAAGACTATGGGTTCATAATTGAAGACAAATGTGTTAAGAGTAAGGCACACACAAAAGAAAAAGGCACAAAGTTTTTAACTTCTCTTTTCAAGAGAATGTCATTGGAGAAAATTGTCACAGGGTCTTTAAGCAAGGCCAAACAGCCTCATCAGACTGGAAAACGGAGGTATTATGCTCACAGTAGAATGGGAGTTTAAAAACAGGATGAGTCTTATAAATCCTCCTATGTGCCTTCATTCTAATTACTGAGGTTTCATGCCTTCCCACCTCTAACCTTATGTTTCATGCAAGAGATCTAATGAGAATGTGAATTAATGGACATTAAAATTTGGCTGAGTATCAGATCAAATGACGGTTTTATTCTCACTTTCTCAGTACTGTGGCTGCAAAAGTGGAGAAATTCACAGAGTCTTTAGGGTTCAGTAAATGTCTGATGCAAGAAAATATGAATTTAGATAATAGTATTTTTATTAAAGATTTCCTGTTATTAGAAGTAATGTTTTAAGCCTAGTTTTTGATGCCTTCATATAGCTATATAGCAATAGGCTATATTATGTAAGGATTTGTCTCAAATTGTACCTGATTCCAGGTAATAATAAGTGATTAATTATTTGTGTTGCTTCTGTATGGCAGTTTTTTTTAACCATTCAGTCTAACCACAATAAGTATACAATTTCTGGTCCTCTTATTAATCTGATCTTCTATAGACAACTATGGTTTTGCATGCCAAGAACCATGGCTTCCTGACTGTAGTCCCAGATAAATGCCTATAAAGGAGTAGTGGGCAACATACAAAATTACCAAGTGGACTGTGCAAAAAGAACTTAAAGGCACCAAAACTCTTTATGATACAACTCTTATATTTGTTTTTAAATTGACCTCTTACAACTCTCCTGTAAGCACATTATTTTTCAGTTGTAGAATAATTCAATTCTTCAAATATGCTATGCTTTGTGTGTGTGTGTGTGTGTGTGTGTGTGTGTGTGTGTGTGTTGTGTGTGTGTGTGCATGCACACACGTACGTGTGTGCAGGTGTGTGTTACTAGTTACTAGGGATTGTACCCTGGGGAATTTTACCTCTGAGCCATACCCCCAGCCCTTTTAAAATTTTTGTTTGTTTTTGAAACATGGTCTCCCTGGATCACTGAGAGTCTCACTACTTGAAGAGGCTTCCCTCAAACTTGCAATCTTCTTGTCTCAACCTCCCAAGTACTGGCATTACAGGCATGCACCACTTAATTGGCTCTTTTTTCTTTACTCCTTTTCTTTTTCCTCTGATACTAGGGATTGAACCCAGGGGACTTCTACTTGTGAGCTATACCTCAGCTCTTTTTATTTTTAATCTTGAAGCAGTTGTCTCACTATGTTGCTGAGTCTGGCCTTGAACCAGCAATCCTCCTGTTTTAGCTTCTCAAGCGCTGGGATTACAGGTGGAATTAATCATACCTGACTATAAACTGTATCTTTTGTCTGAAAGGTTACTTTACCTCTTTTTACCTGTTAAACTCCAGCTTCTATTTTCTTATTCTTGCTTTACCTTCTTTATAAAGTGTGCCTTGATGATCCAAATCAGAAACGACATTTTAAATCCCCTATTATTGGATTGGACTTATAACAGTTGTAAATTATGTTACATTGTGTTACACACTTTATGCTATATGATACACTATTTATAATAAATATAATAATTTTAGCAAATTTGACTCCTTTATTTGACTTTACACAACCTACATCTTGTCTTAGCAAATATCTAAACAAATACAACAAAGTTTCAATACACTGTGAATAAAAAGACAAATGTACTGATAATCATTTTTTCTTGGAAATACTAATTTGTAATTTCATTGTAAAACCACTACGTCGACAGAAAACATGTTAATTTACAAGTGTTTTTTCAAATCATGCAAAAATTTTTCTATCTTATCTTAAATATTACCCTTTTCTTTACTGTCCTCACCTTCTGGTAGAGGAGATGACCTAGAATTAGTTGGCATCCTGTTGTAATTTAATTTTACTGACTACTGCTTACTCTACTGCCTTTTTCTTTGAAGCATATTTTCCACCTTCAACAAAACTTCAGGTCCTATCCTTTGTAAGTTGTTATCATCCAAAAACATTTGACCAAATATCTCCCTAAGGCAAAGGCTAATACGTGTCCTTGGAAAGCATTTCCCTAGATTTTTATGGCTTCCCTTTTCTTCTACTATGTGAGAGACCACAAAGGCTATAGAAGGATATAAGTGAGGAGAAGACAAGGAAACATACTCTGGGAGAAGAGAAAAGAAACACAGTGATCAAAGGAATGTGATTAATGTTCAGTGACAGAGGCTCAGCAACCCAGTCATGGTCTGAAGTGTGCTGTGTCCGTGGCAATTCTGGACATGTATAAAATGATTGTTTACTTTAGACCTTCTGTTACTGGATTAATACACTTACATCACTGAAAACATCATGTCAGGCTAAAACAGTGCTGTAATAAAATACAATCTTTCCCAATCCCATCCTGCATTTTCACAGTGCTCCTTCTCCAAATCTCCTTTTATATCTTTGCCTAATTATTTTCCTCTGGCATCTACCACCTCAGTACTTCTGCGTGACTTCCATGTACTTTTATCTTTAAATCAATCAAATAAAATAATCTGTAGATTTTTTATAAGATCAAGCTGTCTTCCTGTGTCAGCACTCTCATTCCCCTCTCCCATTCTTTCAATAGAGTGTGGTTACAACTTTTGGTTAAAAATTCATTTTTTTACATTATCATGCTATTATTCTAAATAGCTAGTTGTTCAAAATTGATCACTGAGTTGAGATTTTATTGTAATTTTTAAAATTTCTTAAGCTTACAATAACTGTATTTTTGTACTTGTTTAATTTTTATTGGATCTAATTGCTAATTCTCTCTATATTCCAAATGCCTCTAGATATGTTTTCCCACAAAGTCAGTCAAATCAAGCAATCTATTGGTTTAACTTTGTGCAGCTTGTATACTTTGTTTAGCTTTGCATATTATGTGAAATTATACATATATGTGTATATAGAACATATAATTATATATCACAAATATATGTATATTAAACTCCTGCCAGAATATATACCCACCACACATATAACTACAACTGAAGCCATTCACTGTTTCCTATCTGGACTAGTTGTTCTCTTAGATCTGCTACTTAGAATTTACCTTTGGTTTTATGTTAAGAAACATGTTTCTCAAGAAAAAAAAATATTTATTCAATCTTATTATGTCTTCCTTTTCCTAATTTACTTTCTTTTTGGGTGGAGCATATCCTGTAGCAGCTTCTAAAAGATGATACGGAAAAAAAGAGAAGAGAAAAAGATGATATAACAACAAAACTTTCAACATGAAGGTCCTTTGTATACTCATTTATCTCCTGTCCGGCTGCTTCAATGTGATGCTGATTATGTGTGGTAAAGAGTTATAATCAAGAAACTGTTCTTTCAACATGCTTTGGATAATCCCTTAACTTTGTCTTCATCTCTTCCTTCTTCCTTCTCTTTCATTTTTCTTCTCATTTCTTGTTTTCTTCTCGTTTCTTTTTTCTTCTCATTTCTTTTTTTGTATAGAATTTCATATCTCTTTCTCAAATTTCTTACAATTGAGGAACACATCTTTTTGAGAAATGGAGCATGAGAAAGAATATTTTTGAGGACTTTGTTGTCTAGTGTCTTACTTTTGATGACTTACAGCCTGTGTTTTTTCCATGGTATTATTGTTTACTTGGTCTCTTTTGTTCTATTCAAATATTTTCACAAATATCAAGAAACCCTTGGTTGATCCTGTTGAATAGGGGAAGATAAAAGTTGATTGGAAGTACTGACTACGTGAGTAGATATATCACTTTGAGCCTTGGTAAAGGGTTATCTTGTTGTCTATTTGCTGGAGAAACTCTGGCTACTAAAACTTAATATCTTTCCCTTGAGCTCTCAGATCCACTAGAGAGAAGTGCTCAGTTTTCTTGTGTAGAAGAAAATAAAACCAAAAATACTCACTCCTGCCTTTCCTGTAATGAGACTGAGCAAGAAATCTCAGCAATCAGCATTCAAAAGGTAGAAAGAGGTATTTGTTTAATCCCTTTATTTGGTAGAGAACACTGGCATTTCTCAAATGAGATACTTTCTTTAACCCTCATTGTGGAACAAAAGTGAGTTTTTAGCTGAGAAGAGTGACAAGTTGGGTCCCTCCCCCTTCCCCGCAGGAGGCGGAACCCTGGAGAAGGAGGAGGATACTCTGCTAGGCAGGCAGGCAAAGCAGTGTTCCCAGCGTAGTCCCACCCCCAGGACATATACCTTAAAAAGAGAGGCATTTTTCCCTCTAGCCTCAGATGGGCACGCAAGTCTTCGGGACTGTCCAAACCCTATCCCTGAGAGGACCACAATAAATCTGGCACTGCACTCCCTGGTCTCTCTCTTCTCTTTACCCCACAAACCTAACATCTGGTGCCAACCCCGGGACAATTAATTTTTAATTTTAATTTAATTTAATTTAAAAAAATTATTTTCTCTTCTTGTTCTTTTTCTTTTTTTAAATTCCCTGCCGCTGCCACTGCCTCTCCATGCTTTGTGTGGCCTTGGCAGAAACCTCTGGGACAGTGCCCGCCTCAACCGCTGCTTTTTCAGTAGACCACCATGCCGCCACCCCAGAACCTCAGCCACTCTGGAACCACCGCTGCCCCACCGCCTCCACCCACAAACTGCCGCCGCTGCCCCATGCTCTCCTGGACCAGAAACCGGGAGTCACCCTTTTCCTGCCCCACATCCTGTGGCCAAGGCTCTGCACCGCTCCGCCTAGGCCCAACCTTCAGCTGACCCAGACAAGCGACTGGGTTCCTTTCCCTGCTCCCTCTGCCTGTGCTTCCTCCACCCCAGTGTCCCGCCCTCCCCCACCACACCTGTACCACCCAGAAGCCGCCTAAAAGACCACCACTCTCTCTGGCCCCAGCATCCTGCTTCCCGGGCTCAAACCTTCCTCAGCTTCAGCCTGGACACCTGGACTCGTGCCCTCCCTCCCAACCTTATTGGACTCTTGCGCATTGCTGGGACTCCGGCCCAGACTCAGGACCACCACCGAGTTTCAGCCTGGACTCTAGACCTCCCAACCTACCCTGGCCCTGACTCTGGCCATCCTGCCTCCCCGGTCAGAGCCACAGGGGTGCACACCACGTGGCCCATCCTCAGTGTCTGGCAGGCTCCTGACAGCCATTTATTTTTTTCATTCTGTGGACTCTGTAACCAAGCCATACAACAAGTAGTTCGCCCCGAGAGCCACTGGCCATCTTACCACCCATCCAGACGCTTCTCCTAGGATCAGCCAGCACCGATCTTGACTTCCATACAGCTCAGAGACTTCCATTCGGCCCAGAGAGCCAGCCATCATCTTAGATACCACCCAGCCAAGCCCCGGCAGCCATCTTAAATCTCATCCAGCCCTGATTCCACCCAAAAACTCCACAGCATGCCCTCCCGGCTCTGCAGACTCTCAGCACGTTGGTTCCAGTCAGCACTGGCTGATAACACTACACTGTGGTAAGCTTCCCCTTCTTTGGGCAAGTGGGTTCCGGTTTTTAGCCTCTTCCAGAATTGGGCTTGTGGCTGTTAAATAAACCCAAATATTTGGTGCCTAAGTTTTCTGGGGTAGCCAGGCTGCTCAACAGTTGTGTAAAGGGAACGGAGACATCCTTCTCTAACACAACCACGTTGTTTCTGGACATTAGGCAGGGTCTTCGGATGTCAAATTCCTGTTTTTGTCCTCGCTTGCTGAGCAGTCATGGAGGGAAGCCAGCCATCAAAGATAGACTCCCTGTCCGTACTAGGACATGTTCTGGTTAATCTCCAGACTCTAGGTTTATCCGGGGAACTGTGCCCTGAGCGGCTCATATTTTTCTGCACAAAGGTCTGGCCCACTTATGAGTTGAGTAATGGTTCTCGATGGCCTGAGATGGATACGTTAGATCTTAAAATGTTGACTGATCTCAGTAACTTTTGCAAAAGGGCAGGTCAATGGTCAGAGGTTCTGTATGTACAGACTTTTCTATGTATGTGTTCCCTTTTACCTTTCCTGGCTCTACTGCTTGAGTCATGTTGGCTGGGGATTCCCGCCAGCTACAGCCACCATCTTGGTCACCACATGCCAACTCACAGGTGCCACCTGGTGGACTTTCTGGTCACAGACCTGCTATTCTGCCGACTCAGCGGTCCCATTTGGGGATGACATGTTGATGCCAGAGTCTGACCCAGCTGGGTTACAGGCCCCATTTCCTGACAACCCTGACCCACAAGACCTCTCCTTACCATCACAGTTGTCATCATAATCTAGGGCAGCCACCCACTCTAACCCACTCCTTTCTCTCCCGCCTTCTTCCCTTAAGGGATCAACCCTTACCTCCCCCTTACCTACCCCTGTAGGTCACTGTACCCATTCCAGAGACCTCCCCTTTTCTCTTGGCTCTGCTTTGTGAGGTGACTGTTGCAGAAGGTGTGGTCTGTGTCCATGTTCCTTTTTTCCCTTCCTGACCTTTCTCAACTTGAAAAGAGACTGGATTATTTTGCCACCAATCCCTCTGGTTTTATTAAGGAATTCCAACATATTGTACAAGCATATGATTTAACTTGGGGGGATCTTCATGTCATTTTAACCTCTTCTTTAACTCCAGAAGAATGAGATTGTATTCTTAAGGCTGCCAGGGAAGGGGCCAACCAGGCTCAACTAACCAATCCACAGCTCCCTACCAGAATAGCTGCAGTTCCTTTTGAGGATCTCCACTGGGATGATAATGACAGGGGTGAGGGAATAAAAAAGAGAAATCATATGATACTATGCCTTCTTGATGGCATGTGAGATGCCTCCCTCAAAGTGGTTAATTATGATAATCGTAAGGAAATCACTCAAGGTCGAAATGAAAACCCAGCAGTTTTTCTTAATTGCTTACAGGAGGATTTCACCCTCTATACCTGCTTAGATCTGTCTTTTGAGGCAGGCTCAGTAGTATTGGCAAACCATTTTATTGGGCAATCAGACCCTGATATTCAGAGAGAATTAAGAAAGGCTGAGAATGGTCCTCAAACCTGATCTGAGATTTGGTGAACATGGCATTTAAAGTTTTTAATTCCAGAGAGGAACAGGAGGTAGTGGAATGTACACTCTGATTTTGCCAGATAGCAGATTTACAGTCCCAATCCCTGGTAGCAGTCCTACAGCCAGCTGAGGATGGTCAGCCCTCAGGGTGACAAGTGCCACCTAGGGGGGGGGGGACTGCAACAACAGTAGCCACCTCCAGGAGCCTGTTTCAAGTGTGGACTCACTGGTCACTGGGCATGTGGTTGTCTAGTGCTGATGTCCACTGACCAGGCTGTGCCCAGCGTGTGGCCAGGAGGGACAGTGGAAAAGTGAGTGCCCTTGGAATAGAAGTGAGTCTCAGGTGCCTCAACACAGGGGAATCACTCTTCCAGACCAGGCCCCGCCATTGTCCCTACTCAGCCTGGCTGAAGATTGACACTCCCCGGCCTCGGCCTCCTGTATTACTCAAGCTGAGCTCAGAGTAATTCTTCAGGTAGTGGGTAAGCCAATCTCCTTCTTGATTGATACTGTAGCTACCTACTCTGTACTCCCTTCCTTCTCAGGACCTGGTTTCCCTTCCCAAATCTCCATTCAGGGGATTGATGGCATGCTCTCTTGCCCAAGTACTACAGGCCCCCTTTTATGCCATTGGAGACCTTTATGATTAGCCATCCATTCCTGATTATCCCTTCATGTTCTACTCCCCTTTTAGGTAGAGACTTTTGTGTGTGTGTGTGTGGTACTGGGGTTCCTGGAAATTCTTCTCCTCTGGGCAACACTCCCAGCTGGCTTCAAATCTGCGTGATTCTCCTGTCTCTGCCTCCCAAGCACGGGGATTACAAGCATGCACCACCACGCCCGGCAGGTAGAGACTTTTTAACCAAAATTGGGGCTGAACTTTCATTTAATTTCCCCATGGCTACTGTTTCCTCTAATATACTTTTAATGACTTCAGCTACAGTTGATGACCAGGAAGCCAAAGCTCTCATTCCAATAGATTTGGTTGACCGTATTGTATGGGATACCAGCACCTCAGTTGTGGCGACCCACCACACCCCAGTCCAGATTGTCCTATGTGACCTCACTATTTTCCCTGCCTGCTCCCAGTTTCCCACATCCCTCCTTCACCGACATGGGCTTAAACACATTATTTTTTGTCTTCTGGCCCAGGGACTGCTTATCCCTACTAATGCCCCTTATAATACCCCCATTCTGCCAGTTAAAAAGCCTAATGGGACTTATCGTTTAGTCCCAGATCTCTGTTTAATTAATGATGCGGTGGTCCCAACCACCCAGTTGTCCCTAATCTCTATACCCTCTTATCTCAGCTTCCCCCCAATATCACACACTTTTCAGCCCTCGACTTAAAAGACGTATTTCATACAATTTCTCTACATCCTGAGTCATACCCACTTTTTGCCTTCACTTGGGAGGACCCTGATACCCAGGTTGCTCAACAACTAACCTGGACCATCCTCTTCCAGGGTTTTCAAGATAGCCCACACATCTTTGGAAAAGGCTCTAGCACAGGACCTCCTCCAGTGCCCCTTGGAGCCTACTTCTCTGTTACAATATGTGGATGACCTTTTACTTTGTAGTCTCTCCCTGGAAGTGTCCAAAGGCCACACTACTCTTCTTAATTTTCTTAGAAGCAGGGGTTACAGAGTGGCCTCACATGCAGCCCAGTTATCAGTGCCTGAGGTGCAGTATCTAGGCCTACATCTCACCCCAAACACCTGAGTACTAACTGTTGACCGGGTCAAGGCCTTATGAGACTTCCAGCCGCATACCTCAGCTGACCAGATCCAATCTTTCATGGGTTTTGTAGGATTTTTCTGGCATTGGATCCCCAACTTTGACATTCTAGCTAAGCCACTACATGAGGCAATTCAGGAAACCCTGGTTTCCCCCCTCACTTTGCCCTGCTGTGTCTCCCCAAGGAGGACTTTGTCCCTCATTTCCTACCCACCAAATGAGAGGATACTTGCCAGGAAAGGACTGGCAAATGAACTTCACCCATATACCGCCTCACAAAAAATTTAAATATCTTCTTACCATGGTCGATACCCTAACAGGTTGGGTAGAGGCTTTTCCCTCAAAGGACAAGACAGCCAGCACAGTGGCTGATGTTCTATGTTCGAAGATCATCTCTCGGTTTGGACTCCTTTATTCCTTACAATCTGATAATGGACCAGCTTTTATTTCTAAGGTTATTCAACAGGGGGCACAAGCTCTTGGCATTTCATGGAACCACCACATCCCATATCGACTCCAGTCATCAGGAAATGTAGAAAAAAATGAATGTGATTCTTAAGAACCACCTAACAAAATTCTCTCTAGAGCTGCGAGTGTCATGGCCTGAACTCCTGCCACTAGCTCTGGCCTGTGTGAGGGCCACCCCTCAAAGCCCCACCTTTATGAACCCCTTTGAATTGCTATACAGTCGCCCTTTCCTGCTTAATCACACTCTCCCTTCAGATTCCCCTCCTTTGTCTTCCTATCTTCCTTGTCTTTTCTCAGGCACCTTCTTAGGGAACATGCTGAATGGTATCTTCCCAACCCAGGACTGAAGAAGCAGCTCCACACCCTGCAGTCAAGGCCCTTAAGCCAGAGGATCAAGTCCTCCTCGAGTCGCTTCCACCAAAACATCTCCAACCACGGTGGACTGGGCCCTTCACAGTGATCCTCACCACACTACCGCAGCCAAACTGCTGGGGGACCCCAATTGGCATCTTCTTACCCAGCTATAAAGGGCTCCATTACAACAGTCCCATGACAAATTCTCTTGCACAGTGTTGGGGCCTACTAAGCTTCGTTTTTTGCGGCGTAATTCTCTTTGATATTTTTATTTTAGCAGGTCCACTTGTTTACATACTACGGTGCTCTCACTCTTCGGATGCCATACTGCCATAACTCCTTGTCTGCTAAAGTCTCTTCGAGCACATATCACCAAGCTGTCCAGGGTAACCTCTGACTCATGCCGCAGCTATATTCCCACCTACCCACTCCTGGAGGACCCGACCTCTCCCAGCCAAGGGGCCCCCTTACAACGCCCCTTGATAGCAGGAAATAGTTTAAGATTTGAATCACTGCCCATTATCACCAAAAGGCTGGGATGACACGTCGTCGGGTCCCTCTCCCCTTTCCTGCAGGAGGCGGGATCCTGGAGGAGGAGGACAGTCTGCTAGGCAGGCAGGCCGGCAGTATCGCGAGGCAGGTGATATTGAAAAGCAGGTGATATTGTGAGAGAAGCGGCATTCCCACGTGTAGTCCCACCCCCAAGACGTATACCTTAAAAAAAGAGGCATTTTCTCTCTAACCTCGAATGGGCACGCAGATCTTCAGGATTGTCCAGACCCCATCCCCAAGAGGACCACAATAAACCTGGCTCCACACTCCCTGGTCTCGTATTTTTACCGCGCAAACCCTAACAAAGAGAAGATGCCCAATGTAATGCTCTAACAAGAGCCAAGCCAAAATTGTTTAATGCTCCTACTGGGTTTTTCAGTAAGTTAAAGTCACATCCTGCCTACCCTATAGTATATGTAGCAAGCAAATGCCAGCATCCTGCTTACCCTATAGTTAACATCCTGGAATACTGAGCTCCACTAACATCAATAGAGGGTATTAGATGTAACAAACATAGACCAATATCCTGCTTACATCCTAACACATTAGACCCACTACAGAAATGTTGCAGTTTTGTCAAAGTTATAATTTTATCAGAGTTTTATTTCCCCTTCCCTCAGCCACCTGTGGGTGACTTTTGCCTATAAAAAAAAAAAAAAAAAAAAAAAACCCTTGTAAGTTCAGCTCTTGGTTGCAGTTCTGGACTGAGTGCCGGACTGCACCCCAGCCTGGCTAGCCTCCCTAGCCTGGCTAGTCTGTTGTTGTCCCTAGCCTGGCTAGTCTGTTTTTTCAGTGGTTAAATAAACTAATCTTCCAAATTCAGTTGGTGCTCTCTTTCTCCATTCCTTTGACATCGGCCTGGGCACAACACCCAAAGGCAGGGAAAGGTAGAATCTGGAGCAGCTAACCTTTCCTCATAAATAGTTTAGTCCTTTATTCAACTTACTTCACCCACTTTTCACAGGAACGTGGGGGACTTTCACTCTCCAAGCATCCTGGACACTGTGCAATCTATTTTGGGTGTGTTCTCTACTTATATCTGTGTAATTTTTATTAGCTTCTCAGGTCTACTATGCTGATTACTGAATGTTCTCTTACTTTTAGCTTCTCAAGTGTTGCTGTTGTTACTCTTCTTATCTTCCCTTTTTCTAGATCTTTGAAGAAAGGGATCAGAAAAACATCTATTTTGTATGGTTTAAGTAAGCCAGGTGGGTGTGGTGGCACATGCTTATAGTTCTGGAACTTGGGAGGCTAAGACAAAAGACTCACATATTCGAGGACAGCCTCAGCAAGAAATGAGACCCTCAGCAATCTAATGAAACCCTATTTCAAAATAGTTAACATCCTGGAATACTGAGCCCCACTAACATCAATAGAGGGTATTAATAGGGATTAAGAGGGTAATAAAATAGGAATGAAGGTGTGGTTTGGAGGTAGAATGTCCCTGGATTCAATCCCCAGTGTAAATAAATAGATTAATTACTTAATCAATTAATGAAAAAAGGTTTAAGTAGGACTTTGGAGGGAAGGAAAATATATACTTATGTTTAAACTATCACTTGATCTAAAAATGTAAAAGACTTTAGATGTGTGTCACACATATTTCAATAGTTTAGATGTGTGTCAGAAAAGATATATAAAGAATTCTTGGGTAAAATATATTCTAAGTGTAATGGTCCAATGATAAATGTTCAAAGCAAACAAATAATTTTAAGAAATATTTTTTCCTGCCCTTGAACTGTTTGCTTATTTCTTTTCTTGATTCAGCTTTTTTTTTTTTCTTTTGAAATACCCGTCACCAATGTTTCCGTCACCTCTAGACTGAACACTATATTTAATATCCTGTCTTATAGACCCAGCATTACCCCTGGAAAAATTTGGACTCCATTTCCCTCTAAATAAGGCAAAATGACCTCAAAGACTTACTTTAAAAGTATTTTCATGATACCTTTATGTAAGCCGGGCGTGGTGGCACACGCTTGTAATCCCCGCACTTGGGAGGCGGAGAAAGGAGGATCGCGCAGGTTCGAAGCCAGCCATGCTGGTGTAAGAGACCCTGTTTCAAAAATATATAATAGGTCTGGGAGTGTAGCCCGGAGGAAGGAGGGCTTTCAGGAACCCCAGTACCACCAAAAATAATAATAATAATAATAATAATAATAATACCTTTATGTAAGAAAATCTTCCCTACCACCTCATGGTAAGTAAGCTAATAAATGTTTCCTTGATGTATATGCACATTTTTGAAAGAGCAAGATTTAATTATTTTAATATTTAAAATTCTGATAATTTCTCTATTCACTGGTGATTTCAAAACAAAGGTCTTCCCTTGTCACTTGGCTACTGCTACTGAAAATGTCCTTTTCTGTTTAAAAGATGATTATTAAGAGTAAACGATAAATATAAAAAGGATTAGTTTATGCTTTAGGCTTTCTTCATGATTCATGAGAAAATTTAAAGAGTTTGGGAAAAAGAGAAGTATTGGAAAGATTCTAGATCAACTCTAAAATATTTGATCTTAGAAACAAATTCTTTTAATATTTTTGTTCATAAAACTCTCAGAAAACAGGGTAGAAAATGTATAACAAAGCAAAACAAAGTTTCTGTAATGCTAGTTATAGAAAAGTGTCTGAGTGCAAAAATATTTTCTGAAACTCCTTTTCTAAACAAAGCGCTGCTTTAGATACTATGGCAGGAGAGAGAAAAAATGAAAATAACAAAATCTCTAAAAAGCTTAGATATTATGAGAAAAAATAAAACAAGCCCACATAAACTAAAAACTTTCTTTGAAAATTTGCAAAAGAATGTGATCAGTTCTGATATTAATGACACTGGCACACTTCTGGAGGTAAATGGAGGTAATGCTGATTATTCTGGGGGATCATCTTAAGTGAAACAAGATGCAGGAAGAGGACAAAGGCTTTCTATGGTGGGCAAGTTTTGTGTCTTGGTGAGGTCAGGAAAGAAAGAGATGGGGAAGGTGAAATTAAAAGTGGACAATGGAATTCTATTCAGCCATAAAGAAGAACAAAATTATATCATTTGCAAGAAGATGGAAAGCCCTGGAGAACATTATGTTAAGTGAGATCAGCCAAGCACAGAAGGAGAAGGTACATATGTTTCCTCTAATATGCCCAAACTAGGAAACACAGAGGATACCAGTGGGACTCCAGATAATGGAGGGGAAATATCAGCAAAGTTTGAATGGAAAGATAGGAGAGGAGGAAGGCTTATCTAGATTAATGAGGGTCTACATCTGAACATGTGTAAAATTATGAATAAGACATGGTTAACCTGGACAACCATTGGTGGGAGGGGGAAAGGGAAAACAGGGGTACGGGGGAGAGGGCACCAAATATAGTTTACATGTATACTATTTATGTTCAATAAAAAAATTGTTAAAAGAAAAAAACAAAACAAAACATAAAGTGGAAAGAAATGCATGGACAATACTATGGCGAGGAATGGTAAATATGTGTATTGTTTTAGGTTTAAACATATATGCTGCTAAAAAAATCATGAAAGACCAGAAGGCTATAAATTTAGAAATGTCTATGTTTAAGATCTTCATTCTTCATAGTGACAAGATGTGTTGAAACTCTAATTTGTGAAGATTGTTCTGCCAGGAAGTGTAGATGGGCTATAAAATAGAGGTTGAGGTAGGCAAGAAATGATGACTCAATTCAGGGTAGTAGTGTCAAGAAGAGATCAGATGCTAAAGATAATGTTGAAGTAGGATTCATAGTCCTGGCAAAGTCTCAGAGGGCTTATGAGGCAAAGAGAAAAGCAGAAGGCCAAGGGTGTGTAGACTTTTAATGAACAGGTAACCAGAATAAAGGTTAACACCATATAGGTATACATAAGTAAACACACAAGAATAAGTTTAAAATTTTAGACACTGTGTAAAATGTGTTCAAACTCTAATGTCTAGAAATAAACATTTTACTGAGGGCTGACTAAACCATGTACTCTACCAGTTTTGGAGATAGGCGAGGAATGAAAAATGAATAGTCCTATCATCAAGGAGTTCTTTATAAAAAGTTTTGATGACAGAATAATTATTAGTCATGAATATTGGGACCAAGCTAAATAAGAGAAGGAATGAGGAAGATGTCATTTAGTAATAAATATGTAATTTACCTTTGAAGAAATAGGTTCAGTGGAGTTATAAGGAGTGCAAAAAAAATTATAAAGAGGACATCAGAAAAGAAAGAGATTACAAATTTTTCTTTTTAGAAATAGAAAACAAAGGAAGGGAGTGGAGGAGAGCCTTAATGGCAAATTGGGGTAACTAACTTCAAAATGTAGCAGAGAATATAAAAACTGGGTTGAAGCCAAGCCCATTCAAATATTTTAAAATATATTTAAAATATACAAACATTACCATTCACCTTACTAATTAATACTTTTGTTCCTATAGCGTGCTAGGTGTGTTACTAGGTTCTCTGTAAACTTAGATTCATTTTTCTTCTTCACAAGTGATTTTAAATGTAGATTTTAATATGGGCAAAATCACATAACATGCATATCTACATTCCTATAAATATATTTTGATATTAAATTATTAAATAAAATAATGTACATAAGTAAAACAAATTCCCTACTGAGTTGGATTGGCATTTCTAGCTTTTCTTTTATTTTTATAAAAACAAGAATAATTTTACTCTTGGATCAGCCTGATACATATATTTTTATTCTTAATTGCATTATACAAATAAAATTAATCTTTTGTTTAAAAGCCTTTTTCAATTAGAAACAGACTATATTGTTGGTAAGCTAAACCTAGTAGGTTCTTTGACATGATGCAAAAGCCTAACAACTATAATCTGCAAGTTTTCTTTTTTTTTAACATTTTATTGGTTCATTGTAGTCAGACTTCTCAATGGAGTACATGATAGTGGAGGCATACATTCACACATCACCCTTATCCAATTCCCACCCCATTCACTCCCCCTCCTTCCTTCTCCTGTTTGGCTTAGTGAGTGACTTTGATATGTTTGTTAATGCACATCATAAATACTTGAGAATTTTCCTCTTTCCCCCTCTGAAACCCTCAGGTCACCTTATTCGCTCATCTATAGTATCTCCTTCTTCATCTAGAGTTCCTCTTATGACCCATTTTCTCTCTAGCTTTTGCATATTAGGGAAAGCATCCAATTTCTTATTTTTTGTGTCCATCTATTTCCCTATAAATTATGTAATTGTGTTTTTCTTTATGGTTGAATAAAATTTCAATGTGTACATAACTCATAGTTTTCTAATCCATTCATCTGTTGATGAACATCTTGGCTGGTTCCATAGTTTGGCAATTGTGAATATGTGCAGCTATGACCATAGATACACATGCATTAGTTTGGTAGTTTGTTTTCTATTCTCTTGGGTAGATTCCCAGAAGTGGTATTGCTGGATCATATGTAGGTCTTCTTTTAAATTTTTGATAGATCTCAGGAATTTTTCCCTAGATCCAGAACACAAAAACTTTTCTACTTCAGGCAAGTTTCTCTATGATCATTATAGTGACCCTGCCTCAGAAGTCCTCTTTTGCATGTGGATTAATTTATAAGATTACATATCACGAGATGATATGTGCATATATGAATGTATCACATTTAATCTCATTTTAATGTATCAATACGGTGTACCAATAAAAAAGTAAAAAAAGAACAAAATTCTAAGATTAACTTCTTGCTATACAAATGTACCTTGCTCTTGAAAAACAAGAACATCCTTTTACTTTATTCCCAGTATAAATTTCGGATTCTTCCTAAAACTCAGATGGCTTTTAAAACTATTGATATATGTATTTTAACCAATTTTCATAAAATTTTGTTTAGCACTCGAATATATCAACTATTAGATATTCTCAGAAGGAAATTTAACAGTTGATTCTATGTCTATAATATCTAATTAAGTTTTTAAAATATATAACTGTTTATCTTTACTTTTGGTTTCTTTCTGTTAGTTCTCTGTTAATGACCTCCCTTTACCATAACTCTATAGTTATTATTATATATTAATAATAATAATAATAATAATAATGAAAATAATAATTATATTCTTTTGGTACTGGGACTCTAACCCAGGGTCATCCTACTTCTGAGCTATATCCCAACCCCTTGTTTTAATTTTGTCTCTTAATTGTTGAGACTGGTCTTGAACCTGTGATCTACAATTATGCTATGCCATACCAGCTTTATAATTCTGTTATTAAAAGAGAAATTAGGCTATGGCTCAACCTAAGTCGTAGAGCCTGTGCTTGTCCTGTTTAAGGCCCTGAATTCCATCTGCAACACAAATACCAGAAAGAAAGAAAGAAAAAGAAGGAAGGAAAGAAAGAAGGAAGGAAGGAAGGAAGGAAGGAAGGGAGGGAGGGAGGGAGGGAGGGGTCAAGGAAAAAGTCCTTAAATGAGATTCTGTCACAAATTTGATATAAAAATTAATTATTTTAATTTATTTTACCTAGACAGTCATGATGTATGAATTTAAATAATAAACTCACCTATAAAAAGTTACCTTTCATCCTTTTCAAGGGCTCATAAAAATTTTAACATATCCCATTCCATAGGCACTTGCCTAAAATATAACTAATGTGCTGATGTATGCATCCAGGTAGGTGTTATACCACTGTCCAATTGATGAAACCAGTTCAATATACTTGCTAATTCAAGCAAACACACAGGAAGCTTTTGCCTAAATTACTCAAACATTTCCATTTTCTGTCCATAATGATTAGAAAAACAAAGACAGTAAAGACCACTGCTATAGATTATATCCTACGTAGTCTCCATAAATGTAAGTAAATCATTCACTGAGTAAAATCACATTGTCTATGAACCATTTTTCTGTTCTCTTATTTATTGACAGTTTTTTTAATTACAACACAATGAATTGATTGATGGTAAATACAGAAGATGCAATAGTATAAAAAGCCATTTAACCTTTCCCTAGGTTAAGACACTTAGAGCAGACAAAAACTGCCCCACCCCTACTCCCCTTCTCGAATGGAAACAAAATAAATATAAATTAATAAATACAAAACAAATCACTGCACAGCCCTTAACTCTTTGATTGCCATGGCAAGAACCATGCTGATGATTCTAGCGAGTGACATTTGTGTGGTTAAAGGTTGCCGCAGCAGTCAAAGGGTTATAGCATTGTAAACATAAGTACTTTGTGAAAATGTTCAGTCATGTTAATGGTCTATAGCAATAAGATTAATAGCATGACCCCTTGACCTTTAATGACGCAACATTATAAGGAGTTAGAGATAATAGCTTGGTGAGCTGTTACATAGACTAGTCAACCATTTTATTTAACAATGTGCTATGAGGGCTTGATTTACTAATAAAAGACAACTTGTGAATAAACACTGTTCAATGCACTGGTCAATAAAATCAATGAAAAAATTAATTTAAGCACCACAAAATTTTGCCTGATAATATCTGACAGTCATAATACACTTTAGCACCATTTATTTAGCCTTATATTTGCACACAAACAAGCTTTGTGTTTGTCGGTAGAAGCTATCTGAAAAAAAAAGATATATATGTGTATATATATATATATATATATATATATATATATATATATATGCGCCAGATTTAAGGTGGTATAAATGTATAGAATCCTGTGTGGGCAAAAAAAAAATACAACTTGCCAATCTTAAAATTCATTTGGCAAATAAATGTGCTATTTATTCCATACCTTGTACATAGAAGACTAAATATTTTCAAAAACTTAATGAAACAGGGTATGGTGGAATGTGAGCAGTCCATAACTGCAAATATTAGGGGGAATTAAAATAAAGGGAAGGTTCTTTTCAGACAACAACAAGATAATGTCCTAAAGTTTTAATTTTCTGGCATTTCTCTCTGCTTCACAGTTTAATGTTATTTAAATAAGGTTGGCATTAATTTCAATTATTTTAATTTCCCACAACCACAACATAGAAAGGAAAAAAATGGTTTTCATAAGAAACTATAAAATGTGTATCATTTACCCAAGAGACAACTATTCCTTTGCATTTGCTTTGCATCTCATTTGGACTCTGAAAGATCAATAACTATGTAATTTTTTAAAAAATATATGGTATTTGTTTGACAAACTAAGTTCATGGGAGCTTTTTCCTTTTAACCTATCTAGTAAATATATATACACACACATGTATATATATCATATATGCTATATATTTCCAAATCTATATTACCAGATAGCTTATATGGATGTCACAAATCTGCATTCATTATCATACTGATCCACTCTTGGAATCAATATAATGTTAATACATGTATACAAGTTATGTCACTACACTGATGAAGCAGGCAAATTTCTCGATGTCAATAATATTTGATTCTTTTTAAAAAACCATCAACAAACTATGAACTAATTAGATTTTGTTTTTTGTTAAAAAATTAAGTGTATTAAAAGTTATATCAGAGCAAAATTGAACTAGTAAACTCCATATATCCCCTCCTATAATATAAAACAAGATATATTTATTTAGAATTAGATACCTAAAAAAAATTCAAGACTTTTAAGCTTGAAGCAAATTTTTATGGCCAAGTCTCTAAAACCCCTGAAAATAGAGGTCCACAATAGAAATGCTGATGCAGTCAAAACCAGTGCAGCAAAATGCTGCTGCTGTAATACCCCCAATTCTTTTATTCTACCTCTTTCTATTATCTATGTCATTTGCACTTAAAAGGAAATAGACCAAAGGATCAAGGCTTTCGGCATTCATGTCTCCAATGTGTACCTTAAACAGAACACTATATTGTGGCATTTATGTTACTGTATAAGTATTTAAGATACATTCTGCAAAAACAAATTTTTCTAGCTGTTTTATCAACAGACAACAGCCATTATGCTCAGCATTTCACTTTTCTCAGGGGAATATAGATATATAAAAAGTTAGAAGTCAATGAAAGTGGTTGGGATGTGTGTGAAATTTACAAGGACTGTCCTTGCATGAGATCTGTAAAGGAAAATGCCGAGAAAAAGAGATATATTTCCTGGGCACCACCTTCGATGTAGAATGCTGCTCAATTCAGGTTTTCACAAAGAGAAAGAAAAAAAAAATCAAACCTGTAACCACAACAGCAAGAAAAAGTAGTGGGGAATAAAAGGGGTGAAGGATGAAAGTGGAAACTGAAAGAAAATATGGGCAGAGGCTACAAAAGACAATACAATATGAAATATCCCTTCCAACTATCTTCTTTTGGGGTGACAGACATAGAGCAAACAAAAAATCCCAAAATTGAAGGAGAAGAAAAACTAGACATGCACCCACCCTTGTTTGGAATTCATGTTTGTTTGAAAATAAAATAATAAAGATTGTGAAATTTTGTATTTATGAATATAGAAAGGAATAACGGATTACAGATCAGATACCAAAAAAAAAAAAAATGTAAGTAGCAAAACAAATTTGTAAAGCAAATTTTACCTGGGTAATGATGTATATTAGAGATCTGGGAGAAGACAGACAATAATGTGGCTTCTGTGAAGTTATTTCCGTGATAGCAAAAAATATGATATTGATTCAAAAATAACCCTTGTTATACTACCAAAGTCATTCATCCAAGCAAAGTAT
Source organism: Muscardinus avellanarius (assembly GCF_963383645.1). NCBI lineage: Eukaryota > Metazoa > Chordata > Mammalia > Rodentia > Gliridae > Muscardinus > Muscardinus avellanarius. The sequence continues at coordinate 51,234,752 of NC_137789.1, read as the reverse complement.
GCTTTATCTTAACAATTGGTTTGTCAATATACATAGAGAGAACAAGTTCAAATTGGCATTACGTGACAGCAAACAAAACATGCATCCTAGCGACTTCTCAATAGACAGCTCACACCAGGTTTTATTCATCCATATTTTGGCAAGACAGGCCAATGTAACAACATACATTCATATAAAAGGTGGCGAGTACAAGCAGCACCATATCCTATCCTAGGAAAAAAGCATCCTACCATGCAGTCACATCTCACCAAAGTTTTGTCATACATGAAGCATGTATAAAAAGTCCTGTGTCAAAAAATGTTATGCCTGGGATCCAATCTAACTACAGACCATGTATTATAGAAATGTCTACATGTCAAATGATATATTTTTTCATGGATAAAATTAAGTGAGTAAAATATTCAAGAAACATCCTTGTAACTCAAAATGTTTATTAGTTTACTCATATTCACCATTCTCTCCTTTGTTTTTTTGGAGTGAAATAAAGGTTAATGATATTTTGCTCTGAAGCTAAGGGGCCTACATTGACAGAATTATCATATTTTCATATTTCTAGGTAACTGATTTCTCTCCCTTCTTAAGGGCATATAAACCCAGCTCTGTGTCAGAGCACATGGCAAAATTATGTGAATCAGCACAACCTTCTAGTTCATGGGGTGTTTTCCTACACTGTCCAATGTGTCCTTTAGTGTAAGGACACATTGGGCTCAAATCTGAATATTATCCCCAGTACTATGTTAGTATAAGAGAAATGCTAAGACACACTGTTCTTTAAATTGAAAAAGCATAGAATCCTCAGAAATTTCCATATAAAAATGCTTTCACATATAACTTTTTATACTTACTATGCTTTGACCATAAGTTACTGATTATGCCCTAATTTTTCATAAAAAGTATGAGTTATGGATGCCTGTGAAGTCTTTTTTGTTGCACTCGCTGCTCATGATCTTATGTCCTTGCTAGTACAAAGAATTAGCCTTGTTCTAACTAACAGTGCATGTCATATCCAGTTATAAGCTCACAATTGTGTTCAAAAGTGAAGGCTGTTGCTTTGCATTTACCAGAAAATCGACGGGAATTTTATAATATAATAATAATGTATTTTTCCTTTAATTTCTCTGAATAGGTCAAATCGGCATTCATTCTTGGCTTTCTACACTATTGGCTAAAGTTTCAAAGTAGAAATATATTAAAAGAGATGTCTGTAATTGAATGATACTCATTTGACCTAAAATATTTCAGAATCACTTCAAAATTATACCAATGGGAAAAAATGAGAAATGATTTGAACAGTACATTAAAGACAAAGATTACAGTTAGATGGGGCTAGAACACTAAGGCAAATCTTTTGCTACTATGCCAAGTGTTTTGTGGTATATGCTTATTGAGGTAAATTTCTATCCTAGGGAAATGGCTTTTCTTAGTGGATCCTAACATATATATCTTTCCAATTGAGGTTACTGAAGACCTACTTCAGACATTTTTGGCCTAGAAGACAATGCATGAGTATCAGATATGTTTATGCAAGTAACATCTAATGACCACTTGCTAAATATATACATTGAGATACCGCATAATCATCACTAGTGTGGAGAGCTTGAAGTTGCAGTTTTTAATCTACTATTTTTTGTACTTGCTAAGGTAAAATTTCTGGTTATATTATTGAAATGCTACAGTATGTCCTTATATTTTACAAAATACTCATCTCTTCCTCCTCCACTTCTATTATATTTATTAAATATAATATTTAGCTTTCATATTTTTGGTGCAGTGTTATCCCTGCTTGCAGCTTTCTTTATTATATAGAGTTCCAATTTTTAAAATATAATTGTTTAAACTTTTCTGATTTAGCTATGGCTATTCTTAGGCAATGTGGAAACTGTAACTTAGATACATGTACCTTGGTACATATTTCCTGTGGTCATGATAAATCAATGTCAAGAAGATAAAATCCAATGGAATGGTGAGATTTAGCAATATTATTAAATTGACACCTTGAGTGATATCAAATATTGGCTGAGGTTGTATTGACTTCTACTTGTATTAGGTCATCTGAACTTTACACTTTTGGGTTGGATGACATGTTTTGTTTGACATTGGTGATACTTTGGGATATGCCATTAAGAGCATCAAAAATTAGGCATTTTGTTTGCTGAAAGGTTATCATCATCCACAATGTTCTTTCAATATATACTATAATCTCACAGACAAAACTATCAGTAAATCACTGCCTTTATTAGCTTCTGGAGATAATTCAAAAAATTTGTTTTAAAAGGATTATTTTTAGGACTCTTGTTAAACAAGTCTAATTGATCATAATATCCATTCCTCTTCAGACAGCACATTGAGTTTAGTCAATATGGACACACTGGTTATTCTATTGTAAAATCCACAAAGTATGAGTACTTGGACCATAGTAGAGATACCAACACAATATGTAGAACTTGCAAGTATAACATAACTATCCCTAGGATCCAGTATATACACCATCATCCACATATTAGAACTGTCAGTGAAGTTCTTATCCACTCATTGTGGGTTAATCTTCCACAGAAAGGAAATGAAAGTAAGTATATAGTATATGAAAAGCCAAATTATGTGAACATTAAAAAGATTATAAGTAACTGGAATAATAAAGTAACATTTGCTTATTTCAGTAAACCAGTCTGTATCCTTTATTACTTAGTAATTATCTTTTGGTAATCATTACTTAGTAATTTATTACATTTGACTCAGAAAAGCTTTGCTCTCTGATTGATAACAGAAGTTGTCTTTGATAGTCGCATATAATATTACCTAATTTATCTATGTAACCTTTGCAATGGTAAAGCAAATCTGTTTTTGACTGCTATGATTGCTATGTCAGTAGACACTTTATTCTAAAATGAGTCAATAGTTAAATTCACAACCTTCTTTTACAGGCCTGATGTGGAATTACCGCTTCACAGAGAATTCAAGCTGTCCAGCTCTTTCAATACTTCAGTCTAGTTAACAATACAGAGAATAATATTTTACTAAAATTATAAACTATATAGTCATTTTATGTTAAGAACATTTTCTTGTTTACACTTGGATTTATATTAGGTAAAGTCACAAGAAATAATGAACCAGACAAATATTTATTGTGAGCATGAATATGTTTTGATTTCGTTCGGGAAACCCTAGGTCTGAGCTTTACATGTAATTAGTGATGAGATGGTGCGAAATGTTAGCTAGGTTGCATGTTTCTTCTGATACTGAACTGATTGATATATTATGTTGTTGGCTTGTGGATATTTATACCACATTGTTCTTGAACTAGTCTCCTACTTGACCCATAAAAATTTATTTCATATGATTCTTGAATTACTATTTCCCTGTGCTAGACCAACTAGTCACTCTCCTTTCCATTATCCCATTAGTATTGACACTTTTTTTTCCCCAAATCCCAATTAAAAAAAAAGAATCAGAAACCTTAGTCACAAAATACCTGGTATACAATAAACAAATGGAATCCTAGTGTTGGTGATTACATTGTACTTATTATTTTCTGATCTTTTATGATCCTACAGCCTGATAAATGTCCCAGTCAAATTACCATATATGCCTTTTCTTCTCATATTCCAATAAATATGACTCAAATCTTATTTATGACATTTGCTGAAATTCAAGCATAATGATAGATTCCTCCCTTCTTAATGCTATGATTATTTTCTAGCCCTTATATACTTACATTCTTGTGATGAATCAGGACATTGTGATGAATGAGTAAAGAGGCAATAGATTGCTTATTCAGTTTCTTTCTCATTTCAGAGAAAAAACATTTTTTTTTCAATGCAGGTTGATGGAATTCCTCAATGATTTGCACTTGTCCCCAAATGACACAGTTCCTTATTTCTATCTTTAGCAACATATCGTTTCCAGTCTTTTTTTTTTTTTTTTCTTGACATCAAGGTCCTGAAAGGATTAAACCCTTCCACAAGCATACACTGTATTATCGAGCTGATGTACAGAGTCCCCCATGCTTAGCAGCAGCAGCAGCAGCAGCAGCAGCAGCAGCAGCAGCAGCAGCAGCAGCAGCAACTAACTCATTCAAATATTAGCATCGTGTGGGATGGAAGCACTGAAGTAAAGCTACAGGGCTGATTCTGTGTCCTCTCTCCTTGCTTTCTTGGCCCTTATAGTCATAATCTTTGATATCTTGACAAAATACAGTCTGCATTGCATAATGTTTTGCCGTAAAGCCATTCCTCTTTTCTAAATGTTTTTTCCTTAGCCTGACAGTATATACCTCAGATTGTAAGAAACACCAATCTGCAAGGCTTTTCAGCATGCCACCCATGATTAGAAAATATTTTCCCCAACCAAATCATAAACATGTAGTGTAACCAAAAGGCATTCTAATTTTCATGCTATGTTGAGTATAAATATAAATTCAAGGCAGCCAAACTATCCATTTCCAAATAAGAATGTATATACCTACACTCATTAAAAATCATCTGGAAATGTGTATTATTAGCAAATGAGTAAGAAATTTTCACTAGTATAAAATTCCTGCTTTATATAAAAGCCACACTGGCCATTCAAGTATTTGAGGTTTTTTTTTCCTATAATTTTTATAATTTGTACTAAAATGATGAAATTAGACTTGAAATTATATTAAAAGAAAATTAAAAAATCACTTCTACCTATAGGGCATTTTTAGAGTGTGCATGTAAAGAGCAAATTGTCCATCTGCAGATCCACTGCCAACACTCCTTCCCTCTTCACTCTAAGGAAACAGCTCATGCTTATTAGGTTTTAGAGAACAATTAACAACCCAGTGGAGAAGCAACACCAGATTTCCTTCAGTTTGTGCCAGTTTGCAAGTTAAAGGTCAAAGGGCAAAGACACAGAACAGGACTCTTCAAGGAAAATTTTCACAGAAGACAATGTTTAAGTTGTTGTTAATGACAGTCAACAGATCGATAATCAAGTTCAAGGCAAGCTGTTCATTGTTTCAAAAGCTAATCCCCTCAAAAACTGGCTTTCACACAAAGCCAATGTCTGACTCATGGGGTGCATTCCTTCTGACCATCTCTAATAAGTTCACAGCCCAGTGGCTGTAAAGCCTTTCACTGCAAGAAGCAGCTCCTAAAAATCAATAAAGAGGTCTGTCAGTTGCTGACTTTTCTCTAGGAAAAAAATATTGATACAAACCTGCTCTGCAGGTCACATGAAAATGACAATACTGCTATTAGGACAAATTACACGCAACAATGGAATGCTTTGGTGGTCTCTTGGCCCTGTCAGTGATCAAATGGATGGCTAAATGCCAGAAGCCACGTTAACCCTTTGAGAACTATGGTTGACATGCAGTAGGTGATGCACTGGAGGATAGCCATGCAATCTCAGAGTCGTCGTGTTAGTTTGTCTTTAAAATGGCAATGCTAACTGCATGTACCAAGGCAAACTGAATTCTCATGCAATGGATTTAAAGCAAAAACTCAATGTCTAAGGGGAAAAAAGACTTTGGTTATTATAACCAGTTGTTCAAATAAAATTTCACTCTTATGAGATACTGTTAACAAAATATTATTTTTATTTGCCAGAAAACTTTTGGCAAGTAACATCGTTGCTGCTTGTTATAAATGCATTTATGTCATACTGTAAATAATTTAGAAATTACATGGGGACTATAGGATACGTTTTAAAGATCTGAACTTTTTGAACCTGTGACAGTTTTTTACCTTTGTCCAGTTTCACAATTTACTAGATAGTAAGACTGACAATTCTAAGACTCTGAAAACTGGTCTGATAGTTCTCAAAGGGTTACACCAATGTAGTACTGGAGTCACAAATCCTTGTAAAATAATGGTCACTTTAATCTATTTCAGAGACATACTGCTTCTTGCTCTGTTTTGTAATGAATGTTCCTGACAGACCCATGGAAGGCCTGGGGCAATGGCCCAATACAACCTGGGGAATTATCACAGGGATGGAGGAGGAGTCGTGTGGCCAGAAAGGGTTTAGAAACACTTCAAAACAATTAAAAGGTCCTGTTGGAATAGAGCTATGGATATAAATGTGATGAAACATTGAGGACAGAGCTGAGAACAGCTGTAGATAACGAAAAATGGATGTATTATTAAGGCTGTTACTATATTGCAGATATTTTGGCCCCTTGTTTGTTGGAAAATGGCTGTCCCGACAGTCTACAGTCCTGCATGGGTATCCCAGATCTCCCACCTGACAGAGTGATGCGCAGGAGACTATCCAATAGCAGTCACAGAGCTATCTTCTTTGGAGACAAAGCTGTTTTGGATCTTCATACTTTCCTGAAAGTTCAATTGTGGATTTTTTGTTTAAATTTTTTTCCCTTTGCTTTATATAAAAAAAAATGGATTTTGTTTTGATTTTTGTTTTGTTTTTCTCTCTTCCAGAAATGGGCTTGGACTTCAGAAGAAAAATAATATTAAAAACCTTTAAGAAGAATCTTTTCTTCTTCTTTTTTTTTCCCCTCTTCTTTAATCTTGAAATTTTTACTGGGCATTGAGCGTGCAGAGGAAAGGCCTAGAACTGAATGACAAAGAAAGACAAAGGACTGAAGAACAGCAGATACTGTGCATCATGGAAGCTTCCCCATGAGTGCATTTCCACTCATGTGCAGGACCAGCAACTCTCTGGGTTTGGAAGGTCAGCCCCGAATCAGGCTGCCACGAGCCTGCTCCTAGCTAGGAAACAGCATAACAGCTCTTGTCTTGAATCTCAAGTTACCACAAACTCCTGGAAAAGAAAGAACGAAAGAAAGAACCCTACATCACACCCACTCTTGCATAGAGCGTTTACAGTACAGTATGTGGCGGGGTGTTCCTTTCCTCTTGAACTGGAACACAGTGTAAACCAATACAAGGAGGCATAAGGCCAAGATGCAGGGGATGACAATAGCTATGGCTTTCACAGTGCTGGCTGTGTTGTCCAGTTTGATGACAATGTCTACGTCGTCTGGTGGGCTGTGTCCTTCTTTATCTCTGTCTGTTGGCCCATCACAGCCCATAAAGTCCTTGAGGATGGATCTCGGATATCCAGGTTCTACCTTGAGTATCTGGTTGTTGAATTTCCAGTACTCCTTTCCTTTGTAGAAATAAGTGAAGCCTGGGGAAGGAAACACAGGTACCACTTATTTTTGAAAGTGTGTATGGATAGAAATGTTAATAAAATAGGCTAAATTTAAAAAGATATGTTTTTTATTTTTATTGTTATGGTACTGTGGATTGAATAAGGGGAAATTTTATCTCTGAGTTATAGTTGGCAGCCCAATTTTATTTTTTAATTTTTTTAATTTTTAATTTTTTTTTTTATTTTGGTACTGGGGGTGGAACCCAGAGGCATTCTACCTCTGAACTACACCTTCAGCCCTATTTTTTTATTCTTTCTTTTTTTTTTTTGGAAGAGGGTCTAAGTTACGGAGGGCCTCACTAAATAGCTGAGGCTGTTCCCCAACTGTAATCCTCCTGTCTCAGACTCCCAAGTACTGGGATTACAAGGTTGCGCTGCCACACCCAGCTCCAATTTTATTTTCTATATTGAAACCTAATCTCGCTAGGTTGCTGATAGTCTCACTACTTGCACCCCTACACCCAGCTGAAAAGATGTATATTAAGGCCTTTCAATTTTTATAGAAAGTAAACACTGTCCTCAGTTCAGCTCTCTTAAAATGACCTTGTCTGCTCTACTCCAGTAGTCCTGCCTTCTAGTACTTAAGGAAAATTCAGCTGCAATGTCTCCCTCTCTAAACCCTTGTGCTGGAAGACACACCCACTGCTACTCTGCATTAGAAAGAGAGCTTTATCCTTTTGCTGGCTCACAGGAGTGCTGGCCCAGAATTACTTACTGGTGTGATAGTGCCAATCCCTAGTGAAAGATACTAAAGCAGCCTGAAAAACTGAAACACATTTTACCCTCAGGTTGAGACTGAGGAGAATGCCCAATACCTGATCAGAAGCTTCTGGCCCCTTTGCACCTCGCGGGAACGCTCCAATCAACTAGTACCAGGCATCAGTGTACGTCTCCAAAACAACAGGTTTGCTCTTGTCATTTGAACTAAGAGTCATAATAAATCATGAACTTGGAGGCCTTTCCTTTTCTCTGCTAGGACTCTTAACAAGTAAATATGGACTAAAGTATTCTGGGCACTGGCCTCATAGATGGCTCTAGGTTATGCCTGTGTTGTCCTTCCTCCTTTAGTCTCTCTCCATAATTAGACTTATTAGACTTATTTACCATGTAAAATTTGTATCACCTAGCTGTATTTTGTAGAACTTTTTAAAGCCACTTTAGTCATTTTAGAAAGAGATTATCAATACATCTATAATTATATCTTCATTTATTTATTGGTATTAGGTATTAAAGGCAAGGACATTCTACTTACACTCCCAGACCTGTTTTATTTTTTATTTTGCTGAGGGCCTCACTAAGTTGCTGGGGCTGGTCTCAAACCTGTGATCTTCCTGTCTCAGCCTCCCACAACCTGGTATTACAGATGTGGGCCATTATGCCCAGCTTTAAATTATATCTCTAATACTTCAAGTAACTTATAATTCCTGGAAACAAAGTAGCATGTAGAAGGTTCAAATAACTTATATAATATATACAGTAAGAGAGATAGTAATGCTATATACATAATAACTGAGTTATCATATTATATATGGTTTATGCTCTAAAACATTATGGTTGGAAATAATAAACTTTTAAACTCCTGACCAATAAATTATAAATATACACATTTTTTCTTATGACTATTTTCCAACTTTGCTGTTGATTCTTTTTTAAGCATAAACCCAGTTTTTTTTTTTTCTATAAATGTCAAGTATCTTTGTGACTGTGCTACATGGACTTAATTCTTATTGAAAGAGAGAAAGAGGAGGGAGGGAGAGAGGATATGCCAGTGCTATAGTGCTATAATTACTTAAAAACCATGTGTTTTGGAAGTTATTTATTTTTAATAGAATGCATAATTTAGAGTTCATAATCATTCTTGAAGTTTTTCTCTTTTCCTATTTTATTGAAGAGTTACTATAGAAAAGGCACAGCATTAAAAGCTTAGACTATGCTTCTTTTTTAACTCCCCCAACCATTCTGTCAAGTAGAATGAGTTCCTCATTTTTTTCAGGCAAAGATACTAAGACTCAGTATCTTTGACTCAGTATAAGTGACTCAGACTTAGTATCAAAGATACTAAGACTCAGTATTTTTTTTTCTTCTTGGTGGTACTGGAGTTCCTGAAAACCCTTCTACCTCTGGGCTACACTATGAGACCTATTTTTTAATATATATTTTTATTTGGAAACAGGGTCTCTTAAGCCAGCGGGGCTGGTTTCGAACCTGCGCGATCCTCCTGTCTCTACCTCCCAAGCGCAGGGTCTACAAGCGTGCGCCACCACGCCCGTGGAGACTCAGAGATATTTCAAAAATATGACCAAGTCCTGTTGAAACCATTATTTAAATCCTGATCTCTATCTAGGCTCAAAATACTAATTTTGCCAGGTTAACATCAAAGTTTGTAATCAGTATCAACTCTGAAATGAAGAACTCTGAAATTCTACCTCTGAGTAACACCCCAGCCCTATTTTTTAGTCTCTTTTTAGTTTTCAAAACAGGGTCTCACTGAGTTGCAAAGGGCCTAAGTAGCTGAGGATCCTCCGGTCTCTGCCTCCCGAATGCTGGTATAACAAGTGTGTGCCACCATGCCCGGCAGAATTCTAATATTTTACACACACACACACTAAGGATAGAATACCACTTTGGGCCATTTCATTCTGAAAATCAGTCTCTTCATTGCCATACAAATCTGCTGTGGCTTTTAGTTTCAAAGGACAGTTTTGTAATCAAAGCCACTTGCCAAGTGAAAACAGGTATATGTAGATTCACATTTTTCTGCAGGGAGCTGGTATTTGATCACACTAATGAAATCCAATGTAATTACTCAATAGGCTTGGATGAAGAAATGTAGAGGGCCTGCCAACTAACAGTAGTTAGCTGATCATAGCTGAACAATGGCATTGATTCAGAATTAAACAGACTTTTAAAGTAGATTAACAAACACCATACGTTTATAAACTGGAAACTAACTGCTGGAAGTGTCCACATCTTCAATTTTTAGCCAAGGATAATTATTATAGAGCTATTGGGAATCACATAAAAATAAGTTTTTGTTTTCATAATTTTCAGTTCTGACGGCCAAATTTTATAGTAACAGACTCCATACATAGGAGTAGAATTTATGGTTAGTGAATATACTTGTTAGAAATAGGAAGCCTATTTCTAATAGGCTTCTAAATAGGAAGTTAGTAGTAGTTAGATCATGAATTTTAAAAGAAGCAATCTGCCGGGTGTGGTGGCGCACACTTGTAATCCCAGTGCTTGGAAGGCTGACGCAGGAGAATTGCACAGGTTTGAAGCCAGCCTCAGCTACTTAGGCTCTCAGCAACTTAGTGACTCTGTTTCCAAATAAAATATGAAACAGGAGTATAGCAGAGAGGTAGAAAGCCCCTGGGTCCCACCCACAGTACCACAAAAAAAAAGAAGTAATTTTGAAATTTTGATAATAGAAATAGGTCAAACCTCAATTCTGAAAAATCCACTTTACTCAATAATTTAGTTTTATTTTCATTTGTGTAATATCAAATTCTAGATAAAATGTTTAGCTAATTCTGTCCTTTCCCATTTTATAATGCAGCTTTGGTATTATTTCCCTGTATATATTCTGCGTATTTATTTATTTATTATTATTTATTTATTTATTTATTTATGGTACTGAATATTGAACTCAGGGACATTTTACCTCTGAGCTATATACTCTATCTCTATTTTATTTTTTATTTTGAAAGAGGGTCCCACTAAGTTGCAGAGGGCTTTAAAAATATTGTTGAATACTGAGTGCTGAGAAGAAATCATTCCACTCTATTCTGCATAAGTCAAATTGCATTTGGATTAGTGTGGTTATTAGGGGACTAAAAGTTAAGAGAAAAAAGGCAAAAAAGAAAACAATAAGAAGAAAAACAAATAAATAAGATGGTAACAACGCAAACTTTGGATTGGCTCAGAAAATTACATTCTGAAAAAATCTGGCTTTGTTTAGTATGACCAAGTAAAAACTTTAGATTGATACAACAGATTGTCAATTACTTTTCAAGGATAAGTTAGAAAAATATGTTTAACTTTTTCTCTTTGAGGACAGTATATTAGGTCACATTCATTGGGCCTAGAATGTTCTAGTTACAATCTTTAGGTATATATCTTAGTAATGTTACTATCAGGAGTAACTTGTTAAAATAACTGAATGTTGGTAAGAAGTATTTCTGTAGGACAATTATATTACATAACAAATGTTATAACAATATTTCGTTGGTCAACATGAAAGAATTAATACTAATAGGTAGACATAATAGGAAGGCATATTTTACCTTAATATGGAAGACATGAAATTCAGTAGGTAATTTTATCTATAGATTTTTTAAGTTACTTTAGAAGAGGATTCCTATGAGAAGATTTCTACAATGATAGAAGAGTGAACTAGAGAAAATGTTTCAGTGTTCCATTATCTTTGATTTTATGACTGTCAAATATCATGCACACAGGTTTATCCTTTGTTTTTCGCTATTACACTATTGGACATCCACTGCAGTCTGAGTGTATTGATTGGGGAATCTTCATTATTTTATTTTATTTTTATTTTTGTACATTCTAAAACAAAGAGTAAATTAAAAAGTATAACCCACAATATGGATTATTATCAAATATATTTCTGCCTCAGCTTAAAGCTCACACTGATATATTCCTCCCAAGCTCAATTCCTTTCCCACATATATTTGTATCTTTATAGAAATTTTAATGAACTATAAATGAGATTATATCAAAGGTATCCAAATCCTCCATATTAGCATATTATCTGTATTATTCTTAATGATTTTCATAAACTTAAAAAAGTTGAGGTTAGAAATAATTAGAGCATAATACTAAATGTAAATTTAGAAAATAAAGTTTATATGAGCATAAATGTAATATAGTTCCCATATGATACTTTCCAATGATTTAACCTAGTGGAAAAGAATAATGTACTATTAAATTAGGAAACTTATGAAATGTCTAGTGGACATATTACATACCATTTTCTTTGTGTACAAAGGCTCCCTGAGGAGATTCAGGGATTCCTTTCCAGACTGTGATTGGCTTGGGATAGCCAGGGTCCATGGTTTTCATTTCTTCACTGTATCTCCAATATCTAAACAGTACAAAAAACCATAACACATGCATATATAAAAGAAAAGCATATGTACAAACACTTAATGCTGTCTATTATTAAATTATTACTGAATATTTGACACTGTTACATGTACATATGTAACTGATTTACAAAACATCTGATGGAAGTCACTGTAAAGGACTGGGACATAAAACATTTATTTCATTTCCTCTCTGGCAAATGCTAAAAATAAGTATTTATTCAGTCTACCACAATTAATAAAATGGTAAACATATTATGCTGCTCAACTGCATTTATAATTCATGAAGATAGCAAAATATATGTCTGTGTGTATTCTTGCACACTGAATGTTAATTATTCAAGAAAGGCAATGTTGAATAAAACAGACTTGACCCAGTTCTCCTTAATCTTAGGATTTAGGATGTGTGAGTATATATATAAAATAAATCAATTTATCAACAAATGCACACTGAGATAGAGTAAGACTTATGAAGAAAGCAAGCAAAATAAAATTATCTAGGAATATGTAGAGGTTATTTTGCATGAGTAGAGAGAGAAGTGCCCTGAATTGGAAATTCCTGTAGTAGGCACATGTGAAAACACATGAGCATCTACAAGAAGAAAAAGGTGACTAGAATTGAGTTTGTCATGATCAGAAAAAAAACAAAAACAAACAGAAGCTAAGACTGGATAGGCCTTTATACTCAAGCAAAGCTTCCAATTGTCTTCTAAGAAAGATAGGAAGCCTATATATATTTTTTAAGTAAAGATGCTTCAAGATATTGTTTACTGTTGAAAAGAATACACTAGTTGAAGAAGATAAAGTAGAAGCAGATATAACAACTCAGATACCATTGAAATATACCCTGAACTGGAGAGTCAGCTATAGTGTTGATGTTAATTCAAAGGAACTGGAACATGTATTGAAGAAGACTGAAGGACTTAGTAATGTGTTGGATTGTGGATGTGAGAGAGAAGGAAACTGAATATTACAATTTGGGTCCTGATTATCTGGAAGAATACTGTTGCCATAAGAAAGTAGAGGAAGATAAACTATGATAGTTTTTGGAATCGTAAGTTTTATCTGTTTTGAATTCAGACATCAAAGTGGAGTTGTAGATGAGGAAATTGTTTATGAGCATAGACTCTGAGACAGATCTTCACTGGAGTACTCACTGTATATACAGTAAAACATATAAAGGCCATGCTCAGCTGGAGTTGGAAAAATCATATTCCTATCCTTTCACAGGACAATCTTTAAGCCATCTTTCCAAAATTCTTAGACCTCCAAAGAACAAACTGTGAACATTCGTACTTTGGCTCACTCATTACTTTTCATGAATAAGCAAGTTTATATATTTAATGTTTAAAATATTGACAAAATTGGAAAAATATTGGCAATTCAGAGTAATATTGCCTATTTTAGGCTTAATGCTAAATCCTTATGTCATAATGCTCTATGGGTTATCTTATTTCATCACAAAAATTCCATGAGATAATCATCACTTTCTCCACTGAAGACTGAAAATTTCTTAGGGGAAAATAGACGACAGGTAGATGCATAAGCATGTTTGTCTAATTTCAAGTCTTTACTCATTTCACCATGAGTACAGTTCCCAAATTTATTTTATATTAAAAATGTTTTTCATATGTACTTGATAATCCCCATGCCATCCCTACAAAACATCTGTCTTCTACTAATGCTAGTGTTTTAAAAATACATGTTTGGTAAATGACATAATTATTTAAATCTCCTTGGATTAGCTATGTTGCCTGAAATCAGAAAAAAAAAAGTATTTCTCACCCTGGATATTCTGTGTTGTCTATAGAGGAACTTTTATTCAACAGAGCTGTTGGATGTTGTAGAGAAAAAGTTTTGTTGTAAATTCCTAGAAATCTCAATCGGGTAACATCTGGAATATTAACAATCCCTCTGTCTGTAATGTCCATATGGAAAGAAGAAAACGATTTCTTCAAGAAGTGTCCCAATCAATAACTCACAAGGTGGAGTTTATTAAAAAAAAAGAGAAACAAACTCTGATAGGTACTTGTCACAGGTTCTCATCATCTGGGAGTGGAAAGCAGATCTGATGAGATCAAGAAAAGCTTTCTGGAGAAATACAGAGCTAAAAAAAATAGCAAGTGGGGCCTAAAGGAGATGGCGAAACAAATCATAAGTATGACATTCTGCCAATCCTGAAATATGTTTTCTTTTAACATTTTGTTCATGAGAACATTTCCTTTCAAATAACTTCTGAACGTTCTGTGATGAATACAGAAATGGTTAATGTGGTTGAAATTGTATTTCTAATCTAAAGATCACTAGGGTTTACAATAGTCATACATGTTAACTGCTTCCCCCACTTATCCAAGGAATTCATCTCACAAGAAAATCGTCAAACACCTTATTTTGTGGATACTAAGGAATAGATTTTTTCACATTTTTTATCTCTAGAATGCACTTTACAATCAATGCAGAGTCAATGTTTGCTCAGCAGGATTTTGACGTCAATGATTAAATAATGGTATATATTATAACAAATGGCATTCTTAGGTGACATAAACTATAAGTTAAATTGAGTTTTAAAATGCTATCCTAGAAATTTGGACTCATTTAATCCTGAGGACAATGTGATCATTTAGTAACATGACTGTATACTTAGAAAACACGTTAGTTTTCTGAGAAGTACTAATATTATTCATCATGTAATAACACCTATACTTTATATTGTATGTTGTACATATTAAACAAATTTATATAATATATTATTTATTTGATTTCACTTAAATCCCTCAACAATCTTTTGTACTGCATATTGTGATGTTCTCTATGATAATGCCCTACAGTATTATGATCACTCAATCAATGACAGAGCATTGGACATCATTCTGTTCAAAGATAAATGAGTTAGTCTCTTTGTTCTGCTTTAATGTGGTAGAGTTGAAATTTAAATTAGCTCTCTTTGATTCCTAGTTCAGGAGAGTTTTCTAGCATGTTGTTGCTAGTATTTCCCTTGACATAGCATTTTTATAATAAATTTACCTGTCGTTCTTATTTTCTCAGTGCTTTCACCCAAGCAACTACTGTTCATTGAATACAATTTTTCCCCTCTTTTTTATTCACTCATAGATACATTAGCCCAACAATACTTTTTTGAGCACCAGTATAATTTGCCAGAAAAAAGATTCATAAAGATAACATTTAAAGAAAATATTTGTGAACTATAAATTTTATTAGAGACCTTAATAGGTATATAATTCTGGTATTAATTTTACAAAATAAAGGCTTTTTTTCTCTTTTTTAACAGATAATGTAATATTAAACTTTGGAATCATTTCACAATCTGAAAAACTCAACATAAGCATCAACCCTTAGATTGTCTGCTGTATGTCAGCTTTGATTTATATCCAGTAAAGTTAAATATGATTAGAAAATATTACAAGCACAGAAAAAGAAAAGACATATGTTTTTTTCTAATATGCCCAAACTAGGGAGTATTACGAACACCAGAGGGACTCCAGATAATGGAGGGGAGACCTCAGCAAAGCTAGAATGAAAAGGAAAAAGAGGAAGAAGGCTGAGGTTGATTAATGGAGGAGCTACATTCAAATATGTGCAAAAGTATAAATGTAGCATGGTCAACCTGGACACTCATTGTTGGAAGGGGAGGAAGGAGAAGTAGGTGGGAGAGAGGGCACCAAGGACTGTCTGATTATATGCCATTTCCAATATAATCCACATAAAAATTAAAAAAAGAAAAAATAATTAATTTGATGCAGGGTTGTCTTCTAAACTGTGCTGAGGCATATTTGTAAAATTAGGATTATATTTCATTTTTCAACATATGAGAATATATTTCTATACTTACAAAAAACCTCTCTCACTGGATTATCCTTCCTGAAAAAATGCTTATGGATTAATTGAGAAATAAATTTAATAAATTTGCATATTCAGATTGGACTTATATAATTTGAGGGATTTAAAATCATTTATTATTATTTATTTACATATTTATTTTTGTGGTACTGAGAATGGAACCCAGGGACATTCTACCTCTAAAACACACCACTAGCCCTATTTTATTCTTTTATTTTTTTTAAACAGGGTCTCATTGAGTTGCTGAGGGCCTCACTAAGTTACTGAGGCTGGCCACAAACCTGTTGATCCTCATGTCTTAACCTCCCAAGTAATGGATTTGCAAGTGTGCATCACAACACCTGGTTACATCTAATTAAATTAGATATCACAGTGGACAAAATTTGGAATTTGGGGTGGGAGGCTCAGTAGATGATATTTTATAAATAATGCTATTTTGTAAATTCTCTGGTAAATAAGTATTATAGCTTTTACTTCTGATCCATCAGTTATCACCAGTAGAAATTTGAATTTAATTAGATGATTCTTTGAATGAAGTATTTAGTCAAAAGTTCAAAATAAATTATATTTAGAAAAATAATATTTATTAGCTAGTTATAAATACCTTGAACATGAATCATATGTATAATATATAAGTGGTTCCTGTAATAGTACACAAACTTGTAAAATTCTGTCTATGCCATGAGAAAAAAAGACAGGTAGAAAAATCAGGAGTGAAAATCTGGACATCAAGTAGACCCCAGAATCATTTCCTATGACATATCCATTTCTTTATCTGACTTGGTCTCAATTCTTTGCTACAGAGTCGAGATTTCTTGCTTTTGTTTAGTTACCATAAAGTATTAGAGTACTTCTTTTTTTCCATACCCAGATGACCATACAAAATCCCTCTTCAGAAACATTCTTAGAAGAGACAGCGTAAGAAATGTCCTTATATTCTATGTTGTTGAATGAGTAAAATATGTATATTTACAAATTATAAATTTAGAGATTAAGCTAAAAGAAACAAACATATTTTCCCAACTATTAGCGACAAGTTCTAAAAATTCCAAAGTAGATCAAAATTTTGTCTTTGTTTAAAAATGTCTTAAATGTTTCAATAATTGATTTTAGCATAATGCACGGCATTAGAATCTTGGATATATTTAGGAGAAGATGCTGAGAAGTGGTTTAGAAACAGCATTTTAGTGCTAAATGCTATGAAGATCAAACTGTATCTAAGTGTAAAATTATAGTGTATTATGAAAAGGGCAAGGAGGAATCTGAGACACTGAGTTCCATGCTGTACATGAAGTAGTGAAAGAGTAGATATTTTAATCTAAATATGCAGATCTATTTAAGGAACCATCTTAAATAAACCATCCTCTTGTTTATCTCCATGTTTAAAAGACTCCATGTGGATCTCTGCTTTTAATATCATGTATGTGCCAATTACTCTTCAATCTATGCCTCCTACTGGCCTTTCCACGCCTTCACAAACTTAATCATTCAACTGTCTTTACTTGGTGTGCAAATAGATGCCTCTGCCCAGACATGGACACTTCACTCTCCCATCCCCTTCCTCCAGTATCCTCTTCCTCTGCTCCTCTATTTCCAGAAATGACACTACCTACTAAATGATTTCGGTGAAGAACCTTGAAGCTACCATTGACTTTGATGTTGCTGTTGTTCATCTTCCCCAAAATCCAAGTCATAGGACAACTCGTTATGATTTCATTCAAAATAGATCCTGCCCCCTTCGACCCTTGCCATTGTTCTTGCTTCCTGTATCCTTCAACAATTTCCCAATCTTGCTTCTTCTCTGGAGGACCATTCCTCACACAGAAGCCAGAAAGACCTTAATGAATACACAGATAATCATACCCCTTACCCCTGGAAAACCCTCCAGTGCCTGAGTCTCTATCTTGCTGTATGTCTTCATTTCTTTATGTGAAAATTATTAAAGCTATTATCATTATTATTTTGTACTAATTACTACTATTAGTAATTTTTACTATTTACTACTGCTACTCCTACTACTATAATTATTTTACTATTTACTACTATCTTTTCTAATAAAATGTAAAGCCTTTTGGTTTTCTCTATCTTTATTATCTAACATATGTCAAATAGTATGTGTTCAAAAATAATTTGTGAGTGAATTAAGTAGGGACTGGTAAAAAAAATCTTAAGGAGGCAGACATTAAAGTTATTTCCAATCACTCTGAACCTCAGTATGATATATAATTATAATGCATCAATAAAAGTAAATAAAAAAAGAAATGGAATTGGCTGCCTTATATCCATATCATTTTGTCACTGTAGGTAGTAATGCAGATAGGTAGGCCATAAATCTAGAATGAATGTATTGATAATTGGTGTGACCATGAAATGATATTGATATAATTATATAGATATGAAGTAATCTGCTTATATGACATTTATAACCTGTGACATCTTACATAAGATCACTTACATAGAAATTATTTGAAATCCTTCTTTCAACAATTCTAAAGCCTATAAAACTACAGTGACGTAAATAAAATGAAAATAGTAAAAGTATTTCTATACACTTTGCTCTATTATACATACAGCTTTTCAAATAGAAAGGAAATAAACTAAACCCTTTTCTTTCTCATTTATTGAGTCTTTGTTCAATTATAAATTTAGTATATAATATAACTGATTTTACTAATCTGATGTAGACCATATTTAATTTATAAAGTTAAATTTTCCAATAGGCACTACATTTTTAGAATGAGAAGCTTTCCAAAATAATGCCTATAATGAGCATGGTGGCACTCACTTGTAATCCCAGCATTCTGGAGTCTGAGACTGGAGGATCACAGTTCACAGACAGCCTCAGCTACTCAGTGAGGCCCTCTGCAACATAGTGAGACCCTGTTTCAAAATAATGAATAAAAAATAGGACAAGGGGTATAGCTCGGAGGTCAAATGGCCCTGGGTTCCATCCCCAGATTTTCACACACACACACACACACACACACACACACACACACACACACACACACACTTTTAAAATAATGCCTGCATATGTGAGTAAAAGAGCTATCTGATAATTAAATGATATTTTATCTTGATTTATGAAACTCATGTTCAAACTAATATATGAAAGCTAAATGTATATATCCCACCCCCCTTTTATATTCACCTCTCTAAGGTATCTCTTCAGCCTTTTGTTTCTACCTATATATGTCTTGGACATAGCACAGAAAGACTAACAAACAAGTGAAACCAGCTATAGAATTAAACAAGGACAAGGGTTATAACATTTCAAAGAATATAAGACTGCGTATTTATTTTCCTTAGTGGTCATTATGCTGTGACAATAAAGCACTTCATTTTTTTTTCCCTTCATACTCTATTAAACTTGTGTCCTGCTGAAAGTCACTACACTTTTTCTGGCTATAAGACACACACGTGTGTGTGTGTGTGTGTGTGTGTGTGTGTGTGTGTGTGTGTGTGTGTGTGTGTATGGTTAGTGAGCCTTGACTCCAGGGCATTCTACTTTTGAGCTACACCCCAGCCCTATTTTTTTAAATGGGGCCTCACTAAGTTGCAGAGGGCCTTGCTAAGTTGCTGAGGCTGGCTGTAAACCTGAAATCCACTTGTCTCAGCCTCCCATGAACCGAGATTACAAGCTTGTGCCACCACATCTAAGTCCATTTCATTTATTTATTTTATTTTAAAACAGGATCTGGCCAAGTTACCAATTGCTGGCCTTGAACCTGTGATCGTCCTGTTTCAGCCTCCCAAGTACTGTAATTCAGGCATGTTATCCCTTTTTTTTGTGAAACTAGGGATTGAATATAGTCACATACTACCTCCAAGCTATACCCAGTCCTACTTTTTATTCTTTTTTTTTTTTTTTTTTGAGGTACTAGGGATGGAACCCAGGGGCATTCTACCTTCTACTTACAATTCCTGTCCTGTTTTTTATTCTTAGTTTTTAAGCAAGGTCTCATTAAGTTGTGGAAGGCCTCACTAAGCTGAGTCCGGCCATGAACCTGTGGTCCTCCTGTCTCAGCTTCCCAAATACTGGGATTATAAGCTTGTTCCTCCACACACAGTGAAAATATCACCTTTTTAATGGAAGTTTGCATGTTTGTTTGTAATTTGGTCATAAACATTTTGCAAAACTTTGAATTTATTCCAGTGAATTATAAATCAATGAACTTTTTTCTACCACATATAATGTATATAATGTCTACAAAGTTAGTAACAGGATAATTTAAGTGTATATTATTACCCATGGGGTAATAAAATTCCACATTTGAAATAATGTGCAAATAAAAATTTCTAATTTCAATATAAATAAAATTTATGTCAATTATTTTTATCCTAAAGTGGGATATATTTTATAGGGTTATTTTATGCTATGATAATAAGGCAAACTCTATACTGGCAGGTTGGGCATTAAAGTCTGAAGTTCTTATGTGTGAATTTTTAAAAACATACTCTCAAAAGGCCGTACAGTGGCATACATAAGTCTTTCTATGAACCAACCAGTGAAGACTACTTGTGAAATTTCATATTGTGACCCAGCTAGTTATAATATAATGGAAATTTGCACTTTTTATCATCTTCATTACTATTTAACCTAGATTTTCAACATTAATAAAACATAGTCTTCATCTTGCACATATTTACTTGTAATATCTGTTCAAAAATGGATAGTGTAAGGCTATGTATATTTAGTATCTACTGTGAGTTATAAGACTAGTGATTTACTTATATTTTGTGGATCCTGTAAGTAGTGCCTCAAGAGAAAAGACATCAAGAGAGAGTAAATAGTAAAGAATGTTACACTTCAAGATAAAAGTATGAAACCCAGTGATAGTTGATAGTTCACAATACTCACTTGCTGATATCTAAATAAATAGCTTCTTAAGAAATAGAACCTGTGAGTAAATTGAAATTATTTGAAGAGTCATAATTTACTATGGACAAAGTAAACAAACTTAACTTTGAGAGTGAGATGGACATACAAAGTCTATGCTAAAAGGTACTTCTTTTCTAAATAAAGTAAAATTTTAAATAAATGAATTGCAAAGACATACACTGCCTACAGCTTTAAAGGCATGTTAATATCATAAGAAAAAAGAATATGCTACTATTCATATATACATTTATAAGAATGAATAAGTTAGGTAATAATTTATCTTGAATATTATTTAGAATATATTTTTAAAACATGTTCTATTGCACCATCTCTTATTTATATCCATACAGATTATTTATCAACAGTAATGTTTTTGATACACTAGAAATGTTGATTTCTTAAAACATTAGTTAATTGCTTTCCTCTGGTTTTGTGGGTACTGACCTGTCCCCTTTGAAGAAATAGGTTTTCCCAACGTCCTCCCACCAAATGGCTGAATCAATACCATGAGGAGGAATTCCGCTTCCAAGAGTTATCAAGTCATGAGGATAACCAGGTTGAAGGGTTGTGTCCTTGAACACCCAATATTTGTTACCTGTAGGAAGTAAATACAAATGCATAATGCATTTAAATAATGTCAGATTATACTATATCCATTAGCACAAAACAATTCAATTATTATGCATGAAATCTTTGTAATAAGTTAGTAATAGTCACATCTGAAATGTTGATATTATTTTTGAAATATCAATGTTATTTTCAAAAGGAATGTAATAAAAATTACATAATAATACATGCAAAATTTGTGAGTTAATTTTAAAATAAAATAGATCTATGACTTAGCCACAAGAAACAATTTTAAGTCAAGGATCAAGGATTCTTCTGGAAATCAGAGGACCTATTTTTGTTCAAGGCTAAACCATTCCTTTGTTTTGCTCATTCTGTATGCCCTCAAATAGCTTTAGTGATTATAACTTCTCCTCTATTCAAGCACTTCTCCAGGCTGATCCTTTCCTCTTATTAAATAAATATTTAACTTGTCTCTCTAGCTTTATAATGTAAGCCTCCTTTGACCTTATGCTATAGCACTCTTCTTTTTAATAGTGGTAACTGAGGGGAAGAAAATGTTAAACCTAATCTTGTTCAGAATTGCCAGAGCAGGCAGACTTTATCCATCAGTTACTGCTGCTGCTTAGAAATTCTCTACAAGCAACACGCCTCCCATGCCCTGTGCCCCAGCATATTCGGCCACCATTTCCTTCTCAGTATGTCTGTCTAATAGTTTACAACCATTTCTTATTCCACTGGAAGTTGATTTCATACCTAACATTCTATTGAAACTTTTTTTTCTTATAGTCATTACTACTCTCTAACTAAATTCTCCACTCTTAACTGTTGACACAATTGACCACTTAAAGTACTTTCCTCCTGAAGAAGCTAGAGAGCCACTTTCTTTTGGTTCCTCTTTATTTTCTCTAGCTGCTTTCTTTTTAGCTTATTTTATTTTACTCGGTCCTTGACTGTTGACATTTCGTGGGATTCTCTTCTCTTTTTATTCTGAATCAGGAAGGTTCACAAACTCAAATACCTACAAGAACCAGGTCAATGAGAACATAGGAGTGGAGTACCTGAACTGAGGAACTTGCATAAAATCCAGTAGGTATTCCTTGCCCCAAAGGGCTATCACTTTCCTCCCCTCATTTTTGGGGGCCATTATATGATACAACAACCTCTCAAATAAGCAACCTTTTCAGGGGTTAAAATCTAGTAAAGTAGGTGCTTCTATGTCCTTACTAATTGATATAAGGCATTGCTCAGTTTTACAATATTTTAATACCATCTCTGGATGAGGATTAGGATAAACTGCAGCATTTTATGTCATTACGTAAAGCTATTTAAAATAACAACAATGTACTGGCCTAAACTAATACAAAACAAAAACCAAAGGAGCTCCACATTTTTAGGCTGAAGTTAATTAGGAGTCTCTAGTTTGTAACCATGAGTATGCAACCTCATTTCCAGACCATCTACTAATCCATCCTTTGATATCACTTATTACAATATGGACTATCTCAGTATCATGTTAAATACTATGAATACGAAAGAGGATAAGAAAGATGTGATCACTACAATTACCATCCTGCATGAAAGGCAGCTGAAAAGCAAATATACACACAAGTAATTGTAGTAACTGAGAAAAACTGAGTACTAAGAAGAAATATACCCAAGATTGAGAAAGAAAAAAAAGGCAAGAAGAATTTTAAGCTCAGGGAAAATCTTTTTGAATAAATAACATACCCAAATCTAAAGAAATAAAATGGTTGTGAATGTTGGGAAAGAGTGTTCCAAGTAAAGAGGAATTTGGTATCAGTTAATTTCAATGTCAGTGAAATGTAATGAGCTAGAAGAATGGTGCTAAAAACCAACATAATAGGTTTGATCTTATTTTGAGTGAATTAGATTAGGCAGATCAAACATTAAATTACTGGAGAGATATGATCAGCTATATATTTTCAAGAGATTATTTTTGTCCTTTTGTGAAAACTGGATTTAGAGGAAAGAATAGAAATGAGATGACTTGTCATGGTTTTTTTTTGCAAGAATTAACTAACTGAAGCATTCATTTAACAATTTCCTTAGTACATAAACCAAGCAGTGATGCAGATACTAGTGATATAGAAGTAAACAAGAAAGACAACATCTCTATCTCATGAAGATTAAATTCTAGTGAGTAGGTAGGGGCAAAACAACTTTAAATAAGTAAACAAATAAATGAAGATAACTTCAGAGAGTAAAGTCTTAAAAGTCAAGAATAAAAAAGAGCAGGGTGTGGTGGCACATGCTTGTAATCCCCGCGCTTGGGAGGCGGAGACAGGAGGATCTCGCAGGATAGAAGCCAGCCGCGCTGGTTTAAGAGACCCTGTTTCCAAATAAAAAGTATAAAATAGGTTTGGGAGTGTAGCCTGGAGGTAGAAGGTTTTCCAGGAACCACAGTACCACCAAAAAAAAAAAAAAAAAAAAAGAATAATAAAGGGCATTACTGTGAGATAGATGGGATAGGGGCTACATTGCATTGGAACCAGGGAAGATCTTCTTATTCTATCATGACTTACATAATTTAAAGGCACCAGCATAGTGAAGAATGTTTGGGGTGGAGGAAACATCAAGACGAAATTCAAAAGGAGGAAAAGTTTGTTGTGTAGATAAAAGCGTGGCAGAAATGTATAGTGAGGATAGTAATCTTTGGAGAAGTTTGAATTTTATTTTATTTTAAAATAAGTAGAATGTCATTGAATAATTACATTAAAATGTTCTTTGATAGCATTATTAACTAAAGTAACAGGAAGAGAAGTGGGAATGAGAGTAGAGTCGTGATACATTTTGTGAAGGGAATTGGTAGATATTGCCAGTGGAGTAGCTATGGGGAATGAGGCAGATGATACCAAGTACAATATTTAGGTTTTTGTTTGTGTACAAAGGGAATCAGTGTTATTCAGTAGAACAAAAAAGACTGGAGGTATGTGAGAAAGTGAGGGTTCAGATCAAGAGTTGGAGATGTCAGTGAGATGGCAATATAAAGACATCGTGCAGTCAGCTGAATATGTCAGTTTGAAGATAACAATTTGTAAGTCAGAAGCATAAATATGGCATTTAATAATTTGGAATTTGCTAATTTTTTATAGGGGAGAGAATGTAGGGAATATGAAGTGAAGCCAGAACTGAGCATCTAGAAACATGTGACTTTCAAAATAGATCAAGTACTGGAAGAGAGAAGAGTAGGAAAATAAGGAAGATAAAGATGAGTTGGGCATGAAGAATAAGATAGAACTTTTCAGATGCCAAAAATAAGAAAGAAGTCACTGATAGCTCTCTCTAATCCAAATATCTCTTGAAATCAAAACAGTATATATGATTACCTACTTAGATTTTCTACAAGATTGACTTATAAGCCCATGATTGTATTCATTCCAAGATTATTTTTCTTATTTTCTTTGTCTGGGAAGATGACACACTGGTTATTCAGTGACTCACATAAAAAACTTCCACTTCATTATTTTGTATATTTAATGGATCATTATATCTAACTGATTTGAATTCCTAACTTTCACTTGAACTTCTTTCCTAAGGCTTATTCTTATTGCTACTAAGATTAGATCTTCCCATGGTCCTTTCTAAAGGTAATTTTTTTCATCCCTTTTCTCCATATTTTCCCTCCCTACCATCACTCCAAACCTAGAGCCAGTCACATTACTGCAGAGGAAGCAGTGGAAATATGGCTTGGTCAGATCAGCAGAGATGAACAGAGCTGTCCACATTTCTTTCTTGGAAATGTTAGCTTGGGAAATACCAAGAACCTTTCTCAATTAGTGGGAAGAACTAACTACTCATTATATAGTAGGAAGCTTGAGAATCCATGATGCCCATAGGCAAGTAGACATTATGAAGAGGTAGAAATTGAATAAGAGAGATGGATTGAAAGAGAGAGAGAAAGGAGATGTGAAGAGCGAACCTATAAATGGTAGAGAGACCAAGAGGCCTGTCCGAGTGATGGTAAGTGAATTCAGTTCTTGAGCTGTGAGAGTTCTTGTCACATACACTAATTTCCCTTTAAGCTCAACTAATATAATCTGGTTCATTTTCTTTTAATTCAGTGAGTTGTTCAATAAAATTTTGAACATCCCAGTGACACACAAGATATATGATGCATGTGAGCCCCCAAGTTTGTTGACCAGAGTCCTGAGTTTTGGACAATATGTCATATATCTTCCAGCCAAGTGCCTTAAGAACAACTTTCTGAATTGAATTTCTCCAAAAGTCTTCTTTATTTTATCTCTGAAGCTGGCCTATCTCTCTTGCAACTATTTTTTCCCTAGGCAATTAGAAGGATTTCTAAAATAAATACCCAGTTTCACCTCTCTTCTGTTTATAATTTTAAGTCAGTATTCATAACATTCAGGATAAAATTTCAACTCATATCTATGTCATTTCAAAGTTCCTTTCAAACTAGGTTGTTTATTTTAACCCAATTCCATTTAGCTCCTTTTTTGGAAAAGTAGTATGAGTTTTTGGAAACAGCACCATTTTTTTCTAGAAAATATTTCCTATCTGAGTAACATAGGTCAGTCATGTTGTCAGCATACTCATTCATTAATATAATACTTAGTACTTGTACTTTCATGGAACAAGCATACTCCCCCACTCTAGGCTGTGAGAAACTTGAGGAAAATCATTATATATATGGTATACTGTCTTCCTGCAACACCCCATAAATAATGCCTGGAAAATAAAAAAGTTTTTAATAAATGGTTATGCTACAAAGAACCATACTTTATATTATATGAATAATCAAATAAAGGATCAAAAATCTAATAAAAAGGGACAATAAAGGCCAAATAGTCCCATTAGCCTTCAATTTTGAAAAAAATGTGAGAAAAAAATGAAATTTAAGACCACTACCAAGTCTAAACAACTATGACCCAGTATTATGTTAGAAAATACATAAGAGATATTTAACTGTCTATAAGGAAATGTTGTCTTATAAATACCACCTATCCTCTGCCCTTGTTAAGTCTGTGAATTTTGTAGAGAACCCTCACCCGAAGGTCCAGATCACTTTCTTGCCAGATTCATCGAGACAGAAAACGCAAGGAACTGTTTCAGTTTGCTCTGTATTTTAGTCATCGCTTCATCACTATTCAAATAGGAAAAATTTAAAACAATAGAACAAGAGAGAAAGGCCAGTTCAGCTGGCCAGTACCTCAGTGACTCACTGCCTCCTTCCTTTTCATCTCCTTTTTAATTAGGAAAGGGTATATAGTTTCAATGCCTCCCTTGCTAGTGATTTAGCGTAAATTTTTAATCAGCTCAGCTGGGTTGTCCCTTTTAAGCAGGAGCACTCCAGTATGCTTTACGGTACTTCCCTTTGCAGTTCCTAAGCTTTATCATCTGCATGACAATTTCTTCACGCTACTTCCAGTGATTACACTAGGAGCATCAATACCCAGGATACCCTGGTGCAGCTAGCAGGAGATGTTTCCAGAAGCTTTGTTGTACGTATCATCCACATGTCTCACGAGAAGATATTGTGTGAGCAAAGGAAAAGAGTTACAGTTTTTCTAGGAAATTCTTATTGCTATATTTTAAAAACTAGAGGATGACATAGGGTCAACATTTAGACACAGGTAGATACTTCCTCAAAAAGACCCCCAAAGCTAAGAAAATTAAAATAAAAATTAATAAATGTTATGACATTAAAGTAAAATGTTTTTGCTCATCAAAGGAAAGCATCGAGAATTTAAAGAGAGAGGCTACATAATAGATCTTTGCCAGCTCTGACACAGCACTGACATCTAGAACATAAAAATTACTTAAAAACTTAACACTAAAATAAATAATAACTCAATCAAGAAATGGGTACTTGAATTAAACAGATACTTCACAAAAGAAGAAATACAAATGACCAATACACACATGAAAAAATGTTCAATACCATTAGCAATCAGGAAGATGCAAATTAAAATTACTACATTGAGATTCCGACTAACCCTAATTAGAAAGGCAATCATCACAAAGTCAAACAATAATAAATGTTGGTGAGGATACAAAAAAATAGAAACTCTTCTATATTGTTGGTGAGATTGCAAATTAGTGTAGCTGCTATGAAGATCAGTGTGGAAGATTCCTCAGAAAATTGGGAATGGATCCACCATATGATCCAGCTATACCACTGTTGGGTATCCTTTCAAAGGGACTAAAATCAGAATATTACAGAATATAGGCATATCCATGTTAATAGCAACACAATTCATAATAGCCAAATTATAGAACCAATTTAGGAGCCCATCAACAGATTAATGGATTACAAAATTGTGGGATATACACACAGTGAAGCTCTACTCAGTAAAAAAACAAAACAAAACAAAACAAAACAACAACAACAACAAAAAAACTATGCCATTTGTAGGAAAATGGATTGACCTGTAGAACATTATGCTAAATGAAAGTGAAGGGTCACAGGTTTTCTCTAATATACAGAAAAGAGGGAGTAACTGGGATCCTAGCCAGACTTCAGGTAGGGAGGTGGATTGAGGGGGATTCATGAAGAAAATACTGCCATTGACTTTATGCACACATATGAGAATGTACATACACTCTGAAGACCTTGTTTGGGGAAGGAGGGAGTGGAGAGGGAGCCCGGCAAAAAGCCCACCAACTGTGTGTGCATGTATGTCAATAATCCCAAGGAATTACATTCTGATGTTAGCCTATAATGCACCAATAAAAGTATAAAAAAATTTTACAGAAAGGTATTTTAAAAGTATTCTTCTATACTGTTAGTCTAACATTTTCCATCAATAATAGGCAAAAATAAGCAATCTTTCACTTTCATTTATGATTGCTTTTTGTATAAAAGATCTTGATTTCCATTTATTATCTGTTTGTAATAACATCAAGTAATTTTTATAAAAAGAAACTTATATGCCCTTTAAAAAGTGAAGCAAATAAGAAAACTTATCAGCAAACATTTGTGTAGGATTGTATGTTGAAAGCCCAGAAGTTATACACACACACAAAAAAAAAAAAAAAAAAAAAGAGAAACAGCCACCTTGCCTGCTAGATATTTATGGCATAGAATTCAAAGAAGTAACAATGATTATATGATTATAAGTGATAACATTTAATTTTCTGAGTATTTGTTATTTATTGTGGCACCAGGAATTGAATCTATTCTACTCTCCCAATCCTATTTATTTATTTATTTATTTATGGCCCTGGAGATTGAACCCAGGGACATTCTACCTCTGAGCTACACCCCTAGCCCAATTTTACTTGGAAATAGAGTCTTCCTTGGTTTATGAGAAGCTCCCTATTTGCTGAGGCTGTCCTCAAGCCCGAGATCCTCCTATCTCAGACTCTCAAGTACTGGGATTACAAGTGTGCACCACCGTACCTGGTTTCCTATTTTATTTTTTAAAATAGATCTGGATAATTACTGTGCACTAGCCTCAAGCATGGCATCCTCCGATTTTAGCCTCCCAAGTACTGAAATTACAAGCATGCACAACCTAAGGTGTCTGGCTTTTGTTTTAAAGAGATAACCATAAAACTTTGTGGTATAATATTAAGATTTTCTTGTGACAAAATTAAAGGTTTTGTTTTCATTCTTAATTTTTTTTTGTATGTGAGCTTTATACTCAACTATTTTATTTTACATATGAGAGGTAGGATTTTTAACTACCTAACCATCAGGACTGTCTAGTTCTCAAGGAAAATATTGCCACTCTGGCAAAAAGAAGGTATTTATTGGATTTCATATGAAGTTCACATACTCTGGAATAAGTGGAAAAAACTAGTCTTTACTGACACTGCACTTGGCAGAACATAGAGGAAAATACCACCAAGTGAGAGTTAAAGACAGGGAAGTTTTAGAAAGAAGAAGAAAACCTCAAATAATGTGTAGAGTTAGAGGGGATTTTTATGGGCCCCTACGGCTGTCTTTTTTCACTGGGGTTCACTCCCCCACTACTCAGTGTCTACTTATTAAGAGCATATGAGAGTCACTGAAATAGAAGTTGCAGGTTCAGTAAACAGGCACCACATGGACTTTAGCTCCTTTGGAGCTGGTAGACTAGTGGAGAATATAGACTAAAAACCATAATCCTATGAAGAATTAAATAAAATAACCATTCCTGCTGAGTGGTATCTAATGGCATTTGATTTCCTTTTTATTCGCGAGGACATTGCCCTCACTGGAAGCTAAGAAATGTACCTCCTTCTCTAACACTTTATAACTGAACCACTGTTATAGATGGGAGTGGACTGAATTGTTCAGAGGTACTAAATCAGAAAAAGATGCTGAGAATCCAGCCTTACACCTTCATTTGTCTTACAAGTCCAAGAAGTGATGTGCCTAAAATCAGACTACCATTGCTAATAGTTTCATCCAATTCTTTTAATTCAAGGCTCACTTCATTGTTTCAAATTGACTCTTTCAGTTCATACTCTGGTGTTCAGAATTTCAGATGATTTCTTCCTTCCTTTCACCCTTGTGACCTGATCACTCTACATTTATTAGTGGAATTATTTACTAAATATTCAGATATACTCTGCTTGTTCTTGTTTAGTTTCTTCAGTCATCATATACTTTGGTGTTTATTATTAAAATAATTTGTTTTTGAGTTTCTTTTTTGGTGGTGAGGATTGGTCCCAGGAACACTCTACCTCCAAGATATACTCCCAGTCCTTTTTTTCTTTTTGAAATAGAGTCTCATTAGTTTGCTAAGAGCCACGCTAAGAGGCGGAGGCTGTCCTGGAATCTTCCATCTTCCTGTTCCAGACTCCCAAGTATTGTGATTACAGGTGTGTAACACCATGTATGTCTTACTAAAAACAATATAAAATAAATCAACTATATTTTCATTTTCTCAGATTGCACAAAATTCTATTTAAACATTTACATACTGCATTTTCTATTACAAGAGGAGTCAGTCAACTAGGGACACTAGCTGCTGCCTGCTTTTGTGAATAACAACCATACATATTTACATATTGTTCTTGTCTTCTATAACCATTCCATGACAAAACTTAGCAGTTAAGAGAGAGAGAGAGAGATAACTCACAAAGAAACATTTACTATGTGGTTTTCTACAGAAAAGAATGGGAACACAAATACTTTAATAACTGCATTTTCTTAATAATACCAAAGCTCACACTTAAAGTACTGGGTTAATATTACTTATTGGCTAATCACTATTCAACATTTATATATTCTTTGGAAACACTTCAAGTATTTTAGAAGATTATCAAAAGCAAGGTTTTCTTTGTAAGATTCTGCTATAGTAGAATATTCAACAGGTTTGAAGTCAGATGGAAGTAGAGAATAATAGTTCTACCCAGTAGGATCTGTGATGCCAGGAAAGTCACTAAATCTAGCTTTCCTTCCTAATTTGTACATAAAATACTGAAATTTCTCATTCAGGGTTCTGGGAATAGTGAGATATCAAAACCCTTAAACTATATCTGGTTCATTATGATCACAAATGGTACTAAGTAATATGGTATAGCACAGTATTTTACTGGTAAAATTTATTAAACCTATACTAGTAACTAAATAATGCCAATAAAGTGATTAAGTACACCAATCTATGCTAATGCTCATTATTTGAATTTATTTCAGTATTGAGGATTAAAACCAGGGGCATTCTACTTTTGGGCTATACCCTTAGCTCTATGTTTTCATGTTTATTTTTTATTCTTTGTTTTTTTTTTTTACGGTACTTGGATGGAACTCAGGGGTATTCTACCTCCAAGCTATACACCCAGCCCTAATTTTTATTCTTTATTTTGAAACAGGGTCTACTGAGTTGCAAATGACCTAAGTAAATGAGGCTAATGGCAACCCTCCTGTCTCAGCCTCCCAAATGCTAGGATTACAAGTGTGCAGCATCACGCCTGGCTTTATTCTTCTTGTTATTATTTTGGAAATAAGGTCTCTCTGATTTTTGAGGGTCTTTCTAAGATGCTGAGGCTGAACTCTCCCTGTGATCTTCCTATTTCAGCTTCCAGCTTCCAAAGTACTGGGATTTCAGGTGTGTACCACACGCCCTGCTTAGAGTATGCTTTAATTTCTCTATTGTTTATAGGCAGGTAGCTAAAGAAATTTGAATCAATGCCCGATTCTAAAGGACATATGACTCTTTGTTACCAGCACTTATCTTTTTCTAGGTCCCACATAATGATCCGGCAAGAGACTTTTGAATGCTTATGCAGCTGTGGCAGCCGCTGGGGTGTGCAGCACAGATCTTTTCAAGAGAGAACTTGCCATCTGCTAAGCGCCTTTCATCTGAGCTTCACTGGGGTCAAGTCATGCTCTTCTCCAGCAGCCTCAGGCC
The DNA here is from genome assembly GCF_963383645.1 of Muscardinus avellanarius. Lineage (NCBI taxonomy): Eukaryota > Metazoa > Chordata > Mammalia > Rodentia > Gliridae > Muscardinus > Muscardinus avellanarius. The sequence goes on along the minus strand of NC_137789.1, from coordinate 51,202,878 downwards.
AAAGACTGAGCTCAGGAGAGTGCTAGAGCTGGGCCAAGCCTGCTCCACAGGAGACTCCACTAACAGCCACTGTTTGCTATAGTTCAACACCGGGCTTGCCAAGACTGTCCATGGCAGCCTGCGCTCTCATCTTCCATAGGCTCACCTCCTCACTCTGCCTCAGAGTCTTCTTCCCAGGAAACTCAAACCGGCACATTAAATAAAAGGAGGTGATACAAGTTTTGAAGATGAGGAAAACATATAGATGCACAAGGAATACTATAGTTGGAATTATAAATGGACAGAGCCACAATAAAAACACAAGATAGACTTTTTTTTTAACACTTATCCTAAGTACAAATATATCAAGAATAGAGAGCTTCAATTATCAACTATTTGGGCTTATGGTTTAGACAATTATTTCCTTTCAATATCCAATATAAATGTTAATATTAGAAATCTCTGAATATTTTAAGTAAAAAAAGAACAATTTGCATGTTTTACATATTTTTTGTTCTTACTAATTCTAGTGAATGTGAATTCCTTATTCTAGTATAGCTCTTTTTTTTTTTTTTTTTTCCCAGCACTGGAGATGGAATGCACGGGGAATTCTACCTCTGAGCTACACCCCAACCTTATTTTTTATTCTTTACTTTGAAAGAAGGTCTCACTGAGTTGTAAAGGGCTTCACTAAGTAGCTGAGTCTGTCTGCAAACCAGGATCCTCTGGTCTCAGCCTCCTGAATGCTGGGATTACTCTTTTTTTTTTTTTTTTTTTGTCTTTTGTTTTTGTTACTAGGGATTGAACCCAGGGTTATTCTACCTCTGAGTTACACCCCCAGCCCTTTTTTATGTTTTTATTTACAGGGTCTCAATAAGTTGCTGAAATTCTGTCTACCTTGCTGAGGCTGTCCTTAAACCTAAAATCCCTCTTGCCTCTACCTCCTAAATATTGGGATTAGAGACATGTGCCCACACTTGGCTTAGTGCAATTCTTTAGACAAAATTTCTTAAAGGAAAAAAATAAGTAGTTACTGCCTTCACTTATTTACAGTAAAGTTTCTTTTAAAATATCCACTGTATTATGTAAGCAAGGGTATATTTCTGCATCAAATAAACTTCATTAGAACTCTCTAAACCTCTCAGGAGCAATAATTTGTAAACAGTATAAAGAAATTGCTAGTTTATCAGTATTCTTTTGAAATAAGGTAAAATATAAGCAATATAAACATCTCTGAAATAAACAGACTTTTCTTTGCCATTGCAAGCTGCTGCATATTTTTAGACTGTTCTTCTCTTTTGCTGTATGTCTTCTGTATGCCTTTTTTCTTCCCGAACTTGATTATCCTCTTATTTTCTGCCTCACATATTTAAGTTCCCATTCCATAAATGACTTTTGCCTCTTGAAATGAAACTGTCAAAACATGGTGAGACATATTGCTCAAAGTTATTAAATGATAACAACAATTGGAATTGAGAGAACTTTTCGACTCTTTGATTTTGACGGTTACTGATTTTAACAATGCTGAGCAGCTTCATTTCAAAACCTACTTTTTCTCTTCCTGAAAGGATTGCACCAGCTCAATTTTCAACATAGATTTTTTTTATATTATTATCTTATAATCCTTCAGTCTGAACATGTCTAGCAATTGAGGATGTAAACATCGGCTTTGATGATGCTTACAGAAAGTTATTTTATTGGCTGCGTGATAGTATGATAGCTGACTAGCACACAACGTGTAAAGCAGCCAGCTGCTGGAGAAAAGCATACAGTGGGAGGCACTTTTTATTTCTGGATCTCTAACTCAAGAAGCACCTTGTGAACATGAAGAAAGGACTTCCACACGGTGTTAGCTGCCAAATGTCAAGGAGAAGGCACGTGAGGGAGGTATCTTCAGACATCACAACCATAAACGACTACAAGTGACATTCACATATACCAAACCCTGAGCCTGCTGACATTCAGTGAAAAAGGCCTGTGGTTTGGACACCTACCCCCAACTCCAACACAAGCAGCAACACTGCGGAGCATCTTAACTGGTAAATGGAGACTTATGTAATGGCTTCCCAACAACAACAACAACAACAATATAGGACAACAACAACAACAACATAGGACAACAACTAAAAAGACCCGCACATATCTATACATGTGAGTGTGTTCAAAGGAAAAAAGGACTTAGAGTACCTATTTACTGCCGGGCGTGGTGGCATATGCTTGTAATCCCTGTGCTTGGGAGGCTGAGACAGGAGGATCGCACAGGTTCAAAGCCAGCCTCAGCTACTTAGTGAGGCTCTCAGTAACTTAGTGAGACCCTGTTTCCAAATAAAAAATATAAAATAGGCCTGAGAGTATAGCCCAAAGGTAGAAGGCCACTGGGTTCTACCCCTAGTACCACCAAGAAACAAACAAACAAACAAACAAACAAACACCTATTTATTTAAAGCTGGCTTCATTTCACAGTGATTTGAGGGTTCTTTGAGAGAAGCATATGTAATAAAATGGTAAAGCACGAAAAGTAAGCAAAATTACTTAGGAAATTAGGGAGCAAAAGATAAATATGTCAAGTTGCAATGATGAGACTATTCAAAACATGTTTGTCAACATATTTTATAGTCATTTTCACATTGTAACATCTAAGATTAAATTGAAATCACATAAAGTTGTAAATATATCGTCAGTAGATAGTCTCTTAAGATTCAATTTCTCATTCTGCTGAAGTTCTCCTGCTAGAACTCACAGGGGCAGCTGCTGTGCATGAGGAATTTCTCCTCGACTGTGAGCTAAAGAACTAAAATCCAGAGCAGTATTAATTTAGTTGCTCATAAATAACATGCTCTAGAATAAAAAAGAAATTGAATTCTACTACCTCTGGCCCAGTATATTTAAATTAATGACATTTTTGTATAAATGCTTCCAACATATACTATCTGCTAAATAAAAATATTTTTCTTTAAACAGCTTTATACTGATATAATTATCATGAATAAACAACATATGTTTGAAGTATATAATTTAAGGCTTATCACATATAAATGTATACACATGTACACACACACCTGTCAAAGTATTGACATAATCAAGGTAATGAACACATTTATCACCCTGAGTTTCTTCATGCCTTTTTGTATTTCTTCCTCTCAACTCTCATGTGTCCTCAGGCACCCAGCCACTGAGGCACATTCTATCAGTATTCTAGAACTTTATATGAATATTTCATTTGATCATATTCCTTTATTTTGACTAAATTCTTTTACTCAGCAAAATCATTCTGAGCTTCATCTGGGCTGAAGTGTGAATTGGTAGCCATGTATTTTCATTGTTAAGTAGAATTCCTATATTTGGATAGGCTAAAATTTGTTTACCCATTCACTTCTTGAGGATATTGGAGTTGTGTCCAATTTTGTGATATTACAACTGTAACTACATGAGACTGTTTTCTGGAAAGAGTATACAGTTTTGCATTTGCGTCATTCATGTCTGAGGTTTCCAGTCCTTCTCCATCTTGCCACCATTTGGCATAAAACTCCTTTACATTTTATGCATTTTAACAGGTGTGAGGTGGTAGCTCATTGTGGTTTAAACTTATATGTCCCTAGTTACTAATAATATTAAACACATTTTTGTGTATGATTCTCATCCATATATCATATTTGATGGGATTTTTTTTCAAATACTTTGCTCATTTTTATTGAGTTGTTTTGTTTTCTTTTTACTGAGTTATGAGAATCCATATGTGTATTCTGGGTACACATCCTTCCTCATATATATGGTTGGCAGATACTGAGTCTTGACTGTCATTTGTCTTTATTCCCTTAAAAATGCCTTTGAAGAGAAATTTTCAATTTTTAATTAATTTATTTATTATGGATTATGATTTTGAAAAGAATTTCTTTCCTAGGCCAAAGTAATAAACATTTGTCACTAATGTTTGTCTAGAAGTTTAATAGGTTTAACTTTTATATTTATGATAAAATCATTAATTTGTGTATATGATGAAAAGTATGGATTAGAATATTTTCTGAATATAACATTCAATGGTTTTGGCACCATTATTCAAAGGTCTATCTTTTCTCCACTTAATTTCCACTGTACCTTCCAAAGGAAAACTTTTGAAGTAAAAAATTACTTGTCCAAACATGTTTGAGTCTATTTTTGGACTCTCTATTCTGTTCCATAAATCTATTTTTTTCTATATTTATTCCAGTGTCACACTGTCTTAATTATCATGGCTTTAAAATAAGACTTGAAACCAAGTAGTTCTTTCAAAGTATTTTTGACTATATATGGGGTTTTTCATATAAAATTTTTATTTATTTATTTATTTATTTATTTATTTATTTATTTATTTGCGGTACCAGGGTCATTCTACCTCAAAGCTACATCCTCAGGCCTATTTTTTATTCTTTAGTTTGAAAGAGGGTCTCACTGGGTTGCAAAGGGATTCACTAAGTAGCTGAGGCTGCCCGTGATCCTGGATCCTCCTCTTTCAGCCTCCCAAGTACTGGGATTACAAGAGTGTGCCACCACGCCTGGCTTTTCATATGAATTTTAGAATCAGCCTGACCCTTACTACAAGAAAGCTAGCAAATATTTTAATTTTGATTGTAATAAATTTATTGATAAATTTAGTTAGAAGTCATGTTGCAATAATACGGAGTGTTCTGAACCATAACTAAAATACTATCTTTACAGTTATTGAGTCTACTTTCATTTAGCAAAATTGTATAGATTCCAATGTTTAAGTAATATCCATTGTGGTTTGATCCCACAGTATTTGATATTTGGGGATACTGTGGAACTGTTTGTATTTTTTAGTCGAGTGCCCTTATTGATTTTTTGTATTTTTATTTGTGCATTGTAGTCTCACATCATAATCTCTGAACTATATTCTGATGTTTCTAATTTCAAGCTCTGCTTCTTATCAGCTTCTTTCTTTTCAGTGTGTCCTAGAAGCAGAGATGCTGTCTTAGTTCTGGACTATACTTCCAGGTATTTATGTACCAAATACTCCAGAATTATAGAGACAGTATCTTTTCTCTGAATAATGGAAGATGTGTTTACTGTCCAGAATAATAAAGAAAATGTCTCCTTTCAAAAAAAAAATTAGGTAGGTTTACTTCTCATGATAAAGATTTTAAGTTTGTGGTTCCTTCTCTGTAGTAAAACTGGTGATTTGCACACAGATTACCTGGCCCTCTTCATATCATCCATGACAATTAGGCTTCAGGAAACTTGTAAAACTGTCTCCATCCTGGCCCCTGAATTTTCCCATACTCTTTCTCCTGACTGAGAATTTATAAGTCTTCTGCCAATTACTTTATCCTGTGCCCGTATCCTCCCCTCTGCTGAGAGAATCGTTTTGAGTTTTGCTTGGATTTAAATATCTTGTGCCACAGCCTGGAAATTCTGTCCAGATAGGAAGCTAGGGAAATTTCAGAGCTCATCTTTGTGTCCTGACTTTCAGGGTTCATTATCCTTTGTTTCCTGATATTCTGTGTCTTCAAAATAATTATTTTATGTACTTTGCTCACTTTTTATATATTTCAGGTGGAATGATGTATCTGATCCCTATTACTACATTTTGGCTCGAAGCAGAAGCCACACGTAATGTGTTTGGATATCTTTTACTTAAATATTCCAAGAAGCAGTGACATTTTAAAAATAGTGAGCTGATCACATGTGTAAGAGAAGTTTTTATGTCTTCATGATTTTATTATTTCTGTAAAACCAATTTTCACTGCATGTAATATAGATGTACAAATATTATTTCACTCAAAGTTTAAAAATACAAAGTATCCAAACATATTAAGCTTTAATTATGTCTAGATATTTAGTTATGTCTAGATATTTATAAGTGTTTATATGCGTATAACATATTATGCTTATTTTTATATATTTTTTATTTTTTATTTTGAAACAGGGTCTCACTGACCTGCAAATAACCTCACAAAGTAGCTGAACAAACCGTGATCCTCCTGTCTCAGCCTCCCAAATGCTGGGATTACAGGTGTGTGCCACCACACTTGGTCAAAGAGCAAGAAAAGGAAGACAAAGAGGGCCGAAGAAGGAAGTAAACTAAAGAATAGTAATGTTTAAATCCATCAGCACACGAATCTGCGTTCACAGAGTGATACAAGCTGGTCCCAGTATCACAGATATAATCTGAGGCCAGCCTGTATCACTCTGTGAACACAGATTAGAGTTTACATCCTATTCTCAGTTCACTGAAGTCTTCATTGAGTGTTTACAATTCCAGTTATCCTATAAGATAGAGGTCTATGACAAGTGAACTATGATCCATGTCTTGCTTTGTTTAGTACACTGGACCCAAGAATAACTTTTATATTTTTAAAGGTTATAAAAACAAGCATACAAACAAACCAAAGAGAGAAGGAGAGAGGGAGGGAGAGGGAGAGAGAGGGGATGAGAGAAAGATGTGATAGACGCTGGATGGCTAAAATAAAACCTAAAATATCTACTGTTTGTGAATTACAGAAAAAGTCTTTAAAATACTGGTCTAAGATATTGGGGCCCTAACTCCTTTATCTGAAGTCTTTTTTGTTAGCCAATTTCTCTCTAGTTTCCACATATGAGAGAAAACATGTAACTATTTGCTTTCTGAAACTGGCTAAAATCAGCATAATATTCTCTAGTTTCATCCATTTTCATGCAAATTACACAATTTTCTTCTTTATGGCTGAGTGAAATTCAGTGGAGTGACGAAGGGGGTTAAGGAGAAGGAGAAGGGGGCAGTTTGAATAATGCTATGGATACATATAAAATCATCAATAACAACCTTATTGACACCTATGGGGTGGGAGAAAAAGTAGGGTGGGATCCGGAGAGAAACACGCGAAGTGTTTTGTGCATGCTTGTTTCTATCCCTCTGTAGTCCATTATGATGTATAATTATAATGCATTAAGAAAGTATAAAAAGGATATTAGGGATAAGATGGTACAAAAGGAAAATATCTTTTCCTAGTGTGGCTGATATTCTAGTGGGAAGGGCATGAATAATACAGGGGTGACATATGTAGTTTGTCAGATGCTACACAGAAAACTAGAGAAGAGAAGACTGGGCTGCTAGAGCAGGGGTACAGGTTGCCTCAAGGTCTGTAGGGAAAAGTGGGGCTGGCAGATGGGATGTGGAGAAAAGGGGTCCTGGATTTGTTGAGGTGATATAGGCCATAAGGATACAGTGTCAAGCAGAGACTGTCATTTTGATTGTGGCTGTTTTGATGAGGGTAGACAAGGAGAGTGGTTTCCATTAGCACTTCCAGGGGCTCCTATACCTCTGCAGCCAGGAGTGATATTGACACCTGGAAAGAAGGTGGTCCTGCTGGGAATACCCAGAGCTTCAAGCCCCTCTGGATAGCAGTGACATTAGAAGCAGGAGAGATCAGGTCCTAGCTGGGCTTTCAGGGGTCCACCAGAAAGTGGAGATGAGAGTAGAGTGGAGGAAAGAGGAACAAGGCAGGGTCCTTGGAGTGTCAAATGTTAAAAGAATAGACATTTCTTGATACTAACCATGTATCAGAAGAGACTCCCAACAAGTACAACATTCTAGAAGTTAAATTATTCTGTGACAAGAGCCAAACTTATTGCTGTTATTAGCACCATTCCATGAGAAGCACCAAACAGAGCCAAATTAGTATTTAATGGTGCTATTTTTATTACAATGTGTGTTGAGCACCTGTTATGCACCCAGCACTGTTTTAGGAATTGAAAATACAGTGGTGCCAAGAAAACACAAATAAGCTCCATCTCTAATGAAACCCACACCAACATATTGTAGGTGATTTTTAATTTCTACATGTTCTCTGGAAGGTATTAGTTAAACAGGACGGGTGGGAGGACACTTAGAGTACGCCTTTTATGTTGGCTGCTGAAAGATGGACTAGAGCCAGCTAATCCACAAGTGATGAAAGGCAAACTAAAGTGAGAGGCCCCGAGGCAGAAATCAGCTGTCACAACCTGATTTATGATGGTGGCAGTTTGTCCTGAGGCCGTTTTGTTAGAGAGCACTATTGATCCTATACCTAGATGGAGCTTTCAAGCCTGCGGCTACCTTGAGGAATGCCTTCCATCTTTCTGTGGCTACTACTCATGGGACTAGAGAAGGGTGCTTGGGAGGGGAATTTCCTTTCATTATCCCGATGCCTCTCAAATTCTCAACTTTTAGGTGGTGTCTTGGCTTTGTCCCTGTGGTATAAAACATGCCTACCCTTTACACATTCACCGTAGAGCAGCAGAAGGGGCATAACACAGCAATCTGGCCAGAAGCCGTAACAGCTGGCATTTATTCAGAGCACACATGTGCCAAGTACTCCAGATATAGTAATAATTTAGACCTTAAAATAATACTGTGATGGGGAATAATATAAACCTCATTTTCCAGATGAGAAAACCAAGGGAAAGAGAACTGAGCAACTTTCCCGATTCATGTAGCTAGTAGAGGTTCAAAATGGTGATAAAACCCCAGAGCTTATAGAATGCTATATACCTAATAAACTACACTGCCTCTGTTTTTCAGGCAATAATCAATAAGAAGAAAATAAATCTAGGAACAAGCTTTCATTTTATATAGGTAGTTTGAACTTCACTTAAAAAAATGTATTACATTTAGCATAATGAGATTAGTCAGTCACAAAAAATAAGAAATCGGATGCTTTCCTTAATAGGCGAAAGCAAGGGAGAAATGGCTAACAGGAGGAACTCTAGATGAAGAAGGAGATTCTATAGAGGAGCAAATAAGGTGACTTAACTGAGGGGATAGGAAACACCTGATGTACTTAAACATATCAAAGTCAATCACTAAGCCAAGCATGGGAAGGAGGGATGGAGAGGGAATGGGATGGGGATTTGGTAATGGCTAATTGTTTGATGTGTACATGTATGATAAAAAAAACAGAAAAAAATATTCTCTGGTAAGAAAGAAAGCAAAAAGAAATATTGAAATGCTATCTTTAAATCATCAAACGCTTGGTATCAGACAAATGAAACTGTTATGTGAGATTATCATTTTTAATTTTGGATAAATTGCTATAATACTAGATGTCAACCACTAAGCCAAGCGTGGGAAGGAGGGATGGGGAGAGAATGGGGTGGGGATCGGGTGGGGGCTGACTGGGCGATGTGTGCATGTATGTCTACAAAAGTTTGTATCCCACTATGATGTATGAATACAGTGCACCAATAAAATAAAATTTAAAAAAAATTTAAAAAAAGAAACATCTGACAGCTAAAAAAAAGTATTACAAGTTTTCCTCAGTAGGATGTTTTCCTTAGTCTTCTCATTACTACACATCATTCGTTTGATGCTGAGAATGATTACTTCTCTTAGTTAATATTTTCTTTTTCTTCTCTCAACTGTATCCCGTTTCCACTTCCTTTCAGCTTTTCAGGCTCTTGGGCAACACGGTCGCGCGTGTTCTTTCTACACTGCACGTCTCACTTTGGGCTCAGACATGTTCTCCTCACAGCTCAGGCTCAGCCTGTCTCTAGTCCCTCTGTTCTCCCCCGGGTTTAGGGTTTATTGTTTTGAATATTAGCAAGTTTGAAGACGGAGGGACAGATACCTGGTGAAGTTCACTTTACCGGGCAATCTTACTTTTGCCTGCCAATCGATAACAGTTGTCAAATTAAAATTCATCACTCAGATACATAACCAACAATAAATTTTGTAGTACTAATATTAGGCGGGTTTTTCTACTCATAAATTTTCCTCACATCTATGATTAGTTTTTAGTTTACTGGAAAGTAATTATATAAACTAAGTCCAATAAAGTTTCAAAGACCATACTTTAAAACAAGTTATAAAATATATTTCACTGCATCACTGCACAAAAAACAAGAGAAAATTCCAAATATTCTAGAAATAAATAAACAAATAAAAATGTATAAATGTATAATATTACTACTTTCCTCTCCCTCCTGTCTGTCTTGTTATGCTGCTCAGGTTGTCCCCAAACTCTGAGGCTCAAGTGACCTCCTGACTCAGCCTCCCAAGTATCTGTGTTGACAGTTACATATACTACTATGCCTTATTTTATTTTTTTAGTGCTTTTAAGCCCCAACTAAAAGTTCCCAGTGATCGCCTTCAAATTTGATTTACACATGAGAATATTATATAAGAGAATATAAATTAAAAACTAAAAATTATTTTAATTTTATTTATATTTTTCATCACATACATCCCCCCCTCCCTAAAATCCATTGGCTCTCTGATCCCAGTTAATAGGGTTTATTTATTCATCTCTATCTAAGTCATAGGGCCCCGGACAAAATAAACAAATTACAACATGACCAGACATGAAAAGCATCCTTACCTTTAAAGAAGACAAAATTCCCATCACTGTTTTCATAAACGGCATCAATGCTAGGAGGTAAGCCTCGCCAGAAGTACGTAATTTGCATGGGGTATCCATCCATCACCCTGTTGTTTCTCACGCGCCAAAACCACTGGTCCTGCAAAACAAGCAGAAGCATTATCCTCAGCACAGCTGCCAGCCTCTGCAGCATATCACTATGCAGTGGTTGGGTGGATGGGTTTCAAGGTGAGAGGGGCTCTTTGTCATCAAAACAGTCAGTGAAAGAGCTACCCAACTTGGCATAGTGATCACACAAGGTTTTGTAGTTAACTCTGCAATATCTAAACTATACAGGGTGGTTAAAATCATAACATCAAAATACTTGACCTTACCGTTGAACATTAGTTCCAGGGACTTCTAGATGAACAAAAATCCTTTACCTTCGGGGATTAAGTCAGCTTTCTAATGAGTTGAGTAACACTATGCCCATGTATGCCTCCTGGCATTTCAAGACATATGCAAGATCTCCACACCTAAGATGCAGGGGATTAAACAAGAGGCCATATCTCCCAATATGCACATGTTACACACACTGTCCTGCTTAGCCAGAAGCAGAGCACTCATGACCATATATGGGCCAGTTTGGTTGATTAGATATATGGCCACCTTAAATAAATAAATTTGTATTGAAAATTTATCTTGAGCATATCACAGTATATATAAAGTTGATTAAATATTAATAACATATATGTTTCAACATAAATACTAATGGAAAAAATTATACCAAAATAATATATTTGATGATATAAGTTTTTCAGCTAATAATCATACTATACAGAAAGATATGTAGCATAGAAATGCTATGTTTTTATTTGTTGCCTTTTTTCTGCTTTCTTCTCCCAAATTAGATATTAATTAATGACTTATTATAGCACTTTCCCACACCTGGGCTGTCTCACATTTACCAGTTATTCATATGTTCATACAGATACATCCCTCCTCTCTATTTAGGAGTCCTAGATTTCTGATAAAATGATAAAAATAAACCTTGCCCCACCTAAATGTACTTCAATATTAAAGTTTTTTTTTTTTTTTTTGGTGGTACTGGGGTTCCTGGAAACCTTTCTAACTCCAGGCTACACTCCCAGACACCCATTTTATAATATTTTTATTTGGAAACAGGGTCTCTTAAACAAGCGAGGCTGGCTACAAACCTGCGCGATCCTCCTTTCTCTACCTCCCAAGCATGGGGATTACAAGCGTGTGCCACCACGCCTGGCTTAAAGGTTTTTTTTTTAAACCTTTTGAATAATCATATAAAAGAGATTAACTAAAAGCTCAATGGCTCAGAGTTTACAAATTATTATTATTATTATTATTATTATTATTTGCAGTACTGGGAATGGAACCTAGTGGCATTATACCTCCAAGCTGAACCCCCAGCCCTATTTTTTAGTCTTTTTAAATTTTTTTGAAACAGAGTCTCACTGAGCTGTGAAGGATCTCGCTAAGTAGCTGAGTCTGTCCGGGAACCCCAATCCACGGGCCTCAGCCTACCGAATGCTGAGATTACCAGCATGTGCCACAACGCTTGGCTTTCAACTTATTCTAGTCATTGAGTTAATTACAAATTAATATCTAACTCATAGCATAATTATCCTATTACATGTATAGGACATCCTGAGGACTGAGCAAATGGCATTAGTCAACTTTTTGGTTGTTATTAATTTTAAAATTACGTGGAAATTAGTTACCCCACAGTTCCTATTTAGATTTCTGTTTACAGTTATTCATTATTTCCTCTTTAGATTTAGCTGTGTTATGATTTCAGGAATGTATTTCTTTCTCCCAAGAGTTTATTATGTTGAAAACATTTTCTTGATATTTTCATGGTATGGGATAGCTTAAATTAATAAATGTTTGAATCCATATGCAGCCAAAAAATTAAATGGGTTTTAAAATAAAAAAAACATTATTTTGTGAAAAGATTGGGAAATAACATTAGTAAGATGATCAGGAGCTAATCACTAACAGAATGTGAGCAGGTAATATTCTGATCATAGAAAAGAAAGAGGAAGAGCAAAAACAATAGCATGTTTCTTTATCTATAACAGGGCTTTTAACTGAATTTTAAACCATGTCAATTTCTAAATAAAATATATTTGCTAAAGCACTTTAAACTACATACCAAAATAATAAATAAAAATGACTAGATGCCTATTGCATTCTAATAAATAAATAACCAACCATGATTCTTTATGGAACAGCTCTTCTCTGTGTTTAAAAAGCCAGGTGAAAACCATGGACAATATTTCAATTTTTCCCAAGGAAGCTCTTCACAATGCCAGACCATCCCTAGGTATTGAGACAGGGCTAGAAGCTCTTTGGAACAGGCATGCTGCTGACCAAAGATGAGAATATGATCCAAGCTTACCACTAATAAGGGGAGAAATAAAAATTCTGCCTCAAGATTAGCAGAGTCGATTTATAAAAATTCAGAAGGTGATGTGAAACCACAGATGAATCCATGACTACATCTTCCTGACAGAAGCCTTGGCAGTCTTTAAATTATAGATCATCCAGCTGTGCCTTTATTCAACTTATTCATAACTTCTCAGTTTAGCAGAAAACAATAGTGCCAATAATTTAGAAAGTATTCCATCACAGAGATGCACACTCCTAGGCATTAGAGCAGAGTAAAACACCACTGAAAACTTAATATATGTCCAGGACCAGGAGCCATAGTGTCTCCTACCACGATTACTAGATTACTCTTTCAAAAATAGGACTTGTGAAAAATTCATACAGAAAGAAAAACTTAAGATGGTACTTAGGCTTTTGTACAAATCTTCCTTATAAAATGAAAGTTCTCTGGTTACCTATCTAAAATTGAAGTCCCACCCTCCATCCACACACATCTTCTGCGTCTCCACCTCCCTTCCCAGCTTCCCTTTCTTTTGTTGCATTTATCAATGTTTTACAAAGTACTTGCTTTACTTTATTGCTGTTAATTTCCTCTTTACAAGAATATTAGCTCCACCATGGCAAGGTTGCCTGTCTTTTGTTCACTTATGGTTCCCCATTTTCAGAAAAGTGCCTTGCACATAGTAGATTCTTCATAAATATCTCTTGAAAGAAAACAAAACTTAGGGAGGGAAGATCAAAGTCAATGTAAGAGATCCTTGTAGAAGCCTAAACTTTAAAGTTAAGACTAAGATTTTCCCCTTTATAGTCAAGATGTTTAATTTAAAAAATAAAAACTATGTGGGTGTCACAAAAATATAAAAAAATTCTTCTTCTTTTCCAAGAAGGGAGTGATGTTCTTTGAACCATGGAGGAAAAAACACATTTTTTTTTAATCCTTGCAAACAATGTAAGTTTTGTTTTGACTTTAGGTATAAAGAGACCAACACATTTTTTTTTTTGCCAAATTACCATAAGATGAAAACGCATCTATGTGAGATTGTTTAAACCACAGTAATTACTTAGCATGGATATCAAACTGACTTATGAAGTGCACATTCGAGTCAAGTGAACTCATTAGCATTAAAATAAACTTATGTACATAAGTACAGATGTGCTCACCAGCGATCATGTGTTGTTTTTGAGGCTTATGATGTGGCAAGGAGAGTGTCTGTTGAAAATGAAATCAGATATGTAACAAGAGTAAAAAAAAAAAGAGAGAGACAAAATTATTCAACTCCAACTCCATGTACAATGAGAGAAAAATTATTTATCCTGTTGCATAAATGGCAGAGGAAGAAATGCAGTAGGTCTGAATTTGCTGTTACTTTCCCTCAAGCATCAAGAGATGTCTGAGGCACCTACCTGACTGCTCTTATCAGGTGGCTGGATTGGGAGGCAGCAATTTGAGAGTAAGTAATGGACACCTGGGCAGGAAGTGGGAGTCGGCAAAGAGGTAAGGTGGAAGTCCAAATGTTTACTCAGCTAGGGCCACTGCTCTTTTGAAGGGACAAGAAGAAAGAGGGAATTTGAGTGTAAGTTGGCTGGTGCCCACTGTTAAAAGTAGCAAAAGGCAAATTGTGCTCTGGAACGGCTGTATTTATTAAATAGCTGACACTGTCACCTTGGGTGGGACTCCTCTCAGGGACATCACTAGTAGAAAGAAAAAGCAAAGAATTGAGATTTCTCATAAAATGTACTATTAAGAGGTTTTTAATAATAGACTCTATTCAAGTATGTGTCTCTAAATCATGTCTAAAATTACTGATCTTACTGAAATAAAAATTGATGCTCATGGCTAATAACTATTAGGTTAAATGCATTTATTTTAAAAATATCTTCGAGAGGTATTTGATTTCATCACCCACCCAATACTTTTAGTAATAAAATGTATCCAATGGAAATAGAATAGTTTCACTTATTATAACAAAAAGTTTTTCCAAGTGGCCCAAATTTAAAAATGTATCACCATAATCTCTTGGAAAAGTGATCAAATCTTTGTTATTGACAATGATGAAATGCAAAAAGTACCAATTTGATAAATCTAAGATGTTTTGGATCTAGAAGTCTACAACACTTTTTTAATTTATTTTTTAGAAATTAGCCAGAACAACATTACACAAAAAATTATTTTGTCTTCACATAATATGGTTAAATAAAAAAACATCTTTTTTTTTTAAACAAAAGGCCATTGGCAAAGTAAAAACCCATGACAAAGGGTATCCCTGAACCCAAAGAGTCAATTACTCTAATATATAAAGAACTATTAAAAAATCAAGAAAAACCCCAAGCCTAAAAAAATTAAACTGTAAGAGACATTTACACACAGCTGAGAAAAATAAAAGTTTGTAAAACAGGGAGAGATGTACAGCCTCACTTACAATCAGTGAAATGTAAGCTGAAACTACTCTGGGATACCATATCTTTCTTAAAAGATTGCTTTGATGTTGTGGTTTGTAGAAATAGTCTCACTCATACATTCCTGGTATGAGTGCAAAATGGCGTAACACCTGTGAAGATCAATAGGGGACATCTGGAAGCAGTACAGATACAGCTGTGTCTGTTCTTTGACCCAGTAATCCTTCCTTTAGTAATCTGCCCCCAATGAAGGAACATTCTTTCAAGTGAAAAAATATATAATGCAATAAGATATCACACAAAATCATATATACAATGGAAATGAATTTTTATGCTATCATTTGTGGATATCTAATATATAGGCAAAGACTGTACCATTTCATACAAGGATTTAAATATCCTTTGATTGTGGCATCAGCTGGAAGTCTTGGGACCAAACCTATGGATATGAAGGTAGGACTATGCTCTCTTGTGAGGGGCTTCCCTCAAAAGCAAACTGTCCAGGATTTCCAGTTGAAGTTATGAATCATACCATATGGTAAACATCACAATTTTAATTTAGATGTAGTTTTCTATTGTGGAACTATAATTATTATTTTTGACTGCTTCCAAAGCCAATAATTTACTAAAATAAAATAATTGATTTTCCCTTAAACAAAAAGAAAAAAAGAAAAGAAAAAGTGTGCTATTCTCTATAGAAAAGAATATGGGGGAAAACTTTTATATATATTAATATTGTTGTATAGATTTAGATCTAAATATTGGTAAAATATAAATATTGCTTATGTTTGCTTATATTCAAACACACATATGTAAAGAATACTAACAGTTGTTGAATCTAAATTTTAGGTGTGAATGTACTCTTTCTTACAACTTTTCTGTATTTTTAGAAGTTTACATAATAAAATTTGAAAACATATTCTGATTTAAAAATATAGTCAATTACCTTATGATAAAATGTTATATAATCTTTACAAATATTTGTGATGGATAAATACTATTTTATTTAGCAAACATAAGTTCATTCTACCTAGTAGCCTTTTAAATTTGCTACTATAAATAGAGCTACAACCACCATCGATATGCATTTATAAAGAACAAAAATCTATTTTGTACCACATAATTATATTTAATACACGCTCCATTTGACCATAATATGTGTGGACCTGAAACAGAATCACATGTCATGAGATCGTACAAGGGTATTAAAATTTCATTAATTTCAAACCAAACTATTGTTCTGGGTTTATTGTGTGTAAAGAAAGTTATTGAAGGTGTTATGGCATTTAAGAATGAGAACAAAGCTATTCACATTGAATTAGTTATAAAATTTTTACAACACGGGAGAAAATAAGTAAGATTATAAAGTAGAGAAGAAAAAAATAAAACTACTAAGAGAAGGTTAATAGATGTATCTGGCAAAGATAATGCCATTCAGGGAAGCTTTCATTATTTTATCACAACAGCTGACACAAGCTGGTTTTGGTTTATAAACAGTGGGAAACCTGTTCAAAGTAACCATTAGAACAGATTTTTCCACTAAGACCATCCTGAATGTCTGCAGTGATTTTGCAGACACAATTTTCAGGGCTCATCAATCCCAGATCAACCAGACATTTCTGGGAGAAATGATGCAGGAGTATATCTCAGTGGGTCAAACACTCTGAAAATGTCTTGCATTTTTGAAAAACGCTTAAAATTAAATTCACTGTAACAGTGGAAGGGAATTGTATTCATGAGTTTTTCCTTTAAGTCATTTCTAATTCACAATTATGAAATTTACCTACTTTTTTTCCAAATTGTCATCTTTCACAGTTAACATTTGGATTTAGAAAAGTAAAATGTTTTAATTAATAAAATGTACAAGCCAGGCATGGTGGCTCATGCTTGTAATCCCAGTACTTGGGAGGCTGAGACAGGAGGGTCACAGGTTATGGCCAGATTCAGCTACTTAATGAGGCCCTCCTTAATTTTGTGAGCCTATGTTTCAAAATAAAGAATAAAAAATAGTGCTGGAGGTGTAGCTCAGAGGCAGAATGCTCCTGGGTTCAATCCCCAGTACCACAAAAATAAACACACAAACAAATAAAATGAAATGTATTTAGGTGTTTCTAAGGAAAGAGTTAACATCTTTATAATATTTTGTTCACTACTTGTGCCAAATTAATATGACAAAATTTATAGTCTCCAAATGACTTTTTTGTATGTGTGGTTCAGGGGATGGAAGCCAGGGGCTTTCTACGTCTAGGCCATACTCCCAGATCTGTTTTTTTTTTATTTTATTTTATTTGGAAACAGGGTCTTACTAAGTTGTTAAGAGCCTCACTAAGTAGCTAAGGCTGGCTTTGAATCTACGCAATCCTCCTGTCTCAGCCTTCTAAATACTGAGATTGCAAGTGTGCCACCACACCTGGCTGTCTCCAAATGATTTTTAAGAAATACTTTGCTTTCAGATTAATTGATATTAAAAACTCTGGGTGGATACCAAAAGGTAAGTGATATGTTAGGCGAAAACCACTACCTTATTAATTAGTATTTAATAAACCCAAACTCAGAGCTTATTAATTCTTAAAATGTAAAAATTTATAATTGATGCATAATCCAATGATGTATATGAAATACTACCAATAAGCATTTTTTTTTGCTATTTTCATACATAAATAATGAATGGTTAAGAAGGGTTACTATACAAAAGTGTGGCTTAGTCTTAGCCTAGAAAGACCTGAGGGGCGGGGGGAGTAAGATGGTTGTGTGCCAACCCTGTTTTCTTTTTAAGTCCTTAGATATGTTTCAATTTCTTCTTAAATCTAGTATTATTAAGAAGCACTTGGTGATGGTTGTGATAAAGAAAAAAACCTATGTATAAAAAAGTACCTTCATTATTGTATATTTAGAGAAAGCAGTCAACAAACTCCATATGCCAAGGCAATGCACAATAATATGACATTTTACTCTTTTTTTTCCCCTCCTTCCTTTGGGCTCTGAAGATTATGGCTATTGGCAGGGTGATCTAAATTTCAATTCACTTGCCATATAATTAAGTGCTGAAAACATATAAAAGGTTTCGTTCTTTTTACTGTACTAGCAATTCTGAAATTTAAAAAAAATTTTTTTAAGAGAACTCCTTAAGAATGTATATTCAGTCTCGAGAGGAAGAAAGGCAAACAATGATTTCCAAATGCCCTGTAAAATGCTATTATTGCTGCCTCTATAAAATGGGAACTACCACTTAGGAATATAATGAGCTGGAAAACAGCTGTGTCATTAGCACACCTATCAAGAATTACCATCCCTTTTATTTCTGACCCGAAGAAAGATGTCTCATTTGCAATAAAAGCTATGTTCCTGCTGAATAAAAGTATAGGGCTATTTTTACCCAAAGTACTTAGGACATTGAATTAAACTTAGTTTTTGACCACTCCTTCAAAAGATGTCTCCTTAATCTTTTTTTCTATCAAAGCTTCCTGTTTTATGTTCTTTATAATCCCCATTGTCCTCTGAAATGATCTTGCTTATTCGTTCTTATCAGAGCATGCACCTCATCTGTCTTATTAAAACACTGTATCCCTCAGGCCCTGGAATTGTGGCTGTTAATATTTGTTGAATGAGTGTTCAAAGATAGGAAGAGAAACACAGAGATAAGACAAAATGAATCAGCAAGTCATTCCCTTGGCCTGGAACTGAGGGGGACAGATTGGCCAATATTAAATGTAAGTGACCTTTGGAGCCTCTTTTCTGTTCCTATGTTACCACAACTACCAGCACTGCATGAAGATTATGACTGGCCAGTCTGTCTCTAGATGCTATACTCTTCCCTCTGAGCATCATTATCATCCTTGTGCCCTGTCTCCCTCTTTAAAGGCTCACTTCATGCTTCACCTCCTCTAGGAATACTTACTTGAAGCTATGCCTCCTACCCCCAGAGACTCATCTTACCTTTTAGGTGACCCTCATGTTTATTCCCATAGAATCCTATACCTCCTCTAATTCTTGCCAATATGTCAAGACCCAGTGGTGCTGTGCAGGGTGGGAAAGGGAGATGTTTCAAAATATAATACAGAAAGATTGAAGGGGTGAGCTGGTGCTTGGGGGAGATATTTTAGTTGAGTCTGCAGAAACATTCTTTATCCCCAGACCTCATCATATTACACAAATAGAAACTCATCAGGTTGAAAGATGCAGAGCTGGCAGTCAACATGAAGTACAACACATTGAACAGAAGTCATCCCCAGTAGATTCCACTCAAGCTCTGAGCAAGTGTAGAGGCTTTAACAAAGGGGTGGGGGAGACAGGAGGTGGCCCAGGAGGGAATGTGCCACTGGAAAAGATTTTTATTTTTCTTTCAAAGGGATGGCAAAGTTACTTGTCAACAAATTGTTAAAGGCCTATGTTGAATTAGAAATTTGCTCCCAAGAGATAAGGGTAGAAGGGGCAGAGAATTCCCAAGAGGTTACAAAGCAAGAAGACCAGAAAGATTCCTGAGTGAGTTTGTTGCGGAGTTCAGGAGCAGTTGTTGCCATAACAGAAGAGACTAATCCTCATTACATTCCCTAATTGCTTTATGCTAATGTGCTCTGGAGAGCAGTTTTTCTGCCTCCTCTGCCCTGTGGAGGTTTATTTACTTAAAAACAGAGTTCAAAAGGTAACTGCCCTTCCTTACACTCAAAGTGAGTCTTCAACAAACAACTTGACAGAGCAGGGAAAGTGAGGCTGTATGAAAGGCCCAAGATCACAAGCTTTGCAAATTCAAGGCAGTGAGATATGGGCGCATTTCTATCCAATGAAACAAATTGGAGAAACTTCTATAAAGTAAAAAATAAGCAAATGGATCTCTACGCATCCCTCTGAATAACAGAACCCTGAACAATTATGTTGACATGGTAAAATAATTTTTGAAAACTATTCTGAGCAAATAGCAGTCTAAAGATAGAAGAGGAAGGAAATGAATTTGACACAGGAAATTTGAAGCTTCCTGAATGCATAGAAGCAGACAAACATTGGCAGGAGTCATTTTGGTCTGAAAGAGGTGTTATCTCTCCTTTACTTAGAAGAAGAGAAATTTAAGAAGTGTGTGATGTTGAGAGAGGATGGTAATGGCTCAAGTTTCATAGAGAAACCTTAAGAGTGTTAGAGAAAAGGAACTTGACATCTATCACAGGGGAAGAAAGCACATAAAAATTGATGCTCCAGCAGTCTGATGGGAAAGGTGAGTGGGTTGGGAGAAGGGGAGGAGTTATGCATACAGTGAGTGAATTGGTGATGCAGGGTCCAGCTTCTTAGCACATGCACATGTGGTGGAGTGCATGTACTAAGAAGGTGGGGTGGTCACTAAGGAGAGAGTATGCAATTTTGAAGGCAAGTGTACACAAATGTGATATTGAACAGAATGGGCAGCAGCGTGATGGGGTGACTAATGCCATGATCAATAAAACAAATCTAAGAAAACAGGTATTAAAATGAGGGAGTGAGAAAGGGAGAAAAGAAAGGGAAAATACATGCAGAAGAGGGAGGATGTGGCAGGTGGTAGGGTACTGTGCTATGTCTAAGGGGCAGATGTTTAGAAAATATGACACTGGGGATTTCAGGAGGGAAGTATGTTACTTCCAGGACTTAGGTACGAAGCAGTTAAATTAGATAAAGAAATACATGCTAAATAATGAAACACACATTCCCACAGTGAGAGTGCTAAGTGAAAAAAATTACAAATAATAAGGAATAAGTCAAGTTAGGCTCCAAGTGTTAAGAGAAAAAAAAAGTGGGTTTTTGTAACACATTTATGTAGCTGGAAAAATTCCTCCTTGCTTAATCATGTATAGTATTTCGAATGCAAAGCTATCCTCATTTGCATCTTGTATGTTGGGAGATAATGCTTGTAGTTCTAGTGTAATTATGAATATGTAATGTTGCCTGTATATCCTCATATGGATTCAAATTCACATAGAAGTAAGGAGAGGAACAGTTAGAAAAAACAGTGAGTTGAGGAAATTACTTTTTTCTTTCTGTCTTCAGCTTATATAGGAAGAGACAGATACAATCTTCTTTATCTTTTATGCAAGATTTCATCAATTTTCAATTTATTTTGTGTGGTTAAAATAAAATTGCAATTGTAATTAGTTTTATACATATCACGAATATAGATGAATCTCACTTTATGCCACATATCTATTCTTGAAGAATTGGTTATTCATTATTGTGTAAAGCTAATTCTACTGGACATGGCAGCACATATCTATCATTCTAGCTACCCAGAAAGCTGAGTCAGAAAGATTGCATGATCAAGGATAGCCTGGGCAATTTAGTAAGCCACTGTCTCAAAACAAATTAACAAGGGCTAGATATACATGCAGCTCAGGGGTACAGTGCTTCCATAACATGCATGAGGTTTAGTCTCTACTATTGACAATATAACACAATATAAAACTCATTTTGTACTGATAATGTTTTTAATATTTGATATTTATGGATCAACGTTTTTTGTTCTTGATTCAGACTACATCTAACTATTATTTTAGAGAGGCAAACTGACTTAGTGAGTTACTTTATGCATACAGTGAGTGAATTGGTGATGCATGGTCCAGCTTACCTGTCCTCTAATTGGTGTGCACATTCATTAGCAAAGATTACCAATTATTTGACAGTTTAGGAAATTACTTTTATAATACTGATTATAACTAAAAAGGTGTCCATGTCACATATTTTTACAGAGCTTTACAAAACATGCATTTCTTTTTCATTCAATGCCAAATTTAATGTTGAACACTGAAAGAAAATAAAGCTGACCTGGGTAATACTGAAATAGTTTTAGTGGTCTGAATATGTCTTATATGATCTAGCTTATACAGTATTATCACTTATTAAGTATCATTCCCATTAATGTAATCATACATATCTATGTTCAAACTGCCAAGCTAGACTGGAAAGAGCAGTCTCTACTGTGTTTGAAAAAATCTTTGAAACAGGAAAGCATTTTCTTCTTTCCTGTTGACTCTTTAAAATTCATTCTTCAACTACAGAAGCTTCACTTTGAGACCCAGTGAAAGTTACTTATTTTCATAGCTGTTTTCTACAAGTTTTATTAATCAGTAAGAAGTAATCATTGTAATTAAGTAAAATAGTTATTCTGATTCAAACTATTTATTTTTTACCATTAATGACTAAAAAAAGAATATAGGCAAATTATTGCTTGTAGATTGTTTCTCTGTCTCCTTCTTTACCCAAATAAAACTCACTTAGAAGAGAAGAATTTTGTAAAGCTCACTGAGATATCGTCAGATTCTAAAATGCTGCCTGGCAAAGGAAGTCACCTTATGAATATTTATCACATGAATAATACAATGAATGCATTGGACAAGAAAGGAGATTAAAGTTATTCACATTGGAAATAAGTTCATTTTGAAAGAAAGAGGCATTTTTAAATTAAAATACATTTTCTTTTTTTCAAAAATTGATCTTTAACATATTTACCATGCTTTCTATCTGAAATGCAGTAGCTACAAATTTATATATTGTAGACATAGGTTCAATTTTAATGAAAGTGGAAAAAAGGTTAGTCTACAATAGATGAATTCGGTCATCTATAGGCAAGACTCACTCAAGTGATAGTGGCTATCTCCTGCTGAGACTGGGATGTGGGCAAATATACTAAAAATGAAGAAAGTTATTTAAGCCTCAGGTGCTATGTACCATAGAATATATAAATAAATCTAGTGTAAATCGAGATTTTGCAAATGGGAAAATTAGATTGCATATTGTCTAGAAAGCAGATGTTGGTCAGGGGATCTTCAATAACATTCAGAGAAATATGTCTTGAAACCTTAACATATGTCACAGTGTACAAATTTAATTATGCTAACACAATTGGGTAAGGGCTAATTGGGTGATGTATGCATGTACATCTTGTATCCCATTAAGATGTATGATGACAATGTACCAATAAAAATTTAAAAAAAGTAATTATGCTAACATTAACATTGGTAGTGGTGAGCTACCTAAAAATGTTGACTTAGAGCCGGGAGTGGTGACGCACGCTTGTAATCCCCGCTCTTGGGAGGCGGAGACAGGAGGATCGCTCAAGTTCGAAGCCAGCCGTGCTGGTATAAGAGACCCTGTTTCAAAAATATAAAATAGGTCTGGGAGTGTAGCCCGGCGGTAGAAGGGCTTCCAGGAAACCCAGTACCACCAAAAAATAAAAATAAAAATAAAAAATAAAAATGTTGACTTAATGGACATTATTAAGACTGCCTAGCTGCTATAGAAGCAGTCTTCTGAATACAATGTGGATTATGATACAGAATCTTCTTGAGCATAAATAATTCATGGTTTTCTATAATAATTATAATTGTAATTGTAAGTTGATCAGTTACCATTTTAGCTAATGCTTCAACCAGACTTCTTTGAGTTTGGTTTATTGACTGAATTTAGAGTCTGAATTACTGGAGACAGGCTGACCTATGGATCCCAGGACATAGATCTTGAAACTTACTGGCCATTTCTTTTCTTTCTTTCTCTTTCTTTCTTTCTTTCTTTCTTTCTTTCTTTCTTTCTTTCTTTCTTTCTTTCTTTCTTTCTCTTTTTTTGTGGTGGTGAAGATTAAACTCAGGGCCTTGCACATGCTAAGCATATACTCTATCAGTGATCTATACCATCAGCCTTTCTGGTGATTTTTTAACATCTTAAAACATAGTGTGATTCTGATGGACATTATCTTACTATTCTTTGGTGTCTAGATTTTTGGTGATTTTTATATTTGTCTACAAAGAAAATCTAATACAAATATTAAAATATAGTTAAGAAAATAATCATACATGTCATTGTTGATATTTCAAAATAACCCCCAAGTAGCCTTTTTAACAGCAGAGGAGATCATGGTAGGCCTTACCTAGAGAGGCAGATTATACATGCTGAAGTTACCCCTTGTTTCAGGAATGTCTGGGTTACACTTGAATATAAAGCACAACCTTAAATAGTATTTTCCTGTGTATACTAGCAATTTCAATGATCCTATAAATGTTTCATGTTTGAAATGCATAATTAAAGACCTTTAGAAAAACAATCTCTACATGCAATATCAGAGTTTGTCCAAAACTGACATTAAATTCTCACATTAATATGAAGTGCCATAACATTCATTTGGTATAAGGTGGGTCTTTCTTGGGCTTAGACCTAAGTGGAATATGTTGCTGGAAATAACAGAAAGAACTCTTTATTTCACATATAGCATAACCACACATTGTGGGTTCTTGGGGAAGTACCATAGTATAATTTTAATGTGGGATAATTATATTCAATTTTTTCCCAAACATACTTCAGCTCTAAAATAACTATTCTACAGTAGTTTCTTCTACATAATCCAACAGAATCATTGAAAATAATAAATGATTGCTAGATAACTACAAATTCCACAGACAAATATTACCACCAAATTTAGATTATTTTTACACTATTGTTGATTTGCAGACTCATGAAAACTAACTATAGCAATTTGAAATTATCGATAGTAATTAGAAGAGTAAGAAAAAAACAGAATCACTAATGATAGTCCTAATTAATTTTTAAAATAGAATTATTTTTTAAATTTATTTTTATTGATGCATTGTAATCATATATCACATTGGAATACAAGACTTGAGAGGATATACAAGCACACATCATCCAATTAGCCCTCATCCACTCCCCATCCCATTCCCTCCCCCTCCCTGGATCCCATGCTTGTTTGGTGATTAACTTTGATACATTTGTTTATGTACCTCCTGCGTTTTAAAGACCAATCAGAGGGTATTAAATAGTATTATTTTTTAATGTCAGATTAAGATGGATTACTTCTTTATTTACAAAATTATTTACTGACCAGAATTTAAAAATATGAGATTTACATTGGAAGTAGTATATTTCTTCTTGCTACATTCTTGATATTCTTTATATAGCACAGGGTTAAAAATGTCTCTTTATTTTTTATAATTCAAACACTATTTTTCCAACCCTTTATCATATTACAGTACACATCTCTCAAGGAAATGAGAGGGGCAGATACTGACCAGCAGCACATCTCAAAACAAGTTATGTCTTTGTCTCCTCCACCCAACACTTCAAAAACATAATAACTTCAAACTGAAATGTCAGCAGTAGGAAAGTTTGTCCATTTTCTTTCCAGTCTCTTAAAAAACTGTTAGTCCCTTGTACTGCAGCGACAGTTAATAGATTTTTACTTGGTGTGTTATGCAAAGCCCCTCTGTGAACCAACATGAAAAAGTCCTTTAAAGGAATGTCAGCAGTTTCAGAAACCGCTTGTCAAAAGGATTTCAGTTTTCTTTCTTTGGCTTTCCTCACCACTTTCAAAGGCGTGTTTCATTCCAGTAATTTCCATATTATTAATGCATATAACTTGCAACTGCAATTCAGAACGGGCCTTATGGTTACAAAATTATAGAGAGAGTTGATTAGGCATAAAAATAGAAGGCCAAGGTCCACATATTTTCATAAGACATTAATATTTTTACTACTGGTCATGCTTAAGGGTCTGGAGGGAAGAAGATAACAATTTGTTGCAAATAATTTAAAAATTTTAAAAGCTCTCTTAATTTTGCTTTAAAAATTGACAAATTATTGCCTTTTTCTTATTATTAAAATCATAGATATACTGAAATGTACAAAGAGCTTTTTTTTTTTTTTTAGTTTTGATGTTTCAATTCCTCTGTCCACTATAAGAACCTTGGATTCTGGATTTTATTCTGGCCTGGCTTTGGTCTTGTGTATTAGGGCAAGTTGTGTATGTCTTAGGCCTTAATTCTCCATGCATCCCGTGGGGAAAGGATGTTTGTCTTTTTCACTGTAGTGAAAATGGGAGTACTGTAGTTTCGATGTGGTTTGTCCCCACCAAATTTACATTGAAATTTGGTTGCCCATGTTGCTGTGTTAGGAGATGGAACCTTAAAGAGGAATTAATGATTAATGTCTTTTTTTTCTTTGTAAGACTATATTGGTGTTCACACCAACAGGTTCTTGTAGTGTGTAAGATATTTGTTCTTCTCCTCCCTTCCATGTGCTTGCTCTCCACTCTTGTGCACCTCCAGGCCATGTGACACCATATCCCATGCTATGGTGTGGCGTGTTCCCTCTGCAGATGCTTCTACCCTATCTTTATCTTCCCTGTCACCAGCACTGTGAGCTAAATAAATCTCTTCTATATAAATGACTCCATCTCAGATGTTGGTTTCTTTTTTCTTCTTCTTTTTTTTTTTTTTACAGTACTAGGGATTGAACCAGGGTCATTCTACCTCTGAGCTACACCCCTGGCCATACTTTTTACTCTACTTTTTACTCTTTTTTTTTTTTTTTTGGTGGTACTAGGGTTCCTGGAAACCCTTCTCCGGGCTACACTCCCAGACCTATATTTTTATTTGGAAACAGGGTATCCTAAGCCAGTGAGGCTGACTTCGAACCTGTGCGATCCTCCTGTCTCCGCCTCCCAAGCACGGGGATTACAAGCATGCACCACCACGCTGGGCTTTACTCTTTATTTTTAAACAGAATCTCACTAAGTTATAGAGAATCTCACTAAGCAGGAGAGGCTAGCCTTGAACCTGCGATCCTTCTGTCTCAGCCTCTCAAGTACTGGCATTACAAGAGTGCGCCAACATGCCCAGCTCTCAATATTGTGTGTGTGTGTGTGTGTGTGTGTGTGTGTGTGTGTGTGTGTAGGTGATTTAATTGGTGCCTTATGTCTCACATCATAATTAAATCACATTGACAATGACATATATACACATAATACTTAGTGGCTCCTCATTTCTTGGGGAGTATCAGGATTGACACTAATATATTCACATGTATATACATAGTCCATGAATGAACCTCAGTCTTCCTCGTTCCCACCCTTAGATCTCCTCCATGAC
Organism: Muscardinus avellanarius; assembly: GCF_963383645.1. Classification (NCBI taxonomy): domain Eukaryota; kingdom Metazoa; phylum Chordata; class Mammalia; order Rodentia; family Gliridae; genus Muscardinus; species Muscardinus avellanarius. Next base: position 51,175,874 of record NC_137789.1, on the reverse strand, counting down.
TCCACTAAGATTTCTCTTCCATTTTCTAGAGTTCTTCTTGTATCCCAATTACTCCCTATCCTGAACATATTAGAAAAAAAAATATGACCCTTCACTTTCTGTGGTTGGCTAATTTCCCTTAACATAATTTTCTTCAGTCCCTTCCATCTTCTTGCAAATGATATAATCTTGTTCTTTATTGCAAAGTTGAATTTCATTGTGTATATTTTCCATAATTTTGTCATCTATTCATCTGTTTATGAATACCTAGGTTGGTTCCATAATTTGGCTATTGTGAATTGTGCTGCTATGAACATGGGTATTCATATATTCCTGCAGTTTTCTGGTTTCAACCCCTTTGGAAAGAAACCCAGCAGTGGTATTCTCTTAAAGAATCAGAAAACAGACTAGGACAGGGCGAGTTGACAAGTTTACAAAGCTGCTAAAACTTACTAGAAAATCCATGAGAAGCATTCAGTTTATAAATATTTGAAAGATGAGTAAAAAACAACAAAAATCTCATAATTAATGAGCAAATATTGATTTCTAAGGTAATTTTCTGATCTCTAACATGCTCTAAAATGGAGGATAGCCCTTAAACCTATATCTATGCCTGATCATCTAATGATCCTATGACCAGGTAAAGGTGCCCCAACAGTATCTTTCTGAATATACTCATCAAGTGATTAGTTGGGCATTCAAAGGACTTCCAAACCACTGGTTATCTAGAATGTGCTCATTTCCTAAAGACCCATTTTTCATTCCCCAATGCGGGGCTCTTGCTAGGCATTGGAGTTAAAAAGATAAATAAGAATGGCATGAAAAACGTCAATTTTAACTTGTATCTCACAAGGTTTGGAAAAGCCAAATATTTGTTATTCCTGAAAAGTTGCTAAAGAGAAAAAATAGTTAATGTTTTCCTTGTTTATACTGTACGATATTCATTTGCTGATCTACAGGCCCTAATCTACAATTCTAAAATCTGGAGGGCTTGAAAAAATAAAGATGTTTCTTGAATCTGGCACAAATTTATTTGTCAGACAACCTCATATGAATTTATGTGAGGATTATTAGGACTACCATAGTTATTGGGAATACTCACAAGTTTCACTGAAGAAATACTAGTAGATTTGATTGTACAGTGCTTCTCTGAACTCTATAAATGTATTGTAGAGGAAATACATTGAATTACTCTACTGAAATTAAAAAAATGAGTGTTAAAATAAAAGTTGGCTAGTACCAAGATTTTTTTGATAACAGATTTATAGATTTGTGATCATATGTTTAACAGTATATTTTAGAACTTTTCAAAAAGTCTTACTTGGCCACATTTTATTAAAATAAAATTAGCACTCTGGTAATCTTCAAAATTCAAATGTTGACTGCAATGGCATTATTTTTTTTTAACATGTCTAGTATTTCATCCTTTGCTTCTTGGATTCTCTAGAAGATCACTACAATTACTTTTGTGCGTATGTATCTTTCAATATTTTAAAAATAACGAAGGAAAACAGGTCTAGTTCCAAAGAACAAGGAATTTAAGTTCTTGGTCTATCATCTGAATCTGTAGGTATATAATTTCCAGCCAGCCTGAGTGTCATGTCCAGAGACGATTGCTGTCAGGAAGATTGATTAAAGGCCTTCCCAGCAGGCCACAAGGAGACCAATGGAATTCACAAAGTATACAACTTTCATGTGAAAGTCACACCCTCTACAAAGCAAACATTTTCTAAATATGGAGTTATATAAATGTGTATGTGTTATTTTTTTTCTGTTTTAGATTTTCCAGCGAGACTCATCCATTATGGTAAACACGGAAGAATAGTCTAACATCATACATTTTAACAGTGAAATGCTGGAAATGATCACACTTATTACATCAGTGAAGCACTCTCTGTTAGCCTCTGAAATTTCAGTATATGGCCCCTGTAGAGACAATTTTCTTGAGAGTGTATCATTCCTGAGTCAAAAATCTCCTTTCCTAATGTCGGTTTTAGTTCTATTTTTGGACAGACTCAAAACATGTCCCTTTCCATGGCAGATTTTTAAATATGTGAGGTCACCTGCAATAGCCCTTCTGCTGAAGTTTATTAGAAAGTCAGTTTTTTAAAATTTCCTAGATATGAGTTTTTATACACTGATTTTAATCAGAAAAATGGTTTTCAACTTCATTTAAACAAATTATTTGGAAGAAAAGTTACTTTCTAGTTAAATTAGAAAGTGAACTTTACATGGTGGTGCACGCTTGTAATCCCAGCATTTGGGATGCTGAGACCGGAGGATCGTGGCTCAAGGACAGCCTCAGCTACTTAGTGAGGCCCTCTACAACTCAGTGAGATCTGGTTTCAAAATAAAGAATAAAAAATAGGTCTGGGGGTGTAGCTTGGAGGTAAATGTTCCTGGGTTTCATCCCCAGACTGGCAAAAAAAAAAAAAAAAAGAAAAAAAAAGAAAAAAGAAAAAAAGAAAATGAACTGTACTGATCCTTGGTATATAATTTTCAAGGAGCTTTTTTATGTATAGATTCATGTTACTCAAGCATTCTACTAAGAATAGAAAGAGAAAATGACTAAAATTTAGGACACAGACTCCCTTGTCCCCATGTCTTTGGCTTGCAAATGAAAGTCAATTGTGGGGAAATCTACAAATCTATGTGTTAAAAATTATAAAACCACTCATATTCAAGGAGAAATTATCAGCAAAAAAATTACAAGCTACACTTAAGTTTTCAACTGAAGTATGTGGAATTATCAATAAAGTGAAGAAATCTGGTGGATTTGTATAAGGACAAGTACCAAGAGTTAGAGAAAAGTGAAGATAAAGGCATGGTCTTTCATGTCAGCTAAGTCTGCAAGGGTAGGGCCTAACTACAAAGTCAGAGGAGAGCCATCACATGAGACCACCCTCCCTTGTGATACCCACTGCAAGTTCAGGAGATTCACAAAACCACTTTCCGATTTGATAGTGGATAATTTGCTAGAAGCACATAAAGAACTCACTGAAAACTACTTCTTTCATACAGTTAAAAAAAAATAATCACCCAAAGGAAGAAACTCATGGGTTTGAGTTTGATAAGTATCCATTATCCTCAGGATGCACATGTTACCAATCTGTTATGTTAGAGAGCATCCACAGAATACTCCTACTTACTCTCATCTAAATTGTGTTTCTGGTATTTTATTGGGTGGTCATTCCACAGTCATGACTGACTGATTGCCCACATAGTGTTCAGGTCAATTTATGCAGAGTGACATGGACCATAAATCACATGGTTGGTTTTTCTAGTGTGAATAATCTTCACTCAGATTATGGTATATATCTGTCTTCCTATTGGGTACGACACAGATATCACTACAAGGACAAAGGTCAGACTTCCCTTTGAGCAAAGCCAATTTTTATAGTACAGCAAGAATTTAATTCAAGGACAAAGACTGTTATAATAAATTTAAAAATTAGTTAAATCAAACACTTATTTGAAAAAGCTTAGTATTAATTGACTTTTAAGATGAGAAAATCAAAATATAAAACAACTTTTAGGCTCAGTATCAACATGACCCGAATCTATTTTGACACTTGTGAGAACAAATCCAAATACAGTACTATGAAAATTAAATTTATAAGTATACAAAACAAACAACATAAGAAGTAAAGTCTATAAATATGTAAAGAAAATTACAGCTAAAGTTTTAAATTTTTTGGTGTGTGTGTGATACCAGGGATTAAACCCAGGGGCTTCTATCTCTGAGCAACACCCCAGCCCTATTTTTATTTTTATTTTTATTTTTATTTTTAATCAGGGTTCCACTAGGTTAATGAGAATCTCATTATTTGCTGAGGCTGTCCTGAAACCTAGATCCTTCTTTCCGAACCTCCCAAATACTGAAATAACAGGTGTGTGCTACCAAACCAAGCTTTGTGAAATTTTAAATGCTATTTGAATTATATTATTATTATTTTGCTATCATTCTGTGAATGATATATATATATATATACATATATATATGGATTTTTTTATAAGTTGTTTACCTTAACTATAATAATTACAGTGAAATACATTTTGTTATGTTATTATGCTATCACTAATTTTTATATATGCTGAAATAAGTGATATATCTATAATGAATCGTTTTAATAAAAATTTAGTTATGGAACAATTTGACCTCTTTGTACATAATTTATAAAGAATATAAATTGTTTCTCAACCTTTTGGGAAAAATCAGATATAGGAAGAATAAAAGTACCAATTTATTCACTATGAAAAACAAAAGTCTTCAAATGAAAACTAATGTCAGAATTTTAAATTTTTACTAAAATTTACTTCCCTGACTTGACTAAAATTTGTCATATTTTTAAAGTTTTATTTAACATCTAATAGTTATTTTATAACCCTAACATCTAGCAATGTTTAGATTTTGAGAGAACTGAACTCTCCTATATAACACATACTGATTAAAAAAATACAAAACTGACGTATAAATATCATACATTAAAGTTTCATAAATTTTTAACTAATAATGACAAAGTCCCACATCAGTTTGGCTGTTCTGAAATATTCCAGTGCTTTACTTCATTGTGAAAAGGGTAACACAGTTGTTCTTATTTACTTTGTCTGATGCGTCAGAAATTTATCTTTATTATTATTATTTTTTTGGTTCTGGGGACTGATCCAGGGGTGTTCTGCCTCTGAGCTATAACCCCAGTCTTTTTTATTTTTTATTTTGAAACAGGATAACACTAAGTTAATGAAAGCCTTGTTAAGTTTCTGAAGCTGTCACCCAATCTGTGATCCTCCTGTCTCAGCCTCTCAAATACTGGGATTATAAGCATGCACAACCACACTTGGTTGCATAAGAAATTTATAGTCCCCAAACTGAAATTCTCATCAAGGTAAAAATATACTGATATTAAAAGTATGTCTCCTGATTTTTAGACCCCACTTCTTTTCAATACAGCATCTTATTTCTCCAGCAACCATTCTGCAGAAAAGAATCCAGAGACCTTATTGAGCAGACTTAAAAACAAATATAAAGCAACACTTCATGGAATGGAATCCAGGAGCATTCTACCCCCAAGCTACTCCCCAGCCCTATTTTTTATTCTTTATTTTGAAACAGGGTCTCATTGATTTGCAAAGGGCCTCACTAAATTCCTGAGGTTGGCAGCAAACCCGGATCCTCCTGTCTCAGCCTCCCAAACAAATGTTGTGATTACAAGCATGTGCCACCACGCCCAGCCACTTCATACATTCTTATTGAAGCACACTAATTTTTTTCCTCATACTTAGTGCATATATAACTTTTAGTTTCTTGTTCTGGTTACTGGATGAATACACATTTGTCCTGGTGATCTGTAAGGGTGGCACTGAAGAGGTAGTTATAAGGATTCTTCTTCTAAAGGTGAAGAAACTCAGACTTGATAGTGATACAGATGACCAAACTAAAAGTTTTCCTCTTTAATCAGTACCTAGTATATTTACTTAACACAAACAGGGGCTAAGATTGCTACATGCATGATGCAAAAAGTTTAACAACTCAAAGAAATCCATACATTTACTGTAATTCCTATCAAAATATCAATGATATCTTTTGGAGAAAAAACAAACAAAAACCCCAATCCTAGTACTTGCTTGGAACCCCTAAGAACACAGCCAAACTCATCTTGAGTAAAAGAACCAAGAAAGGAGGCCTGACTCCAAATAAATCATAAAGCTCTAGTAATCAAAACAGCACGGACATAAAAACAGACGCACAGACCAGTGGAAGAGAACAAAGAGTCCAGAATAAAAATCACACAACTGCAGCCAACTGATTTTTAGACAAAGATTCTAAGAACATACATTAAAGAAAGGACAGTGTTTTCCATAAATGGTTCTATGAAAATAGGACATCCGCATGCAAGGGAATGAAACTGGAGCTCTACCTCTCACCAGTTACAGAATTCAACTCAAAACGGATTAAAGTCTTAAATGTAGGACTTGAAACTATAAAACTACTAGGAGAGAACACAGGGAAAACATTTCAGGACATGGAAATACATGTGGAGTTTGCGGACAAGACCCCAAAAGCACAGACATCAAAAGAAGAAATAGGCAAATGGGACTAAGCTTTGTCAGCTGAAGGAAATATCATTCGAGGGAAGAGACAACCTGGAGAATGAGTAAATAGCTGCAGACTACAAAGAGTTAATACTTGAAATATATAGGGACCTAAAAAAATCAAACAGCAAAAAAAAAAAACAACCCCCAAAAAACTTATTTTTAAATGTGTACTAGGCCTACATATAAATTTCTCAAAATAAGTCATACAAATGTCCAGCAGTACTTGGAAAAACAATGAAGTTCCATATCACCCGGAATAGGGAATTGCAAATCAAAGCCACAAAGAGATATTCCCAACTCCAGTTAGAATAGCTGTTATAGAAATGACTAAAGATACTGAGTATGCTGTGGAGAAAGGGGAACCCCTGTCCGATGTGGTGGGAATGTAAATTAATGCAGCATTTATGGAAAGCCATATGGAAGTTTCTAAAAAAATTAAAAATAGAACTACCACATGATCCAGCAATCCTGCTCCTGGCTATGTGTCCAAAGAAAAAGAAATTAGTATGCTGAAGAGACATCTGTGCTGAAGAGACATGTGTGCATCTTGTGCATCACAAAAGCCAAAAGAAAAAAAAAATGAAAACAACACTAGTGTTCATTCACTGACGAGTGGATAAAAGAAAATAGGGTAGCTATGCTTCATGGAATACTATTTGGCCATAAAAAGGAACACAATTTTGTCATTCATGGCACATGGATGGAAATGGAGACTAAGTATATGCTCAATGAAATAGGTTAGGCACAGAATGACAAGTACCACATGATCTCACTCAGCTGTGAAAATTTAGAAAGTTGATTTCCTAGAATTTGAGAGAATAATGGTTACCAGAGGCTCGGGAGAATAGGTGGGAGATAGGCATGGGGCAGGCTGTTAACAATTGGGACTAAAGCACAGTTAGCTTCAAGAAGTTCTGAAGTTAACATCAAGAAGTTCTGAAGTTCTGGTGCGCTTGCTGCCCAGAAGGATAACTGTTAGATAACAGTAATGGAAATATTTCAAAAAATAAGAAAGAGTCTGAATGTTTTCACCATGAAAATGATACATGTTGAAAAGATAGATATGAAGTCTGTCTTGATGGTGTTACAATAGTAACCCCAGCACTCGGAAGGCTGAGATAGGAGGGTCATAGGTTTGAGACCAGCCTCAGCAAGAACCTATCACAAAATCAAAAATTTTAAAAAGGGCTGGGGACGTAGCTCGGAGGTAGAAGAACACCTCTGGGTTTAATTCCCAGCACACACACATGCGCGCGCACACACACACACACACACACACACACACACACACACACACAGATATGTATATTCTGGTTTAAGTGTTATCCAATGTGTACATACCAAAATATCACAGAGTACTACAAAATATGTACAGATTTTATGTATCAGTTAAAAATAAATATAAATTTAAAAAATACTGAACTTGCCTAGCTTGTGGAACATGGCTGTAATATCAGAACTTGGAAGATAGAAACACACAGATCGTAAGTTCAAAGGCCAGCATGCAGCAGCTTAGTTAGACCCTGCTTCCAAATAAAAAGTTAAAAGGACTAGAGGTATAGGTCAGTGGGATGATGCCTCTGTGTTCAATCTCTAATTACACACACACACACACACACACACACACACACGCATGCATGCACACACAAAACAGCAACAATAAAAACCCACAAACAAAAAATATTTTTATAAACTTAACAAGTTTATAAAATTACATGAAAATGCTTCATAAACCCACAATAAGCTTCAACATTATCCTTGCTAATGGTAAGTGGAAATGCAGCTACTAAGCCAATGTTGCCTCCATCCTGGGGTATTTCAGGACTATGAACAAGGAGATTCATGGCTCAGTGACACTTGAATGGTAGCTCTTACCTCAGCTTTAGTGAAAGGTCATAAACTGTTTTTGTCTCATGATGTGACCAGTAACCACTACAAAGAACTGCACTTCACTAGTAAGTAGTACAGCTTGTTAAATGCAGAAATGCAACAACAGGGTGAAGGCAAAGGACAATGGTTTACCAAGAGCCACGTTTAATTCTCCATAAAAATGTTTCTTGTCCTTTGGACAGATTCAAGATATTATGCAACATTCTCTTGAAAAAAGGTTTCAAAAATAATGTTTGTATGGAGAAAAGAAAAACAATATTATTTCTTTTTTTTTTTTAATAGAAGTCCCAATGTTCTGGTACCTAAAACATTTCTTATCTAGTTTTCGGACAGGACATCTCCTTGGTGTCAAGCTTTCTGATTCTCTTCTGATTTCAGCTGCCTGTAACATGTGAAGATAAGACCCCCATTTTCTATCGTTTGTAATCTGGTCCTGGCTCTCTATTAGTGTCCAGCCGCCCATTCCTAGCTGCAATTCTTCCAATTGTTCTTTCATCTGATTCCCAAATATTCGGTTTACTATTTAGTTCTACAGTTTTGGAAGGGTGTCCTTTTTGTTCTCACCCATTCCTTCAATACTTAATTTGTTCAATATTTCTCATTAGTTCTGTCCAAGGTCTAGCTCTTATTTGGTAGTCAGAAAAAACTGCCTTGATTAAAAAATATTAAATAAAGGATAAAAGATGAGAGTACTGACAGGTATGATGACTGGTGCACATCTATAATCCCAGTACTTGGAAGGCTGGAGACAGGAGGATCGTAGGTTTGAAACAAGTCTCAATAACTTAGTGAAACCTTCAGCAATATAGTAGTGAGACTGTTTTAAAAATAAAAAAATAAAAAAGAGATGGGGCTGGGTGTGGTGGCGCACGCTTGTGATCCCCGCGCTTGGGAGGCAGAGACAGGAGGATCGCACAGGTTTGAAGCCAGCCTCAGCTACTTAGCGAGGCTCTCAGCAACTCTTGGAAACAGAGACCCTGTTTCCAAATAAAATAGAAAATAGGTCTAGGAGTATATCTGGGAGGTAGAAAGCCTCTGGGTTCCACCCCCAGTACCACAAAAACAAACAAACAAACAAAAAGATGGGGCTGTAGGTTGGATGTAGAATGCCACTGGGTTCAATCTCTAGTACCAAATTTACATATATACATATATCAAGAAGCTTCTTGATATCAAGAATGTCATAAATTCCTTTGCAATCACTTTAAGGTAAAATATAGTATTTTGTACAACACTAGTAGTATTAGTGGTAGTAGTAGTAATGACACCATATTAACTACTATAATAATAACAGCCGTTGCTGAAGTTATTTGAGCTCTGTATCACTCACTCTCATGTGGCTTACAATTTATCAGAGTTTACTGAGCTGACAAAGTTTACTGCGTGACAGTTCTCACATTATGTAATCTAACAACACTTCTTAAATTAATAGCAAAATATCTTGTCACTTTGCATGATTTTCAAGTATTTTTGTATTAAACCAGAATAAATTTTCACCACACTGGTTGCAAAATGGCAAAGTAGCATAAGCAAAATAGGTGGTTAGCTTGATTCACTGGAAGCTCTTCGGTCTTGAGATGAAGGCATCGTGGGTGAAGGAAGATTATTATGTATATGGACATATTTCCAGTCAGGATAAATGACATTATTAAAAGTTGTTATGATTATTTCATCCAAGGCCATTCTGTCAGTCTAAGGAGACATTTCAGTGAGTCCTTTAATGGCTTCTGCCTACCTATAATTTTTAAAAATGATATGGCTTTGCCATTACTTCCTTCTTTCTTTCATGCCACTATTTTGGGTCTATTAACCATATATACAACATCCTTAAAATGCAACACATTTTAAAAATCAACTCAGAGTCCCATTATTCTAAGATGTGTATTCTTTCCTTTTTTGTATTTTTTTCCGTGTTGTCAGTGCAATGCATTTCAAATAATAAAATTCACAGTACATAACATTTTCTGTTTTCCTATTTCACTTGTATACATGGTAATTGCATCTACTTGTTTCATACATTTTTCATATCTTTTCAAATGATTACATTCTTTTTCAGTGAGTTGGACTCTTATTTGTTCCACTACTACTCTACAACTCCGTAATTTGGGTTTGCTTGCAAAACTATTTCCTCCTGAAAAGAAAACTGCAATGTATATTGTTGTTCATTTTAGTTTTTAATTTTTTTCCAGATGAATTACTATTCACTTGGTTACTAAAGTAGAAACTATGCACACTTTTTCTGTTTGTTATAACACATACTATTGCTGTAGTTTAAATTTAAAATTATCTTTAAAATCTTACTCATTTACTATTGATACTATCTATAGTTTCTTTAACAAAGTTGTGTAAACAAACACAATATAATGCTCTGAGGCTGAAATGTAGCTTCCGAAGCACAGTGATGCATGATGGAATTCTGCTCCGTAATAAAGAACAAAATGATGTCATTCATAGGGAAATGGAGGGACCTGGAGAACATCAGGTTAAGTGAGATTAGCCAGTCACAGAAAGTGAAGAGGGTCATATTTTTTTCCTCTCCTATGTGGAAGCTAGGGGTATTCTGCACAGAAGAGGGACTTTAGAACAAACAATGCTTAAATGACTATCATGCATATAGCCTTCTGCTGCTCCTAAGAGGTAAGATATTTCCCAAGTAAAGATATTTGGTCATCAAACATTTCCTTGAAATGTTGTAAAAGTTTGTGTTCTTGTTGATAGTATGACAGTACTTGTTGCCCTCATTCTTGTAATAGCATATTGTTACTTTTGATCTTTGTCAAAGGATATATAAAAAATTATATCTTACTCTAGTCTTAATTTACATTACTTTTATGAGTGTATATGAGTAAACTATTCTTTAATATCTACTTGTATTTATCTTCATGCTGTCAACAATTTTCCAACAGTGTGGCTATTTCTTTTTATGATCTATAAGCTATTTTTAGGTTAAAAAGTAGAAGTCTTTACATGCCCTGCTTTTGAGATTTACTTAGCTTTTTGTCCAGATAGAACTGTTTATGCTGCATATTATTAAATATATTACTCTCCTATTCATATCTTTAGAATTCTGTGGCCTACTTAGAAACATATCCATTTAAAATATATACATATTTTATATATGAATATATAAAATCTTAAGTGTGTATACATACACGCACACACAAAATCAAAACAGAAACATTTTCCCAAGTTTTATTCTGCTACTTTTATGGTTTAATATTTTTTTATTTAAATAATTACTCTACCTTGGAATTCATTTGTGTGTGTGGTGTGTTTTATTTATTTATTTATTTATTTATTTATTTATTTATTTATTTTTATTTTTTTGGTGGTACTGGGGTTCCTGGAAGCCCTTCTACCGCCAAGCTACACTCCCAGACCTATTTTATATTTTTTTAATTTGGAAACAGGGTCTCTTAAGCCGGCAAGGCTGGCTCCGAACCAGTGCGATCCTCCTGTTTCTGCCTCCCAAGCGCGGGGATTACAAGTGTGCACCACCACGCCCGGCTGTGTGTGTGTTTTAATCTGACAATTTTTTTTTTTTTTTTTTTTTTTTGTGTGTGTGTGTGTGTGTGTGTGTATGGTACAAAGATAGAACCCAGGAGCATTCTATCTTTGAACTACACCTCCAGCCCTAATTTATTTTTTATTTTTAACTAGGGTCTCACTAATTTGCGGAGGGCCTCACTAAGTTGCTGAAGCTGGCCTCAAGCCTGTGGTCTTCCTGTCTCAGCATTCTGAGTACCGAGTACTGGGATTACATGCATGTACCACCAGGCCCAGCTTAAACTGGAAATTGTATTCCTTTAATTATATTTAATATCAACCTATTTATGTAAGCTTGCTTAACTTTATGTCTTAAAATCTAATAGTAGTCTTTGCTCTTTTCATGTTTATGTTTTTCCATATAAAATTGTGTTAACTAGTTAAAAACTAAGATTTTATATTAGTATTACATTAAAACCCTCATTTTAATTTTGCCAAGTCTTTTCATTAAGAGTATAGTATTCCAGGCCAAGTGTGGTAGCGCACGCTTATAATCCCAGCATTTGGGAGGCCGAGACAGGAGGATCCAGGTTCACAGATAGCCTCAGCTACTTAGTGAGACCCTTTGCAACTCAGTGAGACCCTGTTTCAAAATAAAAAATAAAAATAGGGCTGAGGGTGTAGCTTGGAGGTATAATGCCCCTGGGTTCCATCCCCAGACCCTCAAAAATAATAAAAAAGTATGGTATTCCTTCATTTATTCAAGTCTTCTTTAGAATTTTGATAGGAGTTAATTTGAAATAATTTGGGGAGAAATAATCATTTTTATAACACTGAGTTATTTCATTAAAACATATGGCAATTCTTTTCATTATTTCCACAGTTTAAGCCCGGTGTGGTGGCGCAAGCTTGTAATCCCCGCGCTTGGGAGGCGGAGACAGGAGGATCTCGCAGGTTCGAAGCCAGCTGCGCTGGCGTAAGGGACCCTGTTTCAAAAATATAAAATAGGCCTGGGAGTGTAGCCCGGAGGAAGAAGGGCTTCCAGGAACCCCAGTACCACCCAAAAAAAAAAAAAGTTAAAATTGAACAGTTTTTTTTTTTCATTAAGATTTTTGACTACTTCATGTTATATTTCCTCCTGGGATACAGTTAACAGAAAATTAGGGACTAGAAATAATAGTTTAACTTTTGCTTTACAGAAATATGAGAGTTTAAAAGAAACCTTCTGAAATGTCAAACGTGAAGAAAAGAATCTACAAGAGAATGATTTCCAAAACTTCTCTAATAAAGAGCTGTTTTTGTATGCTTATTTATCTTGAATTAAAAAAAAAAGTATTCCAAACCATGAATTGTGAAATGGGCACTTTCTACACATACATTCTAATAGAAAAAGATAGATTATAATGGATATTTAAAACTTAGAATACAAAATACACATTTTTGACACTGAAAAGATTTGGATTAATAACTCTGAAGAGCCAAATTTATACTGTTACGGATTTAAAGGGTTTTCAAGTTGGATCACAAGTAATATGCTTTCAAAATGCATTTTTGTATTATTATATAGAATTACCCTGCTAACTTTATGTCAAAATAAAATGTACATAAGAAAACACAGCAAGCTCTAAAACATTTTCCACATGCACATAGTGAATCTTATATTGTTAAAAATAGTTTTGTTGAGTCAGAAAATATATAGATATATGCTCAAAATACTTAAACTTACTTAAAAACCAGGTGACTAAGAGAGAAGTTAGAAATGCTGGTGACTGTGAAACCATTCTAATTGAATGATGCTTACATACTTAGAGCAATATCTAAAACAGTCAGATAATGTCAATATTATTCAAATATTTCAAGGAGAAATTTCAGTAACTGAATATAAATATTTTGAAAATTGATTAATATTGACATTGAAATGCATTATTATTACACGTATTTCCAACTGCTTTCTAAAATGTTTACCTAAAATATTTGAAAGGCTATGATTTTGTATTCCAAGGAAATTTTCATTAATTTTCTTCTTAGTGTCTTGACTCTGGTTCCCTATGTTCTTTACATAAATCCAAACCCAACCACAATGTCTCCTTAACAAGTGACCCTTCCTGGAAGGACAGAATTAAGCAAAAACTCAAAGGAGTGTCAGATTACCTTGCACCACATGACCTCGCTAAGTAATTTTTCTATTTGTAAAACAATTTCCAGAATCTCTGCCAACAAAATATTTTTATTTATTTCATTGAGTAAACTGAAATTATATGAACAATAACAAAATTATTCCAATCCTTTTTTATACAGTAAGAATTAATGTTATATTCTACTTATGGTTAAATGTTATTTAAAAATAATTTTAAATATTCAAATTTGAATTAATGACTATAATGAGTAGTTGCATATACTGAGTTTAATTTGCTACATTCTAGCTATTATTTCCTGAGCTTATAAGAGACCTGTGATGGAATTTATTAGCCATTATACATATTAGGACAGTAAGCTCAGAAATATTCACAAATAGTTATTGCCTACTATGTTCAAATCTCTGTGCAATCCAGCCAGGACTAAGTCATGTATTGTCCTTGTCTGAAGCCTATGATAAGTGGGATTTGACTCTTAAGTCTGAGTCTAATGTCTAAGAATTTAAGGATTATCTTATTCAAATATGAACAATGACACACACTAAGACAACAATGAGGAGTCATACCACTAAGCTGAGAGTTGGGAGAAATTTCTACTAACTGTAAAAGACTCACGCATCCCATTATTCCGGGTCACAAAATGCCACAAATACATTACCTACGATGACTCGGACATTCTACAAGTATTGTTCCTTTTTATATATCTGTCCCCACCTATACCGGTGCAGCAATGGCCTGGACGGGAATTGAGGCTGATGCCAGCCTTCTGCTGCTTTCCACCCAGCAGCAAACATCTGGATGTTAAACAGTGGAAGGCGTGCAAATCCAAGCGAGACAGGGAAGTTGTGGCTGGGCTAGAGAACATAAGAGGGAGCAAAATAGGACAGAGGAGATGAGATCCCAGAGCAGAGGGGCATGGGTTAATCACACAGCCTTGTGGGCAAGAGAAGGTTTTTAGGTTTTTATTCTAGTCAGAGAATAAAGAAAGGTTTCTGGGAGTGCAGGGGAATAATTTGATGTGCTATTTTATATCATTCTGTATACACTATTCGGAGGGAAGGGGTGAGGTCCACAGCAATGAACAGAAGCAGGAAAACCAACTAGGGGGATACTGTAATATGTATGGTGATATAGGATGGGGCATTGGACTGTGATGGTGCCAGTGGGTAGGGAAAGATGAGCTAAAAAGAGTCAATAGGCTCAGTGTTGACAACTGTGAAGGAGTTTAGTCACAAGTCAATATTATGGAACTTCAGTGGAAACCAGAATCTTTGATCTTTATATTATCTTTCAATAATTCTCTCTCCTCATTAGTATAAAGCATCTACTCTTAAAAAACAAACAAAACAACAAACAACAAACAAACAAAAACACCTTTAATATTCCCAGTACTTGAGAGGCCGAGACAGGAGGATTGCAGGCTCAAGGCCAGCCTCAGCAATTTAACAAGGTCCTGTACAACTCACTGAGACCTTTGGAAGTATATCTCTGATCTAATCTCCAGTAACACACACACACACACACACACACACACACACACACACACACACCACAGAAACACACACATGCACCACAGAAACACACATAATCAAAACAACAACAAGAAAACCCTTTTTGCCAAATAAAATTTGCCAACCTGGTTCATCAAAAACTTGAAACTTTGGTTTTTTTAGTAGCATTAAGTTGGGAATTATCAACAAAGATGGTCATACTGAAGAATAACAAACAGATTAGACAAAGAAAGAGGAATTTAATTTTGTCTGTGTTTGCTTGATTTTTCGGTGTGTGATAAAATGGCTTTCCTCATTCAAACCTCACGCTTCTGAATTAATGTGAAGACTCTTACTAAGGACTTCTTTGAGCACTGTTCCACAATAGCTTTGCCTCTTCGAACTAGCCTTTCTAGTTTTGTATAAAGCACTGACTTCTGCTTCTTCGTCTTGATATAAAAGATTGGTCAAAAGTCAAATAGAACCATTATCCTTGCTCCCTCACTAAAAGACTTGCCAGTATTGAATATAGTGGTTCCCTTCCAACTTTAAAAGAATATCGTAAACACTGTATTCTTTAATATACCGTGTAATACATCCTGTAAACCTTAGCTAATTCTACCTTCTTTCTTTCACACTACAAAATAACAAAATTACCCACTGCTTGTATGTTGGAGTCCAAAGGCACTTTGAGAGTATTTATTTGAACAATCAGATCTTACAATTGTCTGCTCAGTCTTACACTCTTAGCTTACACTCTTCAGGAAGTAATCTTAAAATCACCTTCTCCAAAGGAAGAACAGAGCTTCTTTTGTTGTCATTTTTTTAATCTCTGTTCCTAGGTTTTTTGTTGTGAGTTTTCTTGTTTTGGATGGTTTCCATCACTCCCAAAATTGCGAAGCTGCAGGGATGAACTTTTTCATGCATGCATAAGAATGTAGTATATGTGTATGAGTCAGGCGAGGTGGTACATGCTTGTAATCCCAGGATTTGGGAAGCTTAGACAGGAGGATAGCAGGTTCATGGCCAGCCTTAGCTACTTAGTGAGGCTCTCTGCAACTTAGTAAAATCCTGTTTCAAAAACAGGGAATAAAAATATGGGACTGGAGGTGTAGCTCAGAGGTAGAATGCATATATATGTGTGTGTGTGTGTGTGTGTGTGTGTGTGTGTGTGTGTGTGTGTGCATGGATGTGGATGTGTATGCATATGTGGATGTCTAATGCCTATATATATATATATATGTGTGTGTGTGTGTGTGTGTGTGTGTGTGTGTGTGTGTGTATGCATATGTGGATGTCTATGTATATATGTGCATGTGTATATATGTCTCTCTGTATCTCTCTCTCTCTATATATATACATATATATATATATTTTTTTCTATTGTATATATATTGCACCCAATAGAAATACATATCTAGGTGAACTAACTTTTGATACCTGGAAAGCTTAATGTCATTCAAGTCCTCTGAGAAGATGAGAAGATACTAGCACCAAGAATAATATGCTGAAACTCCTAATGGAAGGATTCTTTCTTTCTATGAAGAAAACAAAGCTGCATTCAAGATAATGTCTTTTGCTTATATCCAATTCTCAATTTTTGCTTTAAAATATTCACATAGAATTTAAGTAAATAAAAGTCAGAAATACTGAGCAAGGAATATGAACTCACTAGAATGAAATGGTTTTAATACTTTCACTTTGGTTGATTATAAGGGTATAAAATATGATACTAGTTATAGTTTCATGATATAATTATCACAGGGCAATCCCTGTTCATTAGTACTGAGTATTATGAAGCCAACATGAATCAATCCATGGTCTTAGAATGTTTATAAACTAGTTGAGAAATCCTTACAATGAGAAATTATGAGAGGAGACAGAAATTAATACCAGTTATGTGTATGTAGAAGATAAATGTAAAAATTACTGAAAGGATTTTGGACTGAAGCAGCAGACAGAGTGGAGAGGATGGACATCTGGAAGATGCTGGGTAAGTTCATGTCTGAGGCTTGACAAGAACCCTCGAACATAAAAACTGGTTAGAAAAAAGAGCGTTGAATGGAATGCTTTTTAACTTGTGTAGCTTTTGTAATAAAGAAAGAAAAGAAAATCAAGGTATACAAATAAAATGAAATCAAACAATGAACATTCCTAAATATGTTAAAAAATCTAGTCGACAAGGAGATAATACTGAAAATGGTATGCATGTTGAAGAGAAGTGAAAAAGGCCAGTAAGATGGTCTGAGAGGAATTTCAGGCAGAAAGATTAGGTATGGGTTAATGATATTAATTTAGAAGTAAAGGTAGTCTAAACTGAGTAGATATATAGATAAAAATTAATGAACAAGTAATCACAAAAAAAAACAGCTTTTCAGGAATCCGCACATCCTTCCATAACATTTGGGACCTTCTTGTGAAGCCTCTTCATCCACTTGTCCATCTTAGATATTGGAATGCAAGTCCAATATAAGAAATTAGAATTTCAAGTTTCAAGAAATCACCATCTAGCTTGCCTTGTGCACTGTTACAGTGTCACCATAAAATAGTGCCCGGCACACAGGAGCAGTGCAATGAATATTTCCTGAATAATTATTATTTCAAAATATAGTTTGTTGAATCTTTTCCTAATTTATTCAGGTAACAGAGCATCAAAGCTTAGGAGGAGAAACATGAATTCTGGAATTGAGGCAGCTGTGTTCAACTACTGTTCACATGCAATAATGACAACTTTTCTGATTCTCAGTTTTCCCATTTATAAAACAGAGAACACTATCCAACTTGCAGAGATGTCATGAGATTCGGAGATTACCAATGTATGTCAATTATTTGCCCAGACACGTATTAGTTACTGGTCTATGAAAGCTATTCATTAAGAGCAAGTGGCACTCCATTGTGTGTTCTGGACTTTCACCCATGGCTGTATTTATCTGAATGATAGATAGCATTTATCACTCTGCACTATTATATCATATCTATCTTCTCTCCTTTAATATATAAACCTTTAAAAATGTACTTTCATTTGTGCATTGTAATTGTACATCAAAATGAAGTTCAGAATGATGGAGACATACCTGCACATAACCTTTGATGTGTTTCCCTCCAGGTTCCATCCCCGCCCTCCCCTTCCCCATACATCAGCACTGGTAATTTCATATATATACATAGCATTATGTGAACTGTTTTCTTCATCATATCTCCTTTCTCTGTCCCCTAGACCCCCTCCATTGCTCACTTGTATCTTTCTTGATTTATCTGAAGTCCCTTTTGCTCCCCAATTTCTCTCTAACTTCTACACTTAAAGAAAACATACTTCACTTCTGAGAATGGTCACTTATCCTAACAGTCTTCAGTTTTATTCACTGTGCAGATAATGACAAAATTTTGTTCTTCTTTATAGTAGAATAAAATTCCATTTGTGTCTATATCACAATTTTGTAATCTATTCATTTTGTGGATAGATACCTAGGCTGGCTCTATAATTTGTCTGTTGGGAATTGTGCTGCTGCAGAGACATGGATATGCATCTATTACCATGGTATTCTGACTTCAATTCCTTTGTAGAGATGCCCATGGATGGTATAGCTGGGTAATGTGGTGGTTCTAATCCCAGTCTTCTGAGGAGCCACCACATTTTTCTCCTTAGCGGCTGCATTGATTTGCAACCCTACCAACAGTGTATACGGATTCCTATTTCCCCACATCCCTTTTGCTATAGTACTAATTGCTTCAATGTGTGACAATTGCACTGTCAAAATTAATTACAAGCTTCATTTCAGTGAAACTTCTTGTTTGATTAAACCTCAGTACTTCCTCTTTGTTTCAATGTGATAACTTTCCCTTCTTTGTCATAGAAGTATTTGTGTTCATTTTTCCTCTTTCATTTTGGAAATATGAGTCTCAAAATGCAGGGATGCGTTCTTCTGTTTACAAATTCATGGTGCCTAATCATCTACCTTAGGCACACATACTCATATAATAGATAATATAAATACAAAAATCATTAAGTTATGTGATATTAAGCAAGTGAGATTAAGAGGAATACAATGCTTGTCAGACCATGTTATCATCAACAGAAATTGATCTTATAAAGGGAGCAGGAACTACTTAAAATTTAAATTAAAAAAGATTTGAGCAAATAGTTATTTAGGGAGCTTTGATTAAGGGGTCTAAGATAACAGAGGAGTTTAAGTAAACAGTTCATCCTTATACTTTTGATATATCTGTTTTGAAACTGAAAATAGTGGCTGGTGTAGTCTACTTGAGAGTTTGAGCTATTTCTTAGTCTAGGACCAGTGATCGCAGGACTTTATTTAATTAGTTAATGGCACTTACTAAGCACCAGCAGTGTGCAGTGCACAGAGGCTGAAGAAGTTGACCATTAGGTATGAAAACACCAGTCTCTTTGAGGACAGCAATCTATTTAAACAGACAGGAATAATGAAAAGAAATGCACCCTGAATCAACTGCACATCACATACTGAGATAAGGCTGCCACTTTGGTGATTTCACAGTGTTATCGAGGTATAAACTGCAAAGTAAAAATTCATCCAATACAATAAAATCAAAATCCTTCAGTTTTTTACCCAGTGTCTTCTAAAATAAACAAATAATTGCATTTTGTTTTCATTTCAAAGAGTTCCTCTGGGCTTTGTTACCTGAGCAGTGGCAGATGTCTATACTTACACATGTCTATAAAGGTTGATAAATACATTTTAAGTGAACTTTTTCTGTACTTATGGAATCTAAATGTATTATTCTACTTGAAATTGAATGGTCATAATGTAATTTAATATTGTAGGACATTTATATAATTAAAATAAACTCATATTTTTGAAGAAATGCATTGATTTTTTTTCTTGAAAGTATGGTGGCCTTATGCATATCATATAAAATACACATCTTCTTCAATAAAGGGAATAGGGTACTTTGTTTACCAAAAATTATATAAAATCTATATTTTAAGTGTAGCCTTGCTATACAGGAAATTCCATATAAGTAAAACAATGTTTCATTATTCATTGACTCATGTCCATCCCAAATAAGAGCACATTATTTTACTTCCAAGTTGAAAAATTAGTAAAATGTGGCTAGTATGATATTCAAATTTATATTTTTCCTTAATCTTTAAGATCAGTTTACAAATATTGAAGGACAAAGTTATTTTTCAACATTGCCCTATACTAAAATTTCAATATTATGAAATTTGCATTTGATACACTGTTGATTAGTATAATTTTCTGAGAACCCAAATGACATTAAGAAGCACATTTAGCAACTCTAAAATCAATTTTAGCTTGCCATCCTTAAAAAATAATATAAAGTAGGTAGATATAGGTGGCTGTCTAAATAAAACAACACGTATATGTAAAATTAAAACAATGCTGTCATCAAAATTTAATTCAAATGGCTAGCAATAGATCTCAAACAAAATGATCAATATTCCTACTAAAAACACAATGCAATAATTATCAACTGTAATTATAGGGGTCTTATAAAGATGTATAAACCAAAGATACAATAGCTGCAGTGTGCCTGGAAGCAGCTCTGCTCCAAAGCAAATCATCCCTATTAGTTCCTATTCATGATTTAAATTATGCTATTTTATCTCTTCATAACATGCAGCATTTTTTCACCCTCACATTTCTAGGCATTTTAGCTTCTGCTGACATAAATTCATTCTCAAAATAGAATGTTACAGCAGTCTTCTGCTAGACATTTAAGCCCATTTGTGCATTTATTTATTTTTTATTTTTTATGATGCTTTTCTAACATTGTAACTAACTATGAGAGAACTGGGACAGTAGCGTTAGAATGAATAAAAACTTGTTTTCTAAAATGACTCTAGACACTGTATGTTTCTAAAAAGAAATTTATAAAAGAAAAGATCACAGCCTCCTACCTTGAAAACAAACATCTCCCGGCGAAGAATAGCTAGAGTGTTAAAGTTCCCATCACAGATGTTGGGTTTGGCTCCAGGGTAGGAGGGTCTGCCCGTGGGAGGCCGAGGAGGCTTTGGCCTGTCATTTTTCCTTGGGTCAACCGGAGGGATAGAGCGGTGTGGGGGCACTGTCGGTAGAGGTCTTGTAGGTGGAGGGATCTTGTCAGGTGGACCTTTTGAAAATATGAGGACAGTGCTTGGCTCACTTAAAACTGGAATAGTGCTGGAAAATATGCTATAGAGAACAATCACTTATCAGCAGAGGGCACAGACTAAGCAAGCTAAGAGGTCTTTAAGATTGCATATTTTCTGAAAAAAACAAACAAACAAATAAAAAAACCTAGAAAAACATCTTACCCACCCCAACCTCTACCAAGTCTATCCCAAACTGTCCTTCACATGCTTGATTCTGGATCCAAGTAGCTAGGTTTTCTCTGTTAATTTTTAATGATTTTTATTTTAAGACCTTCACCACAGTCCTTGTTGGAAAGCTGCTCTCAAACCTTTTTTAGAAGTTGGTGAGTCATAAATAATAAATACATGAAAATGAGTACTAGTGTCATACATGTAAGCTCCAACAAAGATAATCCTGGATTTCAACAATAATTCTATGTGAATATTTTCCAAAGATAAATAGTAACTAATCAAAGTTTAGTCTGTCATATGTCTCCAACTATATTTTATAAACTTTCACTGATTTCACTATTTTCTTCTAATGAAATGTATGACAAATTGCTGATTTGAGCATTTCATTAAAATACTGACTCTAAAGCATCTATTGATTAAAATACTACCAGTAAAATATTAATGTGAAGATGTGTTTCTAAAATGAGGCTTCTGAATCAAGCTAAACGTGCACATGCAATTTGTTACTCATGTTAAGCATCATTCATCAAAGGACTTATGTTTCTAAAAAGAAATACAGAGCTGTTCACACTTCATATTTACATATGGGAAGGATTTTATTTTTGTAGACCTTCAGTCTAGACTACTAATTCTTGAAGTCATGAGAAAATGACTTGTTTCAAACAGCTAATCGGGAGGAATTTCTGAGGATACATAGACACTTAGGCATAGGATAGTTCAATTCAACATATGATTTCTTTAGTTTGAAGTCTTTTCTCAGTATCCCCCAAAAATAAAGAGCAGGAGCCCAGAAGTTTACCCTTTTTTTTTCAAATCTATTTTAACCCTGTAAGAATGCTTACTACTGTAATATTAAAATTGAAAAAGTTAATGAATGCAAAGCAAATTAGTGAATTTAAACTTTGTTATTTAAAAATGCAAAGGATATCCTCTGGATACTGGATATTAACATGTGGATAGCACACGTTTGTCTTTGTATTATAAAAATGAATGCTTCACTTCATTAATTTAATAAACCATACTCACTATATGTAAATTATAAATGTCAAGTTCTTAACAATTATGTGAAAAATAAATGTCTTTATAAAGGTCAATGGCTATACTGAGAGAGTTAAGATGATAGTAAATATGCATGATAGTCTTTTCCCTTTTTTCTTAATTTCCATTTATAGACTGAATTCCATAAATAAGAACATTACTACACTAAAGTTTACTTTGTGCTATGTATTAATAAACCTAGCCATTTGTTACCGTTAATTTCCTTGCTGGTTATCTTTCATTGTAAGTCAGTAATTATATGCTTTTGAGGTCCATTTGTTATATCCATCACGGACATTTTCAGGACCTTCAAAAGAAATTCATCTGCGAATTTTCTAATATCAAATCTCAGAAACCACGAGCCAATATAGCAATTTGTACCAAAGTCTCAACATCTAATATGAAAGTCTTGACATTTCTTAGTTTACTGATTGGTTATATTAATTTATTATATTTTATCTGAATTTCAAATATGAAAGTGTATTAGATTTTTAGTATAATTGCAAGTGTCAATTAAACTCAATAAAAACACCACAT
Source organism: Muscardinus avellanarius (assembly GCF_963383645.1). Taxonomy (NCBI): domain Eukaryota; kingdom Metazoa; phylum Chordata; class Mammalia; order Rodentia; family Gliridae; genus Muscardinus; species Muscardinus avellanarius. Next base: position 51,152,916 of record NC_137789.1, on the reverse strand, counting down.
CTGTTCTTAGCACTTTCCCATAACCTATAAATTAAGATATCTGGGACTGTTGCCACATCCTTCTTTTCAGTTTTGCTGTGTCTCCTGTACTTAAAGCATCTATGTCAAAGAAGAAAATGCAGCAAGAATCCTAGGATTCACGGTAGAACTAACCAAGCAGAAGTACTGGGAACTTACCATATATCTTCTGGATGCCCTGCAAGTCATCATTAGGAAGCTTGAAGTTGTCTGTCTCCATGTACTGGTAAAATGGAGCCATGATGGCAGTGGGGTCATTTGAATGCTCCAATCCCAGAGCATGTCCCAGTTCATGAACTGCTACGAGAAACAAGTCATTTCCTGTGAAAATGAGAATAGAAGTTAGAATTACTGAAAGTAGGAACCAAGTGATGCATTAAAGAGGACAATCTAGCATTACTAAAATGTTGCCCCCCAAAAAGTAACAGGAATTCATTACTTCAAACATTGCTATGGTTCTATCATTGGCTTTCCCGCTTGAAATATCCAATGTCCTTCTTCTAAGGTGGGGTAAGGGGAAGAGGTGGTGATAATGATTGAAGTTATAGAAGTTTAGAAAATGAAGAAAGAGTAGCAGTAGTAGCAAAAGCTGATGCTAATGATGTTAAAATGTCCTTCCAGTTTTAAAATACCTGTGTTAAAGCATCTCACTTTTACAATCTTCATATTTAACATAATGATAATAATTATTACTATATTATCCTGAAAAATTCTTACAATAAGTCAACAAAAATAGGATAGGTACAATTTCTACTTTTATATAGATGAGTAAATTAAGGCACACAGAGATCTGCATGTCATGAACAAGAGATTCTTGTACTTACAAAGCTGTAACTAGTACTCAAGTTTTTATGACCCTTACACTAAAATTTTAATTTATTACCAGCCTAGAATATGGGAATATAGTAGTAGAACATTAAAGGCATCGGCTAGCAGTTATAGTAACTGCAATTCTAGTTCTAGCTTTATAATACCAGTTGTAATCAATTCAATGGGTAATTTGAACAAAATATATTTATTTTAGAGCTGTCTCCAACTGAAAATTCCCACTTAACTAAACTCTCACAGTAAAGTCTAATTAGTGTAAATTCTTCAGATACTTATTTTGACTTTATGTATTCAGACCACT